>NC_072489.1:20635384-20951538 GCF_027574615.1 Eptesicus fuscus | reverse complement strand
ACATCTCTAAAATTTCCCCTAGTATCTATTATTTAAATATCCAGAGGGATTTAGAATAACAAATGCACTAATTTTAAAGGAATGAAAATAGCAATCAACATTGGGGAAAGGGGTTAATTTTTTAAAAACATTTTTTGAATATTAAGTGCCCAAGGTTTCTTCTCATTCTTTTCTTAGTCATCAGTCTCTACAGTTAGATATTCTATACCAGAGGAAAAAAACCTCAAAACCTTTATTTACAGGTTCAAATGATAAAGCAAACCTACTGTACCCTTCAAAGTCACATGTAGACTAGTTTTAAAAAATCCTCATTATAAATAAAAGAATGCTTAACATAAACACAGGGAGTTGGGGGAGAAAGGACAGAGAGAAGGAGACAACCAAATTTAGAAAAAAAAAATTAAAATAAAACTTTCTTCAAGGAGATTTCTCCTCCTCCTAACAAGTGATCAAATGCATTCTACTTTAACATCATTTCACCTCTACTCACCTCTATCTTTTACCAAGTATGTAAATAGGGGACACATAATGAAGCAAGACTTGAAGCAAATTAGTTTATTAAGTAAGCTAGTAAAATTATTTATAAAGATTGCATATTTCTGTAATGAAAGAGGATTGTACCATTTTTTAGATATATGATACAAGACTAAATTATTCTATTTTCATTTAAATATATATAAGTAGTCCTCATAAGAACATACATGTCACATGCAAGTGCTCGTTATAGGTACCAAAGGCACTCTGCAAAAGACAGAACACACACAGGAACAAAATATCCCCAAAGATGATTATAAGCAAGTTTCAAATATTTACTTTTTTAAAAATTTCATTAAAACCCAAAAACCACTCTGAAATCAGATTAGTACATATTATAAAATATTTTACCTGCATCTGTAAGACTGCATCTGTTTGTAGCAGAGTAGTTTTTGCTTGGGCATCAAATACAAATGGATATGTGCAGATTGTAACAGGGATATCTGCCAACTGGAAAAAAATTGAACTTATTAGTACAAATTAGTTTGTGATTATATTTCTTGTAGGTACCGTCACTTCTTATAAAGTTGATCACATTCTTGGTTTATTCATTGTGTGTTGTTTAGTAGGAGTCATAAATAAAACACGCTGCTTATTTCCCAATACAGGCATAATGCCTCGGAAATACTGCAGGTTCAGTTCCAGACCACTGAAATAAAGTGAGTCTCACGATAAAGCAAGTCAATCTTTTTGCTTTCAATTTGTAAAAAAACCACATCTGTGAAGCACAATAAACTGCAATAAAACGAGGTATGCCTGTATAGAATTTTTAATGATAAACCCAATTCCCAATATTAGGAGGGAATTATTCTTGAGAGTCCACAAAACCATAAATTACAAGTACTTTTTGCTTAACATATTAACTCCAAGTTTCAGTGAAGTAGATTGCAAATTTATTCTAAAATTAGGAACCCTCAAGTTAAATTCAGCACTTAGTTCACAAAAGCTAGGGCTACTCTAGCAACTGAGGCCAATGATAAAGCAATCTGCTTGTTTACTCATTTAAAAGATATTTCCTGCACGCCATTAGGTTGCCACCATTAACGAGCCTAACAATATGTTCTTTCATTTAACATACAAAATAAGTGCTGTTATTATTATGCTCTGCCAATCTTTAAAATTGGGAGGACTGATCTAGTCACAGATTCTCAAAGTTAAAGGATGATGTATTCCTGCTACCTACCCAAAAAGCAATGTTTTTGTGCCAGCCCTCACACAGAGCCCCTGCTATAAGGCTTCTAATGAAAACCTAATATACCATGAAACAGCCCAATTCTTTTTAAGTGCTTAGAAAGTTCTTTGTTAGTCTGAATCTGCACTTCTACACATCACTATGCAACACTTTATTTTGTATTTTAGTCTTCATTTTGCCTCTGCAGGGAAGTACATGTGGTTTAAATATTTCAAGTCCTCATCCTCTCCTCCCTGTCTTTTTTCCCCCACACTAAATACTTCCAGTTTTTTTCAGTCATTCTGGAAGTCTTCTCCATAATTGCCTTCTTGTAAATTTCAATTTGTCTAATGCTCTCTTAACTATGGCCACGACAACCAAAATAATACAATAGTACCCAATTAGTATAGAATATCAACCCTTTGTTCTCAACATGTAAGACAAAACCTGAATTATATTAACTTTACAGTAAATTACTATTTTTGTTGTTAATCCTCACATGAGGATATTTTTCCCATTGATTTTTAGAGATTAGGAAGGAGGTAGGGAGAGAGAGAAATGTCAGTGTGAGAGAGACACATTGATTAGTTGCCTCCCACACGGGGATGGAACCTGCAACCCAGGTAAGTACCCTTGACCGAGAATCAAACAGAAGACCCTTCCAAGTGCATGGGCTGGTGCTCTAACCACTGAACATGCTGGTCAAGAAGTCACTATTTTTCATAAGATGATTTTTACCTCTTTCCTGTATTTGTGTCACTATTAATGGTGGAAAGTCATTTTACTACTTTGAAACTCCAGAGGACTGAGATGGTTTAAAAAAAAAATATAATATATATATATATTTTATTGATATTTTACGGAGAGGAAGTGAGAGGGATAGAGAATTAGAAACATCCATGAGAGAGAAATACCAATCAGCTGCCTCCTGCACACCTCCTACTGGGGATTTGCCCGAAACCAAGGTACATGCCCTTTACCAGAATCGAACCTGGGACCCTTCAGTCCGCAGGCCAACGCTCTGTCCACTGAGCCAAACCGGTTAAGGCCTGAGATGATTTCTAAAGTCCTCTCCCTTTGGTTCCACAACTTTAATTTGATAATTTTATGGGCTACTTCTATTTAAGAATAAGGAAGCAAAGATGTTAGGCCTATAACTTAAAGCTAACTCTAAATGCTTCATTGGTTCAAGTAGGAAAAAAGCAAAGCAAAGCAAAGCAAAACAAAACCTAGCCTATAACAAAAGTATAAAGGAAGTTCTGTAACATTTCCAAATGTTAAAAAGGTAGGTTTAGGATTGCTGATTATGTAAAACAAAGTGAGGAAGATGATCATGCTGAAAGTTTATTTAATTTTATGACCATTTCTAGCATCAATTATTAGTTTAAAAATTGAAGATCATTTTACTTCCCTAATATAAAATATTTTCTACTTACTGTGTAGGCATATGTCAAATTTTAAAAGTTTTGCTTTTTTATATTCTGAGGACATATTAAATTTTATGCTGGAAGACTTTGGGAGGATAGGAACGAATTTTAAGCAAATATTATTGAAAGGAATCTTACAGGTGTAAGGTTAGATTGAAAATAGGGTTTAATTTTCTTCATAAAATGCCTCCGAAATTCTATACAGGATAATTTCTAAACATTCATTTTTATAAATGTGTATATATATTTTAAAGCCACACACAGGAGAAACCTTTGGCTCTCCTATCATTTAAGACAAAGCAGAGTCTATTTTACTCTGAACATGAGACTATTACACCAAACTTACCTCAGTTAATCCATGGTTGACATCCTAAGACAGCCGTGCAGAATGTAATAATGAGGAAAGAGCAACGTTAGTGTCCAAATTTAACTATTTCTATTCAAAGTAGCATTTCATATATTTTGCTACAGAAGAATATTGAATTAATGTAGACCAAAATACATCTACAACCAAACTTACCCTTTCCACATGTACCTTATATATTATAAATGTAACATCTTTGTTTCAGGTGCCTTTGATCATAAAATTATTGAGGCCTGACTATAATAAAATTTGGTTTCAGCAACTAAGCACCCTATTTGCAGAATTTAGATAGAACAGGGAAACTAATCCTAGCCTAATTTGGTCTTAAAGAAATAATTTTAGGGCTCAGTTTCTCTACCTGGCAAAACATAAGTTTGATTGTGAAGAGAGATGTGAACTGGAAAGAATATGAAAAATAATGAGACAAGTGGAAAACTTGAGAAAAGAAGAAAAAATATTAGATATCAAGCAAAATGGTTTATCTGATAGGCACTGAAGGGACAACCAGATTAAAATCATTACTAGAAATTTCAATTATGGATATAGTACCTTAGACAAAAGTTCAAACATTAAAAAAAACTTAATGCTTAAAAAGTAAGGATGGCCTTGGTCAGTGTTGTCAAGGGTTAGAGCATCGGCCCTCGCACTGAAGGATCACAGGTTCCATTCACGTACCTGGGTTGCAGGTTCAATCACAGGCTCTGGTGGGGGCTCGTGCAAGAGACAACCAGTTGATGTCTCTCTCTCACATCATGTTTCTCTCTCCCTTCCTCTCTCACTCTAAAAACACCAATAAAAAAACCATATCCTCGGGTGAGGATAAAAAAACAAAAAAACTTCATGAAACATGTAAAGAGAAAAAGGATGGGAAGATGGAAGGAGATGAAGTGCAGTTAGGGGTCTCACCAGTACAAAAGCATATTAGAAAGAAAGCAAATAATTTCACAGAATTAGGTTTTAATAGTTAGGAATTAGGGAAGTGTATACCTGATAGATTACGGCATAAAGACAAATATAAAAGGTAAAATAATTTCCCAGCAGTATTTAGAACAAGGTAAAGTGATGTGTGTGTATAAATAAAATTTATACACATATATTTCTTATAATTCACTAGAGGCCTGATGCATGAAAAATCGTGCAAGAGTAGGTCTTCCTTCCCCGGGTTGCCGGCACTGGCTTCCCTCCAGCCCCAGCTTCATCAGGAAGGACATCCAAAAGACATCCAGTTTACTTAGCATATTACCCTTTTATTATTATAGATAGTAATTACGTTTTACCAAAGAATATTTAAACTTTCACACTGAATAATGAAATTATTTTAAGATCATGTGCAATAATGGCACACATGTATGTATGTATGCGTGTATGTATATATACACACACACACATACACACATGTACAGTATGTGTGTATCTGAATACACATATAAACACAACTGTATCATCACAAAATAGCATGTATGTACTCTTTAGATTCTTTAAAACTTTACTTATAGGGTCACATAATGCTCGACTCAGTATTAAGACTCATGATGCAAAAGTATGAATTTTATTAAAAAGTCCCAGGGAAAAAAATCTTGAGAGTAATGTGTAAATGTGAAAGTGTTTTGAACTCTAAAAGTAAAATGCTCTGTGAAGTTAAATGTCATAATATATAACTTAATGAACTATTTAAGAGTTGCATAGTCAAAGACCTTAAATGTAAACTGTCAGCCTTCTATTCCCAGAGATAGAAGAATTCAAATCATGATTTCAGTTCTGGATTCTGATTTGTAAGATCTGATATTAAACTCACTAAGCAAATTAAATAAGGAACAAGTGGAAACTGCTACAACCACCTATTCAATATCACTGTTATAAGTAAAGGAAAAGCATGTGGCTGAAAGAACAGAGTAATAAAGGGCAATTCTGAAATATAGCAACCATAGTAACAGATCTGAAGAGAATGAGAAGCAAAGAAGAAAAGTCAAGAAATAAGAAGGTGGTCCTCTAACTGCCTTCCTTTACCAGAAAATAGTTGCACTGAAATAGCTCCCAAGAAATTAAATTTGATATCACCTCAGCTATATACTAAGAGGAATTTAGATACAGGCCTGCCAACTTAGAAGCAAACAATCAAACCATAGCTGTTTCATTTAGAACAAGATTATTGCTAACTAAAAAAACACCACAAAAAACACACCTATTAGACTGGCATTTCTCTTAACTTGTTAAGAGTACAAGTAGTTTATGACCTATATACTAGATATAAATTCAGATGTCAAAGGATATCTGATCTAATTCACAGGGATCCAGGAGGATATGACTCTCTTGGATAATGTTTCTAAAACTGGGCTTGTAGATTCCTGAGGGACATATCCTCAGTGCTATATGAGTACTCCAGGAGGATTTTTAATTTTAGGTTTTCATAGCAATAATTTTTTAAAAAACTGATTAAAAATCTAAAATTAGGATAATCCATTTGTAATACCAGTATTACCATGAGACTCTAAGAGTTGCAATGATTACGATTATAACCACACTGGCACCAAAAAGGATCTCTATGTATAGGACTCTAGACATAAATGGTGTGCTTGATGAATGAATGCCAAATGAGTATCAGATCTCATCCTAAAAGCAAATGTTTTACTGTAGCTCATATAGAAAAAGGCAGCAAGAGAACAGTTATCAGATACCTCAGAATAGAGGCTACTGCCAAACTTAAAATATGTGTCAAGACAGCCAATACTAATAATCACCTGTCTACCAAGACTTAACTATGCCCCAGGAACTGCCCTAAGCACTTTAAATAGATCATATCAATAAATCTTCTCAATAATATAAAAGGTAGGTACTATTATCCCCACTTTACAGAAAAAGAATTGTCATTTCCCCCAAGAATATAAATAATATACATATTTAATATAAATAACAAATGCTGAGATAGAACTTGAACCTGGGTGCACTTAGGTTACACTGCTTCTTTATCATATTTTGGTGTAAGCTAAGATTCCTGATCAGAACATAATCATCCTCCATGCTAAATATTAACTTTATTTTAAAATTTGTAGTGTTATACATAATTTATAAATTTGTTATAGTTTTAGTTCTTTTAAAAGCTAAGCAGCAGCCCTAGCCGATTTGGCTCAGTGGATAGAGCATCGACCTAAGAACTGAAAGGTCCCAGGTTCGATTCCGGTCAAGGGCACATGCCAGGTTGCGGACTCGATCCCCAGTGGGTGACTTGCAGGAGGCAGCCAATCCATGTTCTCTCTCATCATGGATGTTTCTCTCTTTCTCTTCCTATTCCTTCCTCTCTGAAATGCATATATAGTTAAAATAAAAAGCTAAGCAGCAGAAGTTTAGAACTAGTTTAGGATTTGTAAATATTTAAATAAATTAAAAAATCTATATATATAAAAGCCTAAGTGACCATTATGATGCAACAACCGGTCAACCAATCGCTATGATGCACAGTGACCACCAGGAGCAGATGCTCAACACAGGAGCTGCCCCCTGCTGGTCAGTGAGCTCCCACAGGGGGAGTGCCGCTCAGCCAGAAGTGGGGCTCATGGCTGGCGAGCACAGCTGAGGTGGCGGGAGCCTCTACTGACTCTGCGGCAGCACTAATGAGCAGCAACAGTAGGAGAAGTGGGACAGGATGAGCAGGAGCAGCGTGATGCCCGGCCCCGGTTGGGCTCCTCCCTGGCTGCCTGCTGCTTGGCATACTGCTACATCCCCAAGGGGTCCCAGATTGCGAGAGGGATGTCCAACTGCTGGTTTAGGCCTGATCCTGTGGGCCTAAATGCTGCTCAATGACCTACAGTACTCTTGGTGTTGAGTTAGGATTTACATATGAAGTCTTGGAATAAGCAAAGTTCATTTACTGAAGCATCAATTTTCCTCAATGCTAAAGAATTTAAATCTCCTTTTCATGGTAACAAATACAGGGGTGGGCAAAAGTAGGTTGACAGTTGTGAGTATACAAGAGAGTTCATTTTTGTATTATTATTATTAACTAGAGGTCTAATGCTCGAAGATTCGTGCAATAATGGGCCTTCCTTCCCCTGCCTGCCGGCACTGCCTTCGCTCTGGCCGGAGCCACCCTTCCGCCTTCCCATGTTGCCCAGAGGCCCCAAGCGGCTGGACTGGTGCGGAACACCTGCGTCATTGCCATGGCAATGATGCAAGCAACCCATTGCCATGTATGCAAAGTAACCCATCTTTGTTCGGTTAATTTGCATACTCACTCCGATTGGCTGGTGAGCATTGCGAGGGTATGGTCAATTAGCATGTTTCTCTTTTATGTAGATTCTTTTAGATATTTTTCCATATGAACAACTGTAAACCTATTTTTGCCCACTCCTGTACTATGTCCAAAATGTGTGTTCATTCGAAGATAATGTAAGACTTCTAACAAGTCTCACCAGGGGAACATTAACCTCAAGAAATAGTTTTTTCCCCCCTCTGCTCTCAGGGATGCTGTGGAGAAAGAGTTAGAAGAGCTTTGCCTAGGTGAGAGATTTAATTTAAATAGGGAAGGAAAAGGAAATATTTATTCAGAACTTCTTGAAAGTATGGCCTATGGTTGTTGTTCCCTATTCCTCACCTCCAAATTTCCCTTAAGCATGCGGCACCCTAGATTAGCATTAGCCAGATTGCCAATAACCTTCATATAACCAAATTCACTGCTCAATTTGATTTTATCCTATTTCTCAGCATTCAACACAGCCTCTCCTTCCCTTACTTTTGGTTTCCACAAGCCCCTTCTAGTTTTCCTCCTGCCTTACCCCACTCCTTAATCTTTGTTGATTTCTCTCCTTTCCTCATTTCACCTCCAATCCATCAGCAATTCTTGTCCCTTTTATCTCTGAGAGGTATTTCAAGTCCACTTCCTTCTTCCATCTAAACAACCAACAACCTAATCAAACCTTACCCCCCTCCTTAATCTTTGTTGATTTCTCTCCTTTCCTCATTTCACCTCCAATCCATCAGCAATTTTTGTTGCTTTTATCTCTGAGAGGTATTTCAAGTCCACTTCCTTCTTCCATCTAAACAACCAACCTAGTCAAACCAATCATTTTTATCTCCCCTAATCTACTGAAACAGTCTTCTAACTAGTCTTCCCCCCTTCATTTTTGCTTTATTCTCCTCACTCCATTCTCCATAGAGCTGACAGAATGATGATTTAAAGATATAAATCATATTGTAATTCCCCTCTGCTTACCACACTCCAATGGCTTACCATAACACTTCATATAAAATCCAAGTTTCTGATCCTAATTTATAAAATCTCCATGACCTGGCCACCTGTCCATTTCTCTGACCCTTTCCCAAAACCCTTCCGACTCCCATATTTTAGCCATACTGGCCTCTTTCTATCCTTCAAACATGTCAAGCTTGTTCTCACCATGGTCCTTACTGATGTACATTTTCCCTGAAATTCTCTCTACTCTGATCTTACACAGCTGTTTCTTAACATTTAGATTACATCTCATACTTCATTAGACAAGACTTTTCTAATTATCCAATTGTATGAAACCATACAGTCTTTATTACATTTTCTATTTTAATTCTCTATATAAGTGCATATTATTAACCAATATTTTTCCCTTTGATTACTGTTCATCTCGTCCACTAGATTATAAATTCCATGAGGATAAGGCCCTATCTGGTTTGTTACTGTACTAGTATTTCCTGTAACCTAGGGTATTCCCAATAAATATTTGTTGAATGAGCAAATGAGTAGGCCTAAATCTATAGAATAACTGTAAACTTGACCTAGATTCCTAGTGATTTCGAGGGGTGGGGTGGGATGGGGGAGGAGAGATTAACAAATCTCTTCCAATCCAGACCCAAATACCTAGAAGTAACCTGATACCTATAGATGAGATTATACTAAAAATAGCATGCACAGACTGACCACATTGCCATTCAAAAACTACAATACTTTTTTAGTGCCTACTAGACACATATTACAGACACTATTAGAGGTGCTGGTGAATAAACTGACAAGAGCACCTATCCACAAGGAATTTGCACATGATGCCCAGCAAGCAACAAAAGGCTACTCACCCTTCTATAACTCCTATATACATAATGCTTAAGTTCTCTGCTTCAGGGTGGAAAAGGGGGCCTCAAGTACACTATAAAGGTTAGCAAATAAGAGTATTAACCTGACTGTTTTATATCTAGCTGCTTACCCATTTCCATATTAAAATTTTACATGCAGAATTCAAGTTTTATAAGACTATGCTATTATTTTAATGGGGATATTAAGTGGTAGTTATTAGAGACTTAGCAACATAGAAAGAAGTATATACACATGTGGATGTACATGAAGAAATCTGAAATAAATTAAACACATAAAAGGGGAAATAATAAAAAATAGAATCAAGGGTCCTAGGGCTCTCCTCTGGTAGTTCTGAGGCTCTAATCTCCTAACAGTAATACTATCCTATATAATAAAGAGCTAATATGCTAATTAGACCGAACAGCCAAATGACCTTCTGGACGAAGCCAGGGCTGCAAGGGCTGAGCCCCTTGCACGAATTTTGTGCATCGAGCCTCTAGTATTCTTAGGATTCTAGTCTCAGGAACTCTTAATATTATCAACATTAGAAAGTTAAGAGACAATCACCTGGAAAATAAATGAAGGTTATAAATCCATGTCAAATTTGCATTGTTCTTTAGAAAAGTATGATCTATCTCTTTGATTTGGCTTTGGTGTAAGAGTGGAATGTTTATTATAAATAAATATGTAACTTGTAACTGCTCCTTTGCAGCCCTTGACCGGAATTGAACCTGGGACCTTTCAGTCCGCAGGCTGACGCTCTATCCACTGAGCCAAACCGGTTTCGGCTGTGTTTTTATTTCAATCGTAAGCTCTGGAAAGAAGCTCTGAAAAAACTTTTGGTGTTTCTAAAACAAGCAATTGCTTTCATGAGGACAAATGACACATAAAATGAAATCATAAAATAAAATAGGAAACATACCATTCCATAGGCCTGCTGTTGAACCCAGTTGATATAATCATTCCTTATGTCTATCAATTCTTGTACTTCATGTATATAAAATTTATCATACTGTATAATCTGCCCCGCTTTCTCATTTACCTACAAAAAAAGTGTAAATAACATTAACTTAACTACTACCTGAGATTGAAAAATGTTTTAATAGAAAAAGGCTTGAGATTTCTTAACTAATTTCCTCTTCCTATAAAAAATAATTTACTGAGTGCCTACTATATGCACATATTAAGTGTATGTTAAACAGATTTATAAGATCTAATATATGCATTCAGTACCTGAAAATCTAGTAAAAATGAAATTTATATAACCACTACCCAGTATGAGAAATGTACCATTAAAATATATATAGTATATATAAACTAGAGATTATAAGGACTTCTGGTTGGGGATGGCACTTATAGCTAATGCTTTTAAGAGGTGTCAGTGGGCAGGATGCGAAAAATAGAATGTAAATTACAATATTAGAAATTACTTAATAATTACAAAGGGAAAAACAAATCTTTACAGTGGAGAGAACCACCTTAACTGAGTGATCAAACTAATAATCATCACCAATACTGGAATAATCAAACATTATTTAGCTTATATAATGCATCAGGAAATATAGACATAATCTCTGAAGCAAAAAGAGGTTTACCGTGAATCTAATCAAGTCTCTTGATCTAAATTCCAGTTTATAGGAAATACAAAGGATAGAGGAACAAGTCAAACATCACCTTAAGCAAACAATCAGACAAACGTCCTGACTGTAGGAGTTCTATAAGACTGGCCAGGATTCTCCAAAAAGTCAAAGTAATGGGATTTAAAAAATGGGGGTCCCAAATTTTTCCCGTGGGAGTGCCTTCAAACCAATGTGAGAGTCAGGAGATAAGAGTTCAAGCAGAAAGCAGCAGTTTTACCAGACAGAGGAGTCACAGATCAGAGACTGAGACTGCCAATGTAGCAGACAGCAAGAAAAAAAAAGCTCAGAAAGAATCCCAGAGGGTGAAGCCGCAAAATCTGTATGCAAATTCTCTCTACATCTTTTAATAACTCTTAAACTTAAAGTGTTCAAGGTGAGACTTGGGGGGGGGGGGCAGGAGAACACCCCAATAAAAGAAGGCAACTGGGAGGCTACTCTTTTTTTTTAAAAATATATTTTATTAATTTTTTACAGAGAGGAAGAGAGAGGGATAGAGAGCTAGAAACATCGATGAGAGAGAAACATCGATGAGCTGCCTCCTGCACATCCCCCACCAGGGATGTGCCCACAACCAATGCACATGCCCCCGATCGGAATCGAACCTGGGACCCTTGAGTCCGCAGGCCGACGCTCTATCCACTGAGCCAAACCGGTTTCGGCAGGGAGGCTATTCTTAAAATAGATTTCAAGACAAGCACTTCCAGAGTAAAAATGGCACATTCATAAGACAAGATAATTAATTTATTGAGAAATCACAACAATACGAAAATAAGAGTGCTTCAAAATACATGAAGGGGCCGAAACCGGTTTGGCTCAGTGGATGGAGCGTCGGCCTGGGGACTGAAAGGTCCCAGGTTCGATTCCGGTCAAGGGCATGTACATTGGTTGCGGGCACATCCCCGGTGGGGGATGTGCAGGAGGCAGCTGATCGATGTTTCTCTCTCATCGATGTTTCTAACTCTCTATTCCTCTCTCTTCCTCTCTGTAAAAAATCAATAAAATATATTAAAAAAAAATACATGAAGGGGAAAATCAACAGACTCAGTTATCATAGTTGAAAATTTTAACACCCCTCTCTCAGTAACTGATAGAAAAACACACACCGAAGTATAGAAGATTTAAACATTTCCAACCATTATAGAATATTCCACCCAACAGACACTAAAATAGACCATAAAATAAATCTTAATAAAACATTTAGAAGAATCCAAAGTATGTTCTCTGACCACAATGGAATTAAACTAAATGTAAAAAAAAGATATTTGGAAAGCCTAGAACATTGGCAATTAAACAAAACACTTCTAAATTCTCCAAAGTTTTTCTTGAATCCACCAGGGAACTAAAGTCATAAGATAACCAAGTAACCTGAATTCCAAGGATAGACAGAAGTTTCTGAAGAGAAACAGGATGCCAGAAATGGGTCACCTGTGGTGGAGCAGGAGGAAGATACTGCTGTCATACACGAAGGAGAGAAATCACCTAAAATGATAACTGCTTATATCTGACTATGAGATAACTTAAGAGTACAGAACCCCTGGGAGCTTCAGACAGTTGGCACTCATTCATACATCCTCAATGCCCATGAGGATGACTGGGAATAGCAATCAAGAGCCTCTTTCAGTCGTGCAAGGAATTGGCTTCTACTGTGAGAAAGGAATAAGGCCTGACACCCTGCCCAGATACTTCTCTCATGTAGAAAGAGCAAAAGCTTTCAGCCACTGAGAAAAGGGAATCGAATGCCACACCTTATTGCTGGAGGAGAGAAAAACCCTCAATCCCTAGTAGGAACAGACTTGAGCCCAGAATCTTATATCAGTAGAACTAGAGGACCCCTGCTATAGGGGCCAGGGGTGGGCAGAAATTTTGAGAGACTTCCCTCCTCAAGATCCAGGTACACATAATCTATCTAAGATGGAAGCTATAGCACAACAAAGAACCTTTCTTTTCTCTCTCCTCTACCAATGTTGAAAGCATTAACAAGCAGCATCAGTTTACCACTGAGAAAGTGCAAGAATGAAGAAAGAAACTCCTCTAAAGAGCAGGCATGCAGTCTGAAGCACAAATACTGAGAAAAATACTTTGACATTTCATCTCCACCTTACAAATCAGGCAACATTAGAAGAATTTGAGGTTTCTGGTACAATGAATGAAGGTACTACAGAAAACTAAAATCTCAATCCCAGTTTAACTCTTGAAGAAACTGATTTAAATCCCCACAATAACAGGCAAAAAAGAAGAGATGCACCCATTTACAGATTTTTAATCTATTTACTTCAGCCTCTACTATTTTATAGGCAACCAAAAAAAAAAAAAAAAAAGCAAAACAAACAAAAATGGTCTTGAGGAAAGCTATCAATCATGAGTCAAGACTCAAAAGATGATTCAGATATCGAAGCATGAAGATAGGGACTTTAGAAAAAATATTTTGAACTTAATAAAAATAAAAATACAAGTCAAAAATTTGTGGGATGTTGGTAAAGAAGAACATAGAAGAAAAGTTAAAGCATTAAATTATTTTTAAAAATCAATGATCTAAGCCTCTGCTTTGAGAACCATTATTTTAGATGATCAAATGAAGGTAAAATCAAGTAGAGAGAGGGAAATAAAGAGCAGAAATTGATGAAAGAAAATAGAAAAACGCTAGAGAAAAATCAGTGAAGGAAATGTGTTTTCTAAATAAGAGAGAAGCCACAAGTTATCATTACCAGGAATGAAAGAAGGAACATTACCCACATAGATATCTTACCAAAATTGACTGAAGAAACAAAAAACATAAATTACACTTTACTTTTAAAATTTAATGTTAAAAATTTTAAGTTTCCAACCAGAGAGTCGGACCTGCATTACCACCATTTGTCCACCATCCAGAACTGTAATATCAGTGCTGACATGTACACATAAGGAACTGTTTGACATTGAAATTAGGTCTCAAAAGAACTGTTGGCCCAGAAAGAAACTCATTACAGACTGATTCATTTGCCTGTCAGCATAACCATTATTGCTTTTCTCATTTTTGATTCTTATAAGTGTATTTCTAATAGCACAAGATCTCCCTCATCTAGGGGAAATAATGAACAACATAGACTGATGAACAAGAACAGACCCTGAAACAAGGAGGCATGGATCAGACTGTCGGGCCTCAGAAGGAGGGTAGGGGAGGGTGGCGTAAAGGGGAGAGATCAACCAAAGGACTTGTATGCATACATATGAGTCTAACCAGTGGTTAAGGACAACAGGGGGGTGGGGGCATGCGTGGGGAGGGGTGTGGGATGGGAATGGGGGGATGAGGACAAATATGTGATACCTTAATCAATAAAGAAATTAAAAAAAAATTTAAGTTTCCATAAAGAAAACTCCAGACCAAGATGGTTTCACTGGTAAGTTTATCTAACATTTCCCCCCCTCACCGGAGGATATACTTTTGAAAACTGATTTTACAAAGAGGAAGGGGGGGGGGGTCAATATGATAGAGAAAAATTGTTCAGTTGTTGCCTCCCATACTGCGAGGCAAGCCTACAACCTGGGCATGTGCTCTGACCCATAATAAAACCTGCCACCCTATGGTGTATGGAATGACATGCCATCCAACTGAGCCACAAGAGCCAAGGCTCTATTAGGATAGAAAAAAGGCCTCTTTTTCCCTGGTTGTAGCCTTCCACAATTTATGAGAAGCACTTAGTAATTAAACCCCAAGACTGTTAGCTCTTGATTCAAACAACTCCTCTGTTCAAACTGAAGGACAAGATAAGCTACTTTCAAACTGCATTATTGCATACACCTCCTCCCTGTTTTTACAACTCAGGATAATTAATAGAAAGTTCTAATCCCTCCTCCCCTTCAAACAGGCCTCTTTTGAACTCTTACTCTAAGCATGTTTTACAGGCTTGAGAAAAATGCTGATAAGACACCTCCCTAGGATATCTGCTCAAACTGTCTCCTGAAGAACAAATTACAACCCACCCTGATGTCTGCTCAACTTCTGCCCAAGATTCTCCTCCCTTCCTTCTGCTTAGCAAGAGTGAAGCCTTAAAAGGGGAAGCCACCATTTGTTTTTTGCCCTTGTATTGTTTAGCAATGCATTGGCCCTTTCCTTTGGGAAAGTGAAATAAACTTCCTTTCTGCATCTATCTCTTCACTCAGTTGTGAATTCTTTCACAGCCTTCGCCATAAGCCAAACACCCTAACACTATCTAACATTTAAGAAAGAAATAATACCAATCTTAAACCAACTCAGAAAATGTAAAGAGGGATCATTCCTTAATTCATTTTATGAAGCCAGAATAACTTTGATACTAAAAGCTGATGGCAATATGAGAAACAAAAATTATCAGATCAACATCCTTTATGAACATAGATATAAAATCCTCAACAAATATTAGCAAATTAAATCTAACAGTATATATAAAATATAACATGTAATGCCCAAGTGGAGTTTATCCTAGGAATGTAAGGTTGGTATAATATTCAAATATCAATGCATTTTATTACATTATGGGGGGGGAAAAGCAAAAAAAAAAATTTGATCATCTCAATCAACAGTTGCAAAAAGAACATCTAACAAAATTGAACATCTATTATAAATACTTTCAGCAAACCAGGAATAGATGGAAACTTCTTCAAATAGATAGAGCCTACCTTAAAAATAAAAACTCCACAGACCAGCTGGTATAAGTCAGTGATTGAGCTTCAACCCATGAACAGGAGATCAGTTCAATTCCCAGTCAGACCAGGGTTGCAGGCTCAATCCCCTGTGGGGGCCTGCAGGAGGCTGCCTATTAATGATTCTCTCTCATCACTGATGTTTCTCTCTCTCTCTCTCTCCCTCTCCCTTTCTCTCTCTGAAATCAATAAAACATTACACACACACACACACACACACTCTACAGCTTGAACAACATACTTATTGGTAAATTATCAAATGCGTTCTTTCTAAGATTTGGAACTAAGCAAGGATATCGACTGAAACCACTTACACTCAACATTGTACTCAATGTCTTAGTAAAATAAGGCAAGAAAATAACACAATTGTGTACATAAGAAATTCCAATGAATCTATGAGAATTATTGAAACTTATAAATTAATTTATCAAGCTCACACAGTATAAGGCCAATACATAAAGTTGAACTTAATTTCTTCATACTAGCAACAAATACTTGGAAAAAAATTAAATTATTAATACAAATGATCAAAAACAAAATATTAAAGAATGTAACAAAAGAGATGGAAGACCTCTGAAAACTACAAAATACTGCTGAGAGAAAATAAAGAAACCTAAATGAGATATATTACATACATAAATTGGAAAAAGACTAACAAGACTCAAAAAGTGTAACTGAACTCCAGTTTTATAAAAAGTAGTGATGTAAAAAATTTTTTTGGTATAACAGAGGAAAATTGCATATGTCTAGATAGATATTATAGAATCATAGTTAATTTCTTTAAGAAAAATAATAGTATTACTCTTTTGTAGGAAAATGACTAAGAAAATGAATGCTGAGATATTAAAGGGCAACATCAGGATTTAATTTTAAATGATTTAAGAAAGTATTCAGTACACACACATTTATAAAGCAAATGTGATAGCATGTCAACAATGGCTGAACCTAGAATGGGAGGACATATAGGTACCTATTTTGGTTTTATTTCAATGTGTCTGTATATAGGACGATATTGAAAATGAAAATTAGAGAGTGGGACGAGAAGAGGTAAACCAAAGAACTTATATATTTATATGCATAGCCTATGGACACAGGCAATAGGGGGAAAAACCTGGGGGTGTGGGTAGTGGCTGGGAAGAGGAGGGTAAAGTGGGAGACCATCTATAATACTATCAACAATAAAAAAAAAATATTTCTTAAAATAAGAGAAAAAATTCAAATGAAGTGAATGGAAAGGATTTCATAAAGGTTTGAAGAGAGGTTCTTGGCAGAGAGAATAGCATGAACTAAAGGAGACAAAAATTTGTATACACCTGCTCCAGCTAAACTGCTGGTTCAAGAATGAGAGCACATGAAGCAGAGCTGGATCCAATATGCAGCTTGGAACTAAGCCTGGCTATAGCCTATCTAGGTCAGCCAATCTCTACCAACTTTCAGGATGAAGCAGGGGCCACTCCAATAGTAATGAGAATAAATGCTTATTACTGTATACCAATGACTTTCAGTGTGTTTCGTTGCAGAGCATTACTGTGGCAAGAGCTGATAGTTAGAGATATAAGGTTTTAGAGTCAATAAGTGATAGATTCAGTGATATTTTATGCAACTTATTCTGTTGGCAGAGTGAGGTATATGGTCAAGAATGAGTACAGAGGCTAGTGGTAGGAAACTGAATCAGGATATTAAAGATTCAAGGTTTCTAGTCTAGATAATAAGAAAGAATGCAGAGGTCATGGTAACTAATTGGTTATAGAAAAATAGGAGAGGAGTCAAAGACAACTCCAAAACAAATGCTGGCAACATACATACAAGTCAGGAAAAGACAACAATCTTGATGAGGCAGGTATGAGAGCTGGGAAGGATGAGAAATTTGGTATTAAACCTATTTTTAGTTTAAAACAGTGGCAAAACTGCCAAGTAGCTCAAGAGGAAGGTTTGCCCCCAACACATAATTTAGAATTATTTTCCTTAAAGGGGACAACTAAAGCTGTGGGTGGCAGAAGGTGAGGGAGAGGTAGAGTGAAGGGACAAATGCAGACACTTAGATGCCACGTTTAGGAAAAGAAAACAGACCACTGGGGGGGGGGGGGGGGAAGAAAGAAAGCTGATGTAACATATAAATTGAAGAAAACTAGCTAAATTTCCTAGGGAGAATAACAAAAATAATTGTTTATAATTTTTTTAAAATCACACACACACACACACACACACACACACACACACACACACACACACACACTGAACCAACTAAGCAGTGTTTGAAAGGAGTCATCTAGTCGAGGTATAAATCTACCAGACAGTGCTTGTGTCCAATCAGGTGCTCAATAAACAGGAGATGAATGAAGAACAAGTAAAATGAGTAAGAGATACATATATAGTTCCTTGCTTCTAACAGCATTTTAAATTTTCACTGAATTGCAGATTTTTACCTTAAAATCCACTTAGATATTATGTTCTAGTAATAAAATAATAGCTATCATTAGGGATCACTTACTAAGTAGATGTCATGTACATTGTCTCATTTAATCTTTAAACCCCTATGACCTATATACTATTATCATCATCACATGGATGAATATATACTAAGGCTTAGAGTTCAAGAAACTTAACCAAGGTCATGCAGCTAACAGAGCAAGCAATCTAACGCAGGTCTCTTTAATACACATGCATTCTTCTTTTTTTTAAAAAAATCCTTACTGGAGGACATGCTTAGAGAGAGGAAGGGAGTGAGGGGGAAAGAGGAAGAGAGAAAGAAAGATACTGATCATTTGCCTTCTGCATGAACCCAGACCCGGAATTGAACCTGCAACCTTTTGGTGCACGGAATGATGCTCCAACCAACTGAGCCATTCCAGCCAGGCCACATAATGCACTCTTAACTCATTATATGACTATCTCATCTTATTCTTTAATATATGTAGGTGCATACACACACGAGAATATGTGAATATTTGTACATATAAATGTATGCAACATATACTTAGAATACTGTGTATTAGAATATGTATGTAAAAATACATATACATGTGTCTTTTTAACTTTTATTAGTAAGTTTAAAATTATGTCATCAAGTACCACCAATGCTTGATCCTGTGGCCCACTCTTGAGGATACAAATAACCAAGTTTAAGAAGCACATGTTAATAGTACTGCTTTCATTTTCAAAGTTGGAACTTTTAATCTCTCTGCTCATTGACAAAAGCCCTTTCTGCTTTCTTTCACTGTTTGATTAATTTATATCAGTGGTCAAGGTAACCATTTGTAAACAACTGAGTGAAATTGCTATTCCTGGCTTTCAAACAAAACAAAGATACTTAGTTTATATCTGGAGATCAACATCTTAATCTTAGAGCAGGGATCAACATACTACAGCCTGGATCAATCCTGACTAGACTGTTTTGTAAATAAAGTTTTATTAGAAAGCAACCATGCCCATCCATTTACACATACTGTCTGCAGCAAAGCTGGGAGTTGAGTGGTAGTAACAGAAACCACTTGGCTCGAAAACTGTAAAGTATTACTAGCTGATCCTTAACAGGAAAAATTTGCAGCCCCTTGCCCTAGAATCTGTAGTCAAACTCATTTTAATAAAATGACAAGATACACAGTAACTACACAAAAAAATACCTTGGCTTTTCTCTTTCCAATATTTATGTTTATAAATACATCATATGATGCATAAGGATGTTTCGGTCAGTGACAGATTGTATATACAACAGTGGTCCCATAAAACTATAGTAGAGCTGAAAAAACACCTATTGCTTAGTGACATGGCAGCCTTCAGAAGCGACTAAATGCATTTGTGATGATGCAGGTGGTGTAAACAAACCTACCGTGTTACCAGTTACACATACAATTACATATAGTGTGAAATACTTGATGATAATAATAAATGACTATATCACTGATTTATGTACTTACTATACTACACTTATCATTATTTTACAGTGTAGTCTTCCTACTATCAAAAATAAAAAATAAAAAAAGTTGGCTGTAAAATAGACAGCCGTGTCATACCAGCAGCACCCTTATACAACACAAGCTTACCACATCTCTTGATTGCATCATTGCCACTCATGCTTGATTTAATCTCATGCTGTTTTGTACAATACCATGCTGTACATACAAGCTTGCAGCCTAGGATTAATAGGCTACATATTAACTAGCCTAGGTATGTAGTAGGCTATTCCATCTCGGTTTGTTAAGTGCACTCTATGATATCCACACAATGTCAAAATCACCCAACGATTCATTTAGCAGTGCATGACTATATACACACTAACTTTTTATCACATTGGACTCTAAAATGTAGTGATTCTTGTAGAAAATGATTCGCATTCCACTGACTGCTGATATATATTTTTTTCTTATTTGAAATATATTAAGATTTTAAAATGTAAATTGCAGTTTCCTTCACCAATAGCAACCAGTGTTTGTAATCTATATTTCCTGAAAAGAAATACTATGTTAGAATAAAAATGAATAATTCAGAAGCCAAGTTTGGTTCAGGAACAGACAAATTACAGTCAAACTTAGACTTGGGAGGAAATTATGGCTGTTAATCCAGTGCAGTGATTTAATAACTGAAGAGAAAAATCAGTTAACAATGCTGTAAAAATAGGGAAAGTAGACATTGAATAGGAAATCGATCCAAAAGACCTGCATACAGATTTACATATAAAAATCAGGTTTTAAAAATATATAAAAATACATTTATATAGTAGATATATTATTTTACCCAGAAAGCTCTTCTTAATTCTGAGTTATGTGCCTTCCTCTGTGTTCTGATAGCACCCTTCATTTTCCCTAGTCCAGCACTTACCATGCTAGGTCATAAATGCTTATTTGCTTGTATGTATAAAGTGCTCTAAGTTTATAATCTGAAAAGGGCAGAAATCACATCTTTTCCATATCACCTCATCCCTAACGTCTAATACAATGAAAAGCACATAGTAGGCACTCAATAAATATTTGTAAAAAATCAACCTGTACATTCAGTATACTGCCTGAAATGGACAAAATAAAATTATGTTTGATCATAACACTTTTATTTCACATTTTAATTACAGTTTAGCATTCAGACTTATAAACCCGTTCAAAGGTGATATATAGTAAATAGAGATGTGTGTCTTATCTGTTTCGTTTATCTTAGGGTTTACTGCAAAAAGTTTTTTAAATCACTGATTTTAGAAGATTAGCAAGATACGTAGCAACTAGACTAGACAGGCCGAGTTAAGTCTTTTCGTTAAGAATATCAATATCTCTATAATGTAATGTGTAAAAACTCAGAAACTACTAAATAACCCCATTACTTGCCAGTAAACTCATTTATCTGGTAATGCATTCATTCCTGACAGCAGATAATAAAACTATCTTTCTTATGCCATTTGGAGCATCAGATATGACTGTTGAATCAAAAGCATTCCAAAGGACATGACATAAGGGAGGAACAAAATGATTAGGAAACACAGAGTCCAGTTCTTTAGTTCCTAATCTTGATCTAGGATTAGGTAAAGAAGGAAATCATTTGAGGAAACTTCTAATTATTAACCATGGAGCAGAAAAAATGGATTTTTACAGTTGTCAGCCTTAAGGTGTTTTTGAAAAAATAAGTTTCTGATAAGCACCTTGGTTTTCACTAAAGATGAAAACGAAACATCCCCAATAGATAATTTCCATGAGTATCTATTTATGGGAGATTAGGACCAAGGAAAGACTCCTCCAAAGTAGGGAGTAGAAGAAAGACAAGTGACTACTCTAAGAACTCCCAGTAAGAGATGCTTAAGAAATTGATAACATTATTATTCTGCTTTTGAGTAATAATTTCAAACAAGGACTTAGTTTCCACATAACCCAATGAATCAAGTCAAATGGTGGTACTAGTGATAAAAAAATCACTGCCATATGAAGGTATAATAATTCCATATGTTGTATGACTTAAATAATACAACAGATAATCCTGGGAAACTATTAGGCCAGTATTTTAATCCTTATTTGATAAGATAATTCTCCATTTGCATGTGATAAAGAAAAAGACTTGTTCAAAATTATAGAGGCCTGGAAGCAGCACAAATAGTTAGAAATATGGTCTTTTTTAAAAATATATATATTTTATTGATTTTTTACAGAGAGGAAGGGAGAGGGATAGAGAGTTAGAAACATCGATGAGAGAGAAATATCGATTAGCTGAATCCTGCACACCTCCTACTGGGGATGTGCCCGCAACCACGGTACGTGCCCTTGACCGGAATCGAACCTGGGACCTTTCAGTCCGCAGGCTGACGCTCCATCCACTGAGCAAAACCGGTTAGGGCAGAAATATGGTCTTTTAACAATATAATACTATTATCAGCTATCATGGAAAGATGAACCACTAGATCTAGGGGCATAAAATAAAAGCAAAATCCTTACCCTGGGCATGTGGCTCAGTCAGAGCATTGTCCAGTACACCAAAAGGTCACTAGTTCAATTCCCAGTTGGGGGACATACCCAGGTTGTGGCCAGGTTATGGGTTAGATCCCCAGGTGTGTAAAGGAGGCAACCAATCAATGTTTTTTTTTCTCTCTCTCTCTCTCTCTCTCTCAAATCAATAAAAACATACCTCATGTGAGGATATAAAAAATAAATAAAAATAAAAGCAACCCACCTGTTAAACATATTATATTACTATATCTGCCAATACAGAAATACATTAGAAGAAGCAAAAGCTTGGATTTGTATTTCAACTCTGCTATTTACTGATTTATGACCTTTGACATTCAGAATAAGGGGCAAAATATCAACCAGAGTTTAAAAAGTTAAATAAGGAATAAATATAACATGCTCACATGAATTAATACACAAATTATATTCTACCTGGTTTATGTGGCTCAGTGGTTGAGCATCGACCTATGAACCAAAAGGTCTTGGTTCGATTCCAGGTCAGGGCATATGCCCAGGTTGCGTGCTCTGATCCCCAATCAGGGGCATGTAGGAGGCAACCAATCAGTGCTTCTCTCTCATCATTGATGTTTCTCTCTCTCCCTCTCTCCCTCTCTTTCTCTCTAAAATCAATTATATCTATCTATATATAAGCGTAATATGCAAATCAACGGGACGGCTGACCAACAGGTCGCTATAATGCGCACTGACCACCAGGTGGCAGACACTCAAAGCAGGAGCTGCCCCCAGCCTGTAGGCCCCAATCGCCCCAAACGCCCAATCGAGGCCTGCCAGCCAACCTCTTGGTTCCTCCCCCTGGCCGGCAGGCTCCGATCGCCCAATGGGGAACAGGGAACAGGGAACAGGGGTGGGTGGCAGCGGACGCGGACGCGCGGGAGGTGCCAGGCAAAGGCAGGTGCAAGAGGGGCCAAAGTTGCCCCACACACAGACGGCGACCAATGGTGGCGGTGGAGGGTGGGGCCGGCTGCTGGCAGCTGGGGAAGATTGGCCCTGATCGCAGGCCAGGTCTAGCGACCCTACCCGTGCACAAATTTCGGTTGCCGGGCCTCTATTATTATATACAAAACATAGTCTAATCCTGGCCACTGTTAGATGAGTTTCTCTTCCCTTTCAGCTAGCAAAAAATTAGGATTCTAGTCTCTAGCATGGCTCTAATGAAAGGTCTCTGGAGATGGAATCCTATAAGATTCTTCTTCAGTAGAAATTGGGGCTTCTGAGCTAAGATAATAAGTTATTTGCTCAAATTCTGTCTGTAATTATGAAAGACAAAAGATTCAATTCCTTCCTATTCTCCTTTCCTTCCTTTTACTTGTGGTAAAAGACACAGCTGAAGCAACCATATCTATATCTATATCAAGGGGTAAATAAAGATAAGTACATAAGGAAGGGAAAAAGGGTAAACATTTGGCAATCAGGTCTGGCTGATAAAAATGGTTCACTGGAGTAGGAAAAGAGAGTTCAGAGGAAAGAAAAAATCTAATCTCTTGAATCCTAAACAAAAAGCATATAGAAAATAGAGGCTCATCCCACGAAGTCAGAGGATCTTCTTAATAGATTAATGCAGAATCCAGTTAACCCTAAAGTGCTATAAGAAAGGCTTGTTCTGGGAAGGGCAAACATAAAAATGACTTATTTCCTAGGAAAGAAATAGCCATCATTTCTTTGATTATAAAGTGAAGAGAAATGACTCCCCTCCTCCCCCCAAGAAATCTTGGACATTCTAAATATAGAAGAAAAGAGTAATTTCAAAAAGTTAAGTCATTTAGAAAATACTCAGGAACTTCACTAAAAGAATTAAAAAAAAATAAAATAAATGCTCCATAAGGGTTCTTTCTTACAGAGAACAGAAGGACTATCTTCTTTATTCTCTCATTGTTCACCTCGGTACTAGGTAAGAAGGGTCTGAAAACATTAAAGTTGTTAATGGGAGGAAACTAAAGAGTAAAGATTTATATGAGATTCTTAGTCACTTGTAAGGCTACAAACATAAGCTTCTCCCTTAGGTCATGTCTCCCGAAAAAAAAAAAAAAAAAATAGCATCTCAAGAATACCAAATGGCATAACAGATATATACCTACCAGCTATCAAGGATGTCTCAAATCCATCTTTAATGAAACAGCTGAGACTACTTCTTCATTTAACTTTGAACTGCTACAAATATAAATGGTACTATTTCTCATACTGAGAGGAAGGGCAGGAAAGAATAATAGGTAAATTAATGAATTATATATGGTTCCAATTTCAAGTTAGTAATTTGTTTCTAATGAAGTTTTACTTTAACTGAAGCCATTAGTGCCCAACAGTAAAAGAATATGATTTTGATTCACATAATCACAACTAGGATTCAGTCTCCTTTATATGACAACCACCTATAAATAACAAAAAACATATAATTTAAACTAACAAATTATGTTCTTCACAAGAAAATATAAAGAGAATTCTAATTCACTAATATGCTATTGGTCTGCCCAACTACAGACAAGTTATCCATAACTGTCTGTAACAAAGCCAAATAAGACCAAAGCTCCAAAATACAGATGTATTAAATCTTTTAAAGAAAAAGGTAACTTTTTCAAATTCTATTATGTATCTTTTATGCTAATCTAAATCTGTAATATATTAATGTTAAATTAAACATCATCAATCTGTTAGTAGCAATGGGGAAAGGAAAGTAAACAATTGAACATACCCTATGTAATATTTCTAAAACCTTTAATGCAGTATGAAGAAAACTGTTGAAAATTCTTCTTTCAGAAGGGGGAATGCCAATCTTGTAGAGTTTCAAAAGATGTACCACAACTTCCTTAAAAAGTTCTACAATCTTGAGGAATAGTGGAGGTTCAAGTACTGACCACCAGTTTTCTGTTATTGAAAGGTGAAGACACAAATAAAATAAACTTAAAGAATCATGATTTTCAAAATAATACCAACTTTTCTTCTAAAGCAGTGGCTCTTTGAAAATTATAGGAAGATACACATGACAGTATTTTATGTAACATTTCGAGGGTTTAATGACCTCACCTCACCCTCAAGTTAAAGAATACTGTTCTAAAAGCTCTCAAAAACAAAAATATACAGATGATGTGTTGTTGAATCATGCACCTGAAGCCTGTATAATTTTGTTAACCAGTGTCACCCACTAAATAAAAGAAAATAAAAGTAAAAATAAAGTTACATTTATGGTTTCCTATTATACCTAATATTAAAACCAGTTATTATTAAAAAATGCTTTGGAAATTAGAATTTTAATTTTTAAATAAAACACTTTACAACTGTCTAGCTCCATCCAATACTTAAGGATTTTTCCAAGCTTTATCTCACAACACAAAGTTGAAATATTGTGAAACACCACCTTTAAAAGGCATGGTGCTCCAGAAAATCAAATACAGGAGTTGAACAATAAAAAATATGTCTGTCTTTTCCCACATTCACTATTTGTTGTTATTAACTACATATACACAATCCTAAAAGGCAGACAGAAGGAATACAAAAACTTCTGACAAAACAAATGATATTCTACTTGTAAGTCCTTGCTTCACTCTTCTATTACTAGTTAATTCCCTAAGATTCCAAAATTCTATCCCTTACTTGTTGCTTCCACTGCTCATCTTCAGCCTATAAAATACTGTACTGGTTTTATTACTTTCATATATCTCAGCTTCACATACCTAACAAATACTATTAGGAAGGAAAGCACTGGGTTAACCATAGCAAGAAAATTACAACAGCCTGGAGATACAGATGAAACATTTACAATTAGAAAAATTAAGATAAGAAAATTGTCTGGCGGGTGTTGCTCAGTGGTTGAGCATCGACCCATGAACCAAGAGGTCACAGTTCAATGCCTAGTCAAGGTACATGCCCAGGTTGCAGGGTGGATCCCCAGTAGGGGGTGTGCAGGAGGCAGCAGATCAATGATTTTCTCTAAACAATGATGTTTCTATCTCTCTCTTCCTCTATCTGAAATCAATAAAAACACATTTAAGAAAAATTTAGGCCAAAAAACAAGAGCAAAGGGAGAGAGAACTGTAAGATCAAATAAGCAGTAGAATCTCATTTACATGCAGAGAAATAAATCAAATATCAAGAAACTAGCAAGTGAGCCCTGGTTGGTTTGGTTCCGTGGACGGAGCATCGCCCTGCAGACTGCAGGGTCCTGGGTTCGATTTGGTCAAGGGCACATGCCTGGGTTGCAGGCTTGATCCCCAGTGGGGGACGTGCAGGAGGCAGCCGATAGGTGAATCTCTCTCATCATTGATGTATCTATCTCTCTCTCCCTCTCCCTTCCTCTCTGAAATCAATAAAAACATATTTAAAAAAACAAAAATACTTCATTCTGAAGACATGGAATACCCTTAAAAAACAAACAAAAAACTAGCAAGTGAGGGAAAGAATGCAAAGGGTTAACAGAGTTCAAGGAGGATTTAATACCATGTTTGTTCAGTTTTAATTGTTCCTTCTCCTTTACTTTTTTTAATAGCAAGATCACTCTGGAGGAGATGGGGGAGGGGAATATGAAAAACAACTTTTATCTTTCCTGATACTGTCTCTGCTACTGTGTTTGATCAAAATTTTAATACTTTCAACAACTAGCATCAAATGACTAGAAAAAACAGGTTTATTTTTCCCTAAGATAATATCAAATAAGCAGGGTAGAAAATTTTCAAAGAGCAATACAGTAAATAAGAAGTTCGGAGCATTTTCATTTAAAGAGAAAAAGTTATAAAAGAAAAAAAATGTAAATTCTTACCAAGTACTTTCAGTGGTGCCTTTTCTAAGTTTACAAGAGCTGTACCAAAGGGAATTGCTATTGTTGTAAAATTGTTGGAATCACTCATCAGGGGACATTCTGGTAGAGTAAGATAAAACCTCAATGCTTCAACATCAGGTAAGGAGCTAGTCAGTTTAGGAATCAGATTCTTTTCCAAACTAGCTGCCACCTATATTTTGACAAAAAGTAAAACCTACTTCATTTAAAATAAATGTACTTTCCAAAAATTTAAAAACAAAAAGATAATCTTATACTACAGCAAACACGAAATAGTGAAAGAAAAAAGTCTTGCAATGACTGAGTAAATGTACTTTGGAGCACAATAAAAATTAATGCCTACTCATTGCTAAAAGAATTCTTGTATACAAGTTTCATTTAAATTCTCTTTCTACAATTATATAAAGACTTAAACAACATGGTAATGTTGAGCTAATGTTGAGCAATTAAGGGTCTGTGCCAGATGTCTGAAAAGATTTACAGATATTTGACAACTAAATTACAAATATTTTAATGTGTAATGAATTAATTATTATATTTATATACAGTGGAACCTCGGTTCTTGAACTTATTCATTCTGGAAGGCTGTTCAAAAAACGATTTGTTTGAAAACCAAATCATCATTTTCCCCCCATTAGAAATAATGTAAAATGAATTCATTCCAGATACCCTGTTTTAACCTTTCTTAGATACAGTATATGTCTAAAGCCCTGGTCAATCTATAAACTAACACTCTTTTCTTAAATTTACCGAACCAACCTCTACCATCCTTAAAGGAATCACTTTCAGCACTTGTTCCAGGGGTGTCTTTTAGGAAGTCAGCTTGCAGCATCTTTACTTTTTCACATATCACTGCCTCTGAAATTGTCACTGGGCTAACTGCTTTCCCTTTATCTAAATCAGCAACAGTTTTTTTTTTACCTATTCAATTGCCTGTGATTATTGTTTCTTTCACATTCTTAGCAACACTAGCATTCTTGATGGCCTCTTTATGTTTTAAAATTGTACTAACTGCCCATTTCACCAGTGATAAAAACAAAACAAACAAACAAAAACAAAAATATTCACAGCACAACTTCCTAAAATGTTAACGAGATGGTTAGCTGGTAAACTGACTTGCATGCTCTCCTTTGTAGCCTGAGAGATGCTTTTTGTCAAGAAGGTAAGTTTTGTTCAACAACCAGGACATTTTTTTCAGTAAACAACTTGGAGAATGAATTGCTCGAGAACAATTTGAGAACCAAGGTTTGACTGTATTTAATAAAACCATACGAAGGGCATCATAATGAAGAGTCTGAAACAGTAAAGTTAATTAGGCTATAAACATAAAGTAACATGAAATAAAACACTCAACAGGCTACATAATACAAATATGAGGCAATTAAAAAAAACAAACCTGCTGAGCTATCTGAGGATAATCAGGTTGTATAAGTTTGTGGAATAAAAGCCTAGCAGCATTCATATCAACCCCTGAGAATCTGGTACCTGTTCTATAGTGATCATCATTGCTATTAAAAAAAGAGAGAGAGAAAATAATAAAATAAAACTTTAAAATTATTTCACTTATTTAATATAATAAACTTTAAAAATTCAGTATATCAAAGAATTGCCACTTACCTAACAGCTAAAAAACTTCCATTTAGACAACCAGAAGAAGAAAACGTTCCATCTATTTCACTAAAAAGGAATTTAAAGATCACAAAATGAAAAATCTGTTTGCCTTTCTTTTTTAATAAAAATTAAAATAAATGTTTAATCTATTATTTAATTCTACAAGCATTCTTCTCATCAACACTTAATTAGAATAATCTTGGATTTTATAAATTAAAGATTGATTAAATAACACTTGATAAAGATATTACTCTATATCCTTGAGTTTCTCAAATATTACTTTCATCTGATTCATTGAACACATCTGACGTTCTTCAAAAACTTTTTTAAATGAAAACATGCACATTTAATTTTCTTAATTTCACACTCTGGTAAATCTAATCTGGGATGTTATTATTTTGGAAGCCTACACCAATACAACCTACAATTAGAAAAACTTTAAGTACTAAATAAATTAATCTATAAGCAAAATATTCAAGAAAGTAATACTCAAATCTTCCTGGGAGTATAAAAGTTAAGACAGTGACCACTAGGAAGCTATAAGAAACATTTCAATCCTAATCCTAAAGTGGCTACATTTAATATCTAAAGGCATTTCATATATCATTATGTTTATGAAAGAATTCTAACATAAATCTAAATGAAAAATCTCTTAAGATATCCGTTATTATAGAAGTTCTAGACATTTTGTCTTTTGTATACAATTCAGTAAGTGATATTTAACAAAATATTTACTTAAATAAAAACTCTTAAGTACAGGTTTGCTCTACCGCAAAGCTGGGAGTTTGTGCCATGTAGGTAAAATGTCTTTCTTACTTGGCTATCTCCACAGGAAATCTTCCAGAGGGGTAGCTCAGCCATTTTTGAATCAGAGCTTCACTCACAGTCCAGATCTGCTTTGAAGGATCAGGACATCTGAAGTCATCTGGTGGCCCACCGTTCTAAATTTTAAAACAAGCAGATTAGTCAGAAGGAAGAGATATTACATATAATTTAAACCTAGATATATAATCAAATATAGTATTTGGCTTTTTAAAAAACAGAAGTAAATATCTACTAAATACCTGAAACAAAAACTTCTTAAATGAATCAGCAAAATTTTGTAAACTTGAGGAAAAAAAAATGTAAGGCAATTACTTTATAAAATATAAAGAACATTTGTAAAATATAAAGAACATTTATTGGTTGAAAAATTTCTTCAAATTTATTTGAGTTTAGTAATTATTTATGACTACTATTACCTGGGGATTAGAGTAATGTGAAAAGCTTTGATCGCCACCTGAGAAAATTCTTTTTACACAGAAATATTCTTCAGAGTCTGTGATAAAAATAAAATGTAAAAAAGAAAAAAATTCAAGATTTATATCACATTTTTCAAAGCATCAAATATGCTACCGGATTTTCTCTTAATCATCCTCCCACTCATGGACTCAATGATATAAAATATATGGGGATATTCTAATTGCTATGGAAATGAGACTGACCAAGTACAAACATTAAATGAGCCCACAAGCATAAGCAGCATTTAGTAAGTTCAGAAGTCTTTCTTCTGACCTGCACACAAAAATGGTGTTTTCTAGTCTCTATCTTTTTTTCTTTTCTTTTTTTTTTTTTTAAGATAGTGGGGTAAAGTGGGGTGAGAGAGAAAAACATTGATGTCATATGTAATTAGTTGAAGTCATAGTGGAATAGGGTAGGCCCCTAATACAAGATGACTGGAGTCCTTATAAAGGAGGAAAATTGGGACCTAGATATGCACACAGAAAGAATGCCATGTGAAGATGAAGGCAGAAATCTACTAGGCAAGGAATGCCAAAGACTGCCAGCAAACCCCTAGAAGCCAGAAGAGACATATGGAACAGATTTTCCATTATAGCCCTCAGAAGGAAGCAATCCTGCCAATATCTTGATCTTGGATTTCTAGCCTCCAAAACTGTGAGTCAATACATTTTGTGTTGTTCAAGCCACTCAGTTTATATTTTGTTATAGCAGCCCTAGCAAACTAATACAGGTGTCCAAAAATTACACCTTTTCCCAGCTTTAAGGAAATACTTGGAAGTCCTTGGAGTATCTATCAAAAAGTGTTATTTACCTATGTCCTTAAAGACCACACCAGATTAAGTTTATGTTAACAATGTGATTTACACTGGGGCTACAGACTTCATCTCTGGAGGGGTTGGGTAAATTAAATTCACATTTAACTAGTGTGTATGCTTCACACCTTTAGTATAGTGCAAAATAATTATCAACCATTATACAGGGAGAGGCAAAAGTAGGTTCACAGTTATATGAGAAATACTTAATAAATAACAATGTAAGAATAAACTGTGTTTGGTGTACTCACAATTGTAAATCTACTTTTGCCCCACCCTGAATATATATCTCCTTTCTCATGTTGTTGCACAAACCAAAATTCCATTCTTTTATTAAAAAAAATTTTTTTTTTGTTAATCCTCACCCAAGGATATTCCTCCCATTGATTTTTAGAGAGAGTGAAAGGGAGGAAGAGAGAAACATTGAAGTGGGAACATCTATTAGTTGCCTCCTGCATGCGCCTGCAACCAAGGCATGTGCCCTTGAAGGGAATCGAATCTGTGATCCTTCAGTCCAAGGACCCATTTTAACTATTTTAAAGTGTACAATTCAGCAGCATTAAGCACACTTAAAATCTTATGCAGCTATCATCATAGTTCATCTCCAGAATGTTTTTATCATCCTAGACATTCTGTACCCTTTTAAACAATAACTCTTCATTCTCTTCCTACCCTGGTAACCTCTAAACTATTTTCTGTTTCTATAAATTTCACTGTTCTAGGTACACTTCATATACGAGGAATCATGATTATTTGTCCTTTTGTATCTCAACATGTTTTCAAGGTTCATGTTGTTGCACAGACCAAAATTCCATTCTTTTATGGCTGACTACTATTTGATTACATGTACATATCACATTTTTCATTCATTCATCTGTAGATGGACACTCGAATTGTTTGCACCTTTTGGCTACTGTGAACCAATAATATTTCTGATGAAACAAAATTGTAGCAAAATAATTAATTTTAAAACTCCATCTCCTTTCTCATTTTAATGCAAATAATTTCAAGGTGATAATATGCATTCCTAATTGACTAAGTTATATAAACAGAAATATATGATTCTTTACAATAGCCATTCTGCTTTAAAATACAAAATCCTTATTAGTTTATTAGTGCCCTTTATGGAAGAAACTGATATGATAAAACGCCAATATGCTGCTGAGGACACAAGAAAAAGAACACTACTACTAAAATAAATGTGTATTCCAAACCTAAGTAACTGGAAGAAATAAAGTCATATTCTATATACAAAAATCAAACAAAGAGCATCACATCTTGAACTTTGCAAAATAGAAGCATAACTGAGATAACCTTTTAGTTACCAAAAACAACAAACAAATAAGAATTTCAAGGTTATTCATAATAAAAAGTTATGGACCTTTTCATAGTATGCACATCCTACCTAATAATAGACTAATATGCAAATTGACCACACCTTCGCTACACCCAAGCCACGCCCACCAGCCAAGCAGGGCGAATATGCAAATTACCCCAACCAAGATGCCGATTAATTTGCATATCAAGACAGCGTAGAAAGAAGCCAAGAGCTGCAGAAGGGAGCAAAGCTTCGGAGAAGCAAGCAAGCAGGGCGGAGGAGAAGGAAGGAGCGCAGGTGGGGCTGGCAGAGAAGGGAGGAAAGCAGGCAGGCTGGCAGAGAAGACGGGGCGGGGGAGAAGGGAGGAGAGCAGGCGGGCTGGTGGAGAAGAAGGAAAGCAGGCGGGGCGGGATAGAGTGCAGCAGGAAGCCCTATTGCAGGAAACTGCCTGCAACGGAATGCTAGTCTATACTAATGAAAGGGCAATAAGCTAATTAGACAGGGTCAACCGGACATCTTCCAGTCGTCCAGTCTTCCTTCCGGACAAAGCCACGGTGGCGGAGGCTGAGGCAGAGACGGTTAGGGGCGATCAGGCCAGCAGGGGAGGGCAGTTAGGGACGATCAGGCCGGCAGGGGTGGGTAGTTAGGGGCGATCAGGCTGGCAGGGGAGGGCAGTTAGGGGTGATCAGGCCGGCAGGGGAGGGCAGTTAGGAGTGATCAGGCAGGCAGGCAGATGAGTGGTTAGGAGCCAGTAGTCCCAGATTGCGTGAGGGATGTCCGATTGATGGTTTAGGCCCGATCCCTGTGGTCCTGGATTGGAGAGGGCGCAGACCAGGCTGAGGGGCCCCCAAACCCCGGGAACAAATTTCGTGCACTGGGCCTCTAGCAACTGAAAAAAGTCTCAACAGATTCAAGTCCCACAACTCAGAGAAAAAGCCCAAAGAAAATCATAGATAAAATAAGGCAACAATTCTGAAGAACAGTTTATGACAGTAAGTAAAAGGCATATTATTTATATACTAGAGGCCTGGTGCATGACATTCGTGCACTCAATGGGGGGCTGGGGGGGGGGGGGGAAGGGTCCCTCAGCCTGGCCTGTGCCGTCTCAGTCTGGGAGCCCTTAGGGGATGTCTGACTGATGGCTTAGTCCCATTCCTTCCAGGGAGCAGGCCTAAGCTGGCAGTCGGACATCCTTAGTACTGTTGTGGAGGTTGGAGAGGTTCATGCCACCACCGCTGCACTCGCCAGCCGTGAGCCCAGCTTCTGGCTGAGTGATGCTCCCCCTGTGGGAGCACACTGACCACCAGGGGGCAGCTTCTGTGTTGTGCATCTGCCGCCTGGTGGTCAGTGTGTGTCATAGCAAACGGTTGTTCCACCATTCGGTTGATTTGCATATTAGCCTTTTATTATATATTAGAGGCCTAGTGCATGAATTCATGCATGGGTGGGGTCCCTTGGCCTGGCAGGCAATAGGGGCTGATCAAGGCCGATTGGGGCTGGCTGGCTGGGGGGAGGGACCATGGGAGGTTGGCCGGCCACGGGAGGTTGGCTGTGGGAGCTCACTGACCACCAGGGGACAGCTCCTGCGTTGAGCATCTGCCCCCTGGTGGTCACTGCGTGTCATAGCAACCGGTTGTAATGGTCACTTAGGCTTTTATATATATAGAAGATGTGTGCAAGGACATTTTGGCTGTAGCATATCAAAGAAATAAATGAGAAAATAGCCCTTAATTTTCAAATTCTTTAAGGAAGCCTATATAATAAAAAGGTAATATGCAAATTGTCCCCTCGACAGAGAGTTCGACTACGGGGCAGGGCCAGCCCACCAACCACATCGGCCCAATTGGCCCCGTCTTTTGGGGGGCTGGGGGGGATGGAGGGGGAGGATCGGCCGAACCTCACCTGTGCACGAATTCATGCACTGGGCCTCTAGTAAATTAATAACAACGAAAAATAACCAGATCTATTGAAAGAATAGAAAATAAAAATAAATAAATTACATATTTGGCTAAAGCACTAGGGATATAAAAAGCAAATTTTTAAATTTTAATATTTTAAATAGACAATATATTCTGCCCCCTGGTGGTGTGTGTCATAGCTACCGGCCAGTCATCTGGTCACTTAGGCTTTTATAAATATAGATTCCAAAAAAAATAGAAAATGTTAACAATTTTAAAATCCCATATATACCCAAAAGAATTGAAAGCAGGGTCTCAAAGAGTTATTTGTATACCCATGTTTATGGCAGCATTATTCACAATAGTCAAAAGGTGGAAACAATCCTATTGCCCATCAATGCATGAGTGGATAAAATGTGGTATAGACATATAATAAAGTATTATGCAGCCTTAAAAAGAATATTCTGACATGTGCTGCAACATGGACAAACCTTAAGGGGATTATTTAAATTTATTAAATAAGCCAGTCACAAAAAGACAAATACTACATGGTTACACTCATCCAAGGTACTTAGATCAAGTCTAATTCTTACAGACAGAATGCTGAATATAGTGGATGTCATCTGGTGGGAGGAGTAAATGGGGAGAGTGTTTAATGAATGAGTTTTAGTTTTAAGAGATGAAAAGAGTTTGAGAATGGCTGCATAACAATGTGAATATACTTAAAAATTCACTTAAAAATGGTTATGTTATATAAATTTTATGTTATGTGTATTTTACCACAATTAAAAATAAAAAACAAAAATATTCCTTTCCACTTGTATCTAGCCACCACCCAGTTCCCATATGTCCAAGTCTCTGAAACGACTTTTTATTACTCTATTTATCCCAAGTTCCCTTATGCATATATGCAAATATAAACAAACCAAGTAACCATAGACACTGTTTTGTGTCTGATTTTCACTAAACAATGTGTCTTGAATTCTTTTATTTAAAACAGAAAACTTAATGCTTTAAAAGCAACATTTTAACAATAACTTTAATGTGTATATAACAGAACTTACCAACATCTGGTGGACACTGCCCATTATATGGGCACCAATTTCCTTTCACAGTAAAAGGACTTTTCCTGTTGCTTGTTGAACCGGTTCCTAGCTGCCCGTTCCCTCCAAGTCCAAAGGAATAAATTCGTCCTGATGAAGGAACAAAAGCAGAAGTGTGCTGCCTAGAGTAAAAGATAGAAAACCTCAGACTTAATGTTACCTTCTAAACAATTTACATTTAGAAAAGCACAGTAAACATTAAGGATATTTTTCCTCAGAAATAAATTAATAAAGCCATTACAGTTCTAAAATACTCTACAAAATATTTATTAATAGCCTATTCTACACTAATGAATTTTGTACCACACAGGTAGGCTGCATAAGCACATAACAGATCCTCAAAAGAAAAAGCAAAAATTGACAGACCTACAAGGAGAACTTGAAACTAGTCAGTGTAGTTCCTTTTCAGTAACTGATTTAAAAAGTGAGTAGATGAAAACAAACACATGGAAGATCTGAACAATGTTAAAAAGCACTTCACATAATGGGCATACAGTTATGAGTATCCAAAAGAGTTTTCTTGTATTATTTATTAACTTAATATTGTTAAGATGTCAGTATTTCCCAAAGTGGTCTACAGATTCAATACAATCCCTATAAATCACAAAAAGCAAATTAAAATCATGATTAATACTACATATCCAAGAATTTAAAATTTTTAAAAGTCAGACAATACCAAATGGTGACAAAAATACCGAGTGTCAGGAATTCTCATACAATATTAATAGGAATGTAAAATGGTATAACCACTTTGATAAACAGAGTGACATTAGCTCACAAAATTCAAGTTAAGTATCCTCTACAACCAAGCAATTCTATTCTAGGTATATACTTTAGAAATACAAAGGTTTACGTATACCCTACCTAATAAAAGAGTAACATGCAAATTGACCCTAACTCTGCCACACCCACAAGCCACGCCCACCAGCCAATCAGGAGCAAATATGCAAATAAACCCACCCAAGATGGCTACAGCCACAGGGAGCAGGAGGGAGGCTTGGGTTTTCCGGGTAACAAAGCCAAGCTTTCTGTGAGCTGTTGCAGGCCTAAGCCTCCACTCAAAGCTACAAAGTTTCAATTATAGACGGTAAACAAATCCAAACAGAAATGGCGGCAGCCACTGAGCTGGAAAGAGCGGTAAACTTGGGTTTCCCCCGGCAATGGAGGAAGCAAAGCTTCTGCAGCCCTGGCTGGCCTAGGCCTCCGCTCCAGGCTACAAAGTTCCAATTATAGAAGAACACAAACCCCAAAAGTAATGGCTGCTGGCCACGGAGCGAGCAGGAGGCTTGGCTCCGCTGCAGGTTACAAAGTTTCAATTGTAGAAGGTAAATAAATTCCAGATACCAGGGCCTCCGCTTGGGTCGCCAGGGGGCATGGCCGGCCTGCAATCCACCACAGGCCCTTCACCCAGGCCGCCCCACACCCCAAGGGAACCCCCACCCTGATACGGGATACCCTTCAGGGCAAACCAGCTGGCCCCCACCCATGCACCAGGCCTCTATCCTATCTAATAAAAGACTAATATGCAGATTGACCATCACTCCAACACACAATATGGCTGCCCCCATGTGGTCAAAGATCCTGCCCCCATGTGGACACAAGATGGCCAGCAGGGGAGGGCAGTTGTGGGCGATCAGGCCAGCAGGGGAGGGCAGTTGGGAGGGACCAGGCCTGCAAGGGAGAGCAGTAGGGGGCAATCAAGCCTGCAGGGGAGGGCAGTTAGGGGTGACCGGGCCTGCAGGGAAGGGCAGTTGGGTGGGACCCAGGCCTGCAGGGGAGAGCAGTTGGGGGGGACCAGGCCTGCAGGGGAGGGCAGTTAGGGTTGACCAGGCCTAAAGGGGAGGGCAGTTAGGGGCAAACACGCTGGCAGGGGAGTTGTTAGGGGGTGATCAGGCTGGCAGGCAGAGTTGGGTAGGGGTAATCAGGAAGGCAGGCAGGCGAGCAGTTTGGAGCCAGCAGTCCTGGATTGTGAGAGGGATCCCAGATTGGAGAGGGTGCAGGCTGGCCTGAAGGATACCCCCCACCCCTCAACCCCTGTGCACGAATTTCATGCACTGGGCCTCAGGTCATATAATAAATGTTCAAAGAAACATTATTTGTAATTACCAATATATGGAAACATCCAAATGCCCATTAATATAATAGAATAAGTACATAATTATGTATGTTTATAATTAAATAAAACACAGCAATGAGACCTAATGATAAGGAGCCACAGCTCCACACATATGGATAATCATGTAAGCAAGATGTTAAAAAAGTTCACCAAAGGTTACCTACAATGTGATTCCATGTATCTGAAGCTAAGAGTTGACAAAATTAAACTAAATTGCGTAAGGATACATACAAGGTGGAAAAAAATTAAGCTAAATGGTCAAACTGAGTTAACTCATCAAAGTACATTTACCCTCTTGTATGGTAGTCTAATATAGACCACCAAAGATAAATATCAATTTTAAAGCTCTGACTTATATTTACTCCCACCAACTGGGAATCAGGAGATCTGTAGTCTAATTCAATTTTCACCACTAACTAATCTTATGCATTAAATAATTAATTGGCCAATTACCTCATTTTTTAAAGATAAAAAGGTGAAAACAAACAAAAACGATGGACCTACAGTTTCCCTTCAAAATTATTGTTACAGACAATAAACACATTACATATATCCTGCCTCAGATAAAGAAAGGTAAAATAATCAGTATAAAAGATGTTTCTCCTGTTACTTTAACTCAACAGCAAATTAGGCATTTAGGGGAGAATATTTTTTAATCTTAGATTACTAGATTCCTAAACAACTCATTTAAAAATATCCTTACTTTCAGCTGGAATTGCCACCTTCCACTAATTTAACAAAATGACCAACCTAAAGGGAAAGAGGAGAGGCACCCCAATATGTTCTTTAGGCCTTTTAGAAAATATGAAATTGTTCCTTGTACAACCAAAATTATTAAAAAAAAAAAAAGTGATATTGCAGACATCAAGGGAAAGGCATTGCTCTAAGAACTGAGACAGCTTCCTGAAACATCTGAAAGAAAACCATCAAAAACAAAACTATACCAAAGGAAAAGGTTTTTTTTGGTTCAACTGAAACGCCAGCCTGCTCGCACATAGAGATTCACACTTTGTAAGAACCAATGGAAAGAAACTTGACCAGATGGAACCTATTCCCTATGAATTTCATGGCACAACAGGTGTCAAAAAAATAAAAGACTTCTGAAATGTTAAAAAAAACTTGCTAAATAATTGTATAATGGTAGAGACCAAAATATCTTATATAATAGCTTACCTTCCACAAGCAATCTGAGTGACAATGCTTCCCATAAGTTCAAAAACTTTCCTTGGGTTTATTTCATGACTAGTAGAATTATGACCCAACTGACCATACCCTCCAGCTCCGAAAGTAAACACTCCACCTTCCTAAAAAAAGACAAAACCCTTTATCATTAGAAGGCCTGATAAAAGTAAATCATCTTCAGGAAAATAAACTAATCTTAACTATGGAGTCAATTTTTACTTTTATTATCTTCACAATTTAACACATGATACCTGAGACTTTTTAAGGTAAAATGTCTTAAAATGAAGAGAGTTCCAGGTTCATGACTAAATATTTTCACATATTTTTAGAGTATTTAATTACATTCTTGCTATTATAATTAGTTGAAGTCATCACTGAAGAGATACTAATAACTACTTTTGCAACGCCTTTCACTGTCATTATATTCTTGTTGAATTCCAAGTACACACCTATAAAATTTCACAAAACCATTAAAATGGTATCATCCTGTTTTCAAACAAGCTATACTTTTAACACAAAGTATATATAACCAGAGTACACAAATATTGCTATTTTTAGCACACAATATAAATGGTCCTTGAAAATTTTATTAAAGAGGGGTGGGAGGAGGTGTAAGAGGGTATGGGGGGATAAATGGTGATGAAAAAATAAAATTAAATTAGAAAAAATTTATTATAAAATTTATAGCTGGATTAGAGGTTACATACATGAAGTGATCTGTGATGGCAGCTTAACAAGCAAAATTAGTATTTTTCAATTGTTTTTCTTCATATTGTAGCTATATATACAATTTACCCTTTTTTAACATTTAATAATCTAAGTATTGCCTGACCAGTTGCTCAGTGGTTAGAGCATGGCTCACAGACAGAAGGGTCGACAGTTCAATTCCTGGTCAAGGACATGTACCTCACAGTTTCGGGTTTAACCTTTTGCACTCGGATGTCGAGTGTGACTCTACACGGTTAGCACTGGTAGCAGCGTGTATGTCGAGCCACACTCGACACGTTTCACCGCGGGGGGAAGGGGGATTTTTGTCTATTTTTCCAGTATCTTTTCTTGTTTTCATTAGCATGAAAGGACAAGTAAAATGTAAATGCCATCTCAACTGATGCCAAAAAAGAAAAAATGAAAAACCAATAACGCATGTGAAATTTATTAGGAAACTAGTACATGATCTTGTTGGAGAATTCAGAGATGGTACACTAACTTCCAGGGGTAGATTATTATCCACTAACTTAGAGCAACGTTTAGATGGAAAGCTCCATATAATCACACCTCACCCTAACAAAAAACACAAAGATTGTGCTGTTTGTTCTAACAGAAAAATCAAAGGAGGAAGAAGAGAGACGATTTATATTTGCGAAACATGTGAATGTAAACCAGGTCTTCATGTGGGTGAATGTTTCAAAAAATATCACACCATGAAAAATTATAGAGATTAAAATTACTCTTTGAATGTATCAATAATTTGAAATATAAAAAAATCCAAATAAATAAATTTGTATGGAAAAAAACTCGTTTTTTATTCTACTGCCGCGCTTTGTAAAATCTGGGGTATTTAAAAAATTAAATCCCGAGTAGAATAAAGGAATCGAGAAAAAAGCAAGCGAGTGCAAAGGGTTAATCCCAGCCCCAAATGTGTGGAGGCAACCAAATGCCATGTCTCCTGCCTGTGGATGTTTCTCTCTCTCTCCCCCCCCCCCTTCCTTCCTCCCTCCCACTCTGTCTGAAAATCAATGGAAAAAATGTCCTCGGGTGAGGATAAAAATAAATAAATAAATAAATAAATAAATAAATAAATAAATAATAACAATCTAAGTATTTATACATTTTATTACATAAGAAAACTGATTTTTTCTTTTAAAAACTTTTTGTCATGGAAAAATCTCAAACACACAAAATTAAAGACAAAAATAAACATGAAACAATATATAACTATCACTCAATTTCAACGACTGGCAAAAGTTAGATACTACCATTTCTTTTTCTCGGATATCCATTCCACAGTCCTTTTGTAGAGTACTTTAAAGCAAATTATGGGCCCTAGCTGGTTTGGCTCAGTGGATAGAGTGCCGGACTGTGGACCAAAGGGTCCTGGGTTCAATTCCAGTCAAGGGCATGTACCTTGGTTGCAGGCTCCTCCCGGCCTGGACCCTGGTTGGGGTTGTGCAGGAGGCAACTAATCGATGTGTTTCTCTCACATCGATGTTTCTCTCTTTCCCTCTCTCTGAAAATCAATGGAAAAATGAAAAATATATCCTCAGGTGAGGATTACCAATAAAATAAAATAAAGCAAATTATGGGCCCAGCCAGTGTGGCCCAGTGGTTCAGCATCAGCCTACGAATCAGGAGGTCACAGTTCGATTCCTGATCAGGGCACATGCCCAGGCTACGGGCTCAATCCCAGTGTGGGGTGTGCAGAAAGTAGCTAATGAATGATTCTCTGTCATTATTGATGTTTCTCTCTCTCTCTCCCTCTCTTTCATCAATAAAAATATATTTAAAGCAAAGTATGGCCGGAACCGGTTTGGCTCAGTGGATAGAGCGTCGGCCTGCGGACTCAGGGGTCCCAGGTTCGATTCCGGTCAAGGGCATGTACCTTGGTTGCGGGCACATCCCCGGTGGGGGGTGTGCAAGAGGCAGCTGATTGATGTTTCTCTCTCATCGATGTTTCTAACTCTCTATCCCTCTCTCTTCCTCTCTGTAAAAAATCAATAAAATATATTTAAAAAATAAATAAATAAATAAATAAAGCAAAGTATGGTCATCAAACATTTCACCTATAAATGTTTATGTATCTTCACTGGCTTAAACCTCTAACAGGTAAAAATATATATTACAATATTATCATCACACTAGAGGCCTGATGCATGAAGATTTGTGCAAGAATGGGCCGTCCTTCCCCTGGCTGCCAGCACTGTCTTCGCTCTGGCTGGAGCCGCCTTTCCGCCTTCCCATGCTGTCCAGAGGCCCAGAGCAGCTGGGGCGGTGCAGAACGCCTGTGTCGCGCCCTGCCCCCAGCCACTAGGTGCCTGCATATGCAAATTAACCCATCATCTTTGTTGGGTTAATTTGCATACTCCTGGTTGGCTGGTGGGTGTTGTGAAGGTACAGTCAATTTGCATCTTACTCTTTTATTAGTGTAGATAAAGTTAATATTAATTTTAATTTACTTTTCTGGATAGAAAGTGTTAATTTTTATTTATGATTTTTGTAACTGATATTTTTCCAGTTTTATTAAGATATGACTTAATTTCCAAAAAGTATGATGTATACAATGGTGTTTGGCATCTATAAACATTGTGAAATCTCACATACTTCTGTGTGTGTGAATGCTTCAGATCTACTCTTAGAAAATTTTAATTACACAGCATAGTATTATTAACTAGAGTCACCATGTTGTACACTGGATCCTCAGAACTTATCATGTAACTGAAAGTTTGTATTCTTTGTTCAACATCTCCCCATTTCCCCCAATCTCCTGGCAAACACCATTCCACTGTTTCTCTTTTTTTTAAAATATATTTTATTGATTTTTTATAGAGAGGAAGGGAGAGGGATAGAAAGCTAGAAACATCGATGAGAGAGAAACATCAACCAGCCGCCTCCTGCACACCCCCTACCGGGGATGTGCCCGCAACCAAGGTACATGCCCTTGACCGGAATCGAACCTGGGACCCTTCAGTCCACAGGCTGACGCTCTATCCACTGAGCCAAACCGGTTTTGGCCACTGTTTCTCTTAATTGAAATTATTTTAAGATTCCACTTATAAATACATTGATGTAATGAACATGGGAGTGCAGTTATCTCTGAGATTCTGTTTTCATTTCCTTCAGCTATAATTCCAGAAGTGCAATTGCTTGCTCATACAGTTCTATTTGTAATTTTTTGAGGATCCTTCATACTGTTTTCAATAATGGCTATGCAATTCACCTTCCAACCAACAATGTACAAGGGTTCTCCTTTCTCCACATCCTCCCAAACCTTGTCCTTTGTGGAGATTTTTGATAATAGCTATCCTAAAAAATGTGGTGATAGTTCAGTGTGATTTTAATTTGCATTTCCCTGATGACTGATGTTAACATTGAGCACCTTTGCCTGTACCTATTGGTCATTTGTGTTCTTCCTTGGGAAAATGTCTATTGAGGTCCTTCTCCATTTTTAAATTAGATTATTTTAACCTATTGAGTGTTATGTGTTCCTTATGTACTAGTATACTTAATATTAACCCTTATCAGATAAGATTTACAAATATTTTCTCCCATTTCATAAGTTGCCTTTTCCTTTTGTTGACTGTTTCCTTTGCAGTGAAGGTTTTTTTTTTGGTTGATATAGTCCCATTTGTTTTTATTTTTCTTTTGATGCCTGCACTTTTGGTGTCATATCCAAAAAAATGATTACCAAGACTAATGTGTAAGAGATTCCCCCCATGTTTTCTTCCAAGAGTTTTTCAGTTTTAGGCCTCACATTTAAGTCCTTCTATTTTGAAATTTTATGAGTGGCGCAAGATAGGGATCCAATTTTGTCTTTTACATGTAGATATCATTTTGCAAACACCATTTATTAAAGACTATCTTTTGCTACTGTGTGTTCTTGGTGCCTTGTCAATGATTAGTTGACCATATATGTGTGGATTTATTGCTGGGCTATCCTTTTTGATTGGTCTATGTGTCTGTTTTTATGTCAGTACAGTTGTTTTAATTACTTTTATATAATTTGAAACTAGGAAGTGTCATATCTCTTGCCTTTTCTTCATCAAGATTGTTTTGATTATTCTGGGTCATTAATGATTCCATACAAATTCTTAAATTATCTGTTCTGTTTCTGTGAAAAATGCCATAGGAATAATGATAAGGATTGTACTGAATCTGTAGATCACTTTGAGTAGTGCAGATATTAATAATATTACTTCTTCCAATCCAAGAACATGGGATCTTTCCATTTATTTGTATCTTCTTCAATTTCTTTCATTGATGACTTATATAGTTTTCAGTGTACAAGTCTTTCACCTTGGTTAAATTTGTTCCTAAGTATTTTATTGTTTTTTCATGCTATTGTGAATGAGATTGCTTTCTTACTTGTTATATTTATAAGCCAAATGGGAGCTAAATTAAAATTAGGCAGAGCTATGCATGAGTGGGATAAAGATACACAGCATGGCAAGCCTGACAAATTTAAAAGGAATTCTTTTATTCAAAATATTATTTAAGCAGTATTTCACACAAAGCTGAGAAACTGAGTAATATATATTATCATCATTTAACAGAAGATTATAATTCACATTTCATAACATAAAACAAATTAGAAAATTAAGGTAAACGGTTTTTGAGAATAATAATCTAAGTCTTTTTCCAAGATAAATTATTTTTTAAATATCTATAACACTCATTTTACTGTACATATTAGGAAAACATTTACTAATTATGAAATAACTTCTATGAGTAATAATAAAGAAGTTTTATAGCAGTACAATACCTTGGTTAGTGCAGCAGTATGATCTTCTCCACAACAAATATAAACTATTTTCTGAGTTCTTAGTGACTTTAGTAAATTAGGAACATACCTATCTGAAAATTCCAACAAGAGACGTTAACAATATTTAATTAAAACTCTTCTACAGGGTTTCCTCAATAGCTCCCCAAGGTCAGTGGACAGTGATGACTAAATAATTTTAACCATGATTCAATGATTTTTGCATTACAAGCCTACTAAGTTGGGTTCCAGGCCTTCCTATTCTACTGCGATGAAGGAGGGATTTAAAAACAGTAATTTAAGTGCTGAACTGCCTAAATGCCAATCAGCAATCAAGGAATTAGAAAGCTATTTGCTTCTAATCCATACACATACTTTATATTCACCTCATGGTAATTCAACTCATAGGATCACATATTTTGAAAATTATATTTTCTGTTATTTTCTAGAAGAAAAAGAGACGTAATGCCCTACCCTATTTTTCTTATGCAGAAAAAAAATTTTTAAATTATTTTTGAGAGTATTAGTTGGTTATCATTACCAGTTGTTACTAGACCAACAACTCACTTTTGTTATTACAATTATGTTGAACTTTATGAATCAATTCCAAGATCCCAAATTGTTTCAAGTAGTTATAATTTTTTAATTCCAAATGTTTATTTTCAAGACCCTAGCATCAATGTTAAAAGTGAACCCCAAACTAAAGATTAATTTAATGATCCAGATTATTTTAATAAATCCTTGAAAATTTTAAAGATTAATGCTTTGTTACTTTTCAAAATAATTGTATTGCTTCTTTTCACCACTGTTGGCCAATAATGTGGTTACCAATTTGAAGTAATGTTTTTCAATTATCTTTTAATGAATATCCAACAGCAAAGAATTTTTGTGTAGATATAATTTCTATAGTTTATTTTATGATAAAATGTTATTTTTTTGGCCTCCCACCATCCCCTAAAATTATTATCAAATGGAATTTTAAAATTAACCTCTCATCCCACCTCTCTATCAGGGAAGATTTCAGTACATTTCTCTTTGACACTAAGAATCGCTCACTGAGCCATTTCAAAAGATCATCTCTTCTTAAAAGCACATTTACAGTAATGAGAACCTACCATTTTCATCATTGAGACCTAGTTGACCAAATTTGTTGCGTCCCCATCCAAAGATAGCTCCAGAAAGGGTGAGTACAAAACTATGGGCTCCTCCTGCTGCAACTTGCATGAAAGGGATTCCAAGCAAAGACTTAATCAGTTGTGGTGAAGCTTGCTTTTTACAGTCAGTGCCTAAACCCAACTGGCCATATTTATTCTGTCCCCAAGAGAAAACTTCACTTGCTGTAAAACAAAAATCATAAAATAAACGATTTTTCTCACACACAAAGTTTCATTTGAAGATCATCAGTTATTTTGAGATATTCTTCCTCTTATCAGCTGGAAATACATATTCCTCTTGATTAAGTTTATTTCTTATATGGAAATATATTACTTAGAAGAACATTCTATATTTAGTACACTTTAAGTTGACTGACTTTAGTGATGAATGGTAAATCAAGTAACTTTATGCTCCTCAGGAAAGGACCATCTCTTTTTAATATTCCTTAGGTTTTACTTTTATTCTATGATTTCTCCCCAAGAGGCACTCATCCAAGCTCAAGGTTTCAGCTATCAATAATATGCTAATAACACTCAAAATTTTATTATCAGACCAGACCTGTCCTCTGAGCAATAAACCCATGTCAATTGTTATCTGACACCTATACTTGGATATTTCAAGGCACTTTCAGCTCAGTGTATTCCAAACTAAATTCATGACCTTCACTCTACCTTCCATACCTGGACCTCTTCCTAGGGTTCCCTCTCTCAGTAAATGACATTGTAACTAATTCAGCAGCACAAATCATAAACATAGGTAGTCATCCTGAATATTCCCCTCCTCTCTTACCTTATACAGAGATTTGTATCAATCTATTATCTATCACCAAGTTATATACAGTTTTATTTCTAAAGAAAAGTATGTCAAAAAGATCCACTCCCCACCATCTCACCTGGTTCCTATAATAGTTTGGTCTGCTTGTCATTTTTGCCCCCACACTGCCACCCTCTTTTGCAACTTTAAACATATTTTTTTATTAAATAAACAAAACTAATACATTAAACTAATAACTGATTCACTAACAACTGATTTTTAAAAATTCATACTATAAAATAGTATACAAACTAAGTCTCCCTCTAAAATAGATCTCTGGTTTCTCTCCCAAGAGATAGCTACTCTTTATCAATTACTGATAAGTACTTCCAGAAATATTCTATGCATATACTAGCAGGCATTTGTACATATACATAGAATATAAAAATGCAGATTTGATAATGTGGCTCACCTGAAAAATGCCGATTTTTCGCCCACTTGCTGTTCCTTTCGACTAAATTTCCCCTTCATCTTTGTCTAATTCACTTCCTCTCTCCCCCAGCAGGAAGCCCTCTGTGATCTCTCAGATTAAGTTCAGTCACTCTATTACATGTTCTAAATATCCTAAGTTTTTTTCTTTACAGTCTTTTTTCATAGTATGTAATCACAGTGTTATTTGTGTGACTGTATCATAAGGGCTAGTAGTGTACTGCTTATCACTGAATGTTGCACACTCCAGAGTGTCTAGTTCATACTAAGTGGTCCGAGAGAGAGAGAGAGAGAGAGGGGGGGGGGGGGGTAATAAATAAGATACTGTACTAAGATTAAACCTGAACAAGGCAAAAGATTACCTACCTATGAGTCAAGATAGAAAACTGCCCTCAACAGTAAAACCTCTGGGTTTAAATTTATCATGGATATACCTACCAAAATATTAAAAGAGAAGTTGGCAAAGTAACAATAAAGAATAGAGGAATGCCAGTTTCCCTATTACTTATAGAAGTCTAAATTCCTTATTTTGGGATTTAAAACCCTTTGTAACAGATTTGTTTTTACTTCAGTTTCAACTAAAGTAAGAGTATGTCTCCCATGCTCTCACAATACCCACATAAAACTACATATCAATACTCAAATAAGCAAAATAGTTTCCTGATTCTATGCCTTTACTAATACTATCACCTTAGCCAATTCTCAACATTTCCCCTGGCTGTCTCTAACCATTTCTCCAATTCTGAATAAATTCTACTCATCTTTCAAGACTTGCATCAAATACATAACCCCTCATTATTGGCACTAATTCTACTGACTGGAACTAACTACACTTTTTCTTCATTCCTCTAGCATTTTACTTTAACCTTGTCCAAAATAGCATCTATCCTATATAATAAAGAGGTAATATGCAAATTGATCATCACTCAAACACACAAGATGGCTGCCCCCATGTGGACACAAGATGGCCACCACGGGAGGGAAGTTGGGAGGGACCAGGCCTGCAGTGGAGGGCAGTTGGGGGTGGGGGGGGAATTAGGCCTGCAGGGGAGGGCAGTTGGGGGCTACTAGGCCTGCAGAGGAGGGTAGTTGGGGGCGACCAGGCCAGTAGGGGAGAGCAGTTAGGGGAGACCAGGCCGGAAGGTGAGGGCAGTTAGGGATGACCAGGCCGGCAGGGGAGGGCAATTGCAGGGGACCAGGCCTGCAGAGGAGGGCAGTTAGGGGCGACGAGGTTGGCAGGGAAGGGCAGTTAGGGGCAATTGGGCCGACAGGGGAGCAGTTAGGTGTCTATCAGGCTGGCAGGGGAGTGGTTAGGGTGTGATCAGGCTGGCAGGCAGAAGCGGTTAGGGGCAATCAGGAAGGCAGGCAGGCAAGCAGTTGGGAGCCAACAGTCCTGGATTGTGAGAGGGGTCCCATATTGGAGAGGGTATAGGCTGGGCTGAAGAACAACCCCCCTCCGTGCACAAATTTCATGCACCGGGCCTCTAGTATATATATAAAAGCCTAAGCGACCGTCCAACTGTTCGACCATCTGACTGGTAGCTATGATGCGCAATGACCACCAGGGGGCAGACACTCCAACCACTAGTTATGATGCACACTGACTACCAGGGAGCAGATGCTCAACGCAGGAGCTGCCAAGCTGCGGTGACCTGGCAGCTGTGGTTCTCAGGAGATGCATCAGGAACCAGAGAGGAGGGAGCCCGATTCTGAGGTGTATCACCCGAGAACTGGCCTCTTGCAATCCGGGACCCCTTGGGGGATGTTGGAGAGCTGGTTTTGGCCCTATCCCTGCAGGCCAGGCCAAGGGACCCTCTAGTGTATGTGCGTATGTGTATGTGTATGTGTGTCTTTTTTTCCCTTTAATCTATAATTATTTATTTGTATATCTGTCTCTTCCACTAGATGTTATGTTCCCTAAAAACTTATCTTAAGATAAGTCTCTTAACACATTGCGGGCCAGTAGTCTTATTGCTAGCTTTATTCAGTGGCCAGATAAGTTTCTATTAAACGAGTACAAAAAAACGTTTTACATAACTGTTAAAGGCATGCTTTAAAATTAAATACCCATTGCATTTTGAAGTTATTTATTGCATGTTCTTACAAGCTAATATCTTTTTAAAGTATGATACTTTGTAAAACACGGTGTAATAGGAAGCGAGAATTCTCGTGATCTGTCCGCCATGTGTTAACTTATCTATATTTTCCTACAGCTCTAGCCTACTGCTTCATTCATAGTAGGCCTCACCAGACATTTAATAAATTAAAATAACATAATATTAATAAAGAAGCTACTGGAACTTACTTTTAATGGTAAAAAAATGAACATATGGCAGTTTCTTAACCCAAGTTACAAATCCTTAGCTGGCATATGAAAAAAATTAAACTAATAAGAAAGGAAATCAAACAAAGCTAATAGGAATCTTGGCCTTCTCTGTTTTATTTATAAATAGTTTATCTGTGAAATCAAATGAGGTTGGGCAAGTCATAACTTTCCCCAGCTATGAAGGAATAGCATTTAACAAACTAAAGAAACAATTAGAACAAAAATAAATGTCATTCATGGCTATAAAGTAGCAATATATAATTTGACATCATACAACAACAACAAAATATCAAATACCTATGGAAAAGTCTAATAAAAGGAGTCTAAGTCTTCTCCATAGAAAACAACAAAATACTATTGAGAAAAATTAAAAGATTAAAGTAATGGAGGGATACAGCATGTTCAGAGATGAAAAGACATTGTGTAAAGACTTTTCTCAAATTGATTTATAGAGACAATGCAATCCAAATCAAAATCCCAATAGTTTGTGCGTCTGTGAAAACTGTCAAGCTAATTCTAAAATGTTTATGAAAAAGAATCAAGAATCAGGACAATCTTAAGAAAGAACAAAATTGGAGGACTTTCTGCTCAATTAAAGTATCCTATATAATAAAAGCCTAATATGCTAAGTGTCTGGTCGTCCAGTTGTCTGTTCAACCAATCAAAGCATAATATACTAGTGATATGCTAAGGCTGCTCAACCACTCCCTATGATGTGCACTGACCACCAGAGGGCTGATGCTCCTACTGGTAGGTTACCTTGCTGCTGGGTTCTGGCCGATTGGGACAGGCCTGACACGCCCTGGAGCCCTCCCGCGGTCCCGCCCCAGCTGGCCAACTTCCCGCATCCCTCCCCGGCCTTGATAGTGCACCGGTGGGATCCCTCGGACTGGCCTGCATCCTCTCGCAATCCAGTACCCCTCGGGGGATATCAGAGAGCCGGCTTCAGCACGATCCCGCAGGCCAGGCCAAGGGACCCCACTGGTGCACAAAATTGGTGCACTGGGGCTCTAGTCAAGTAATAAAACTGAAAAAGGAAAATAAAATAAAAACAATGCTTACCTTTAGAAAGTGCAAGTGAATGATAATAACCACAAGCAACTTGTACTATCTGGATATCTGATAAACATTTAATATTTCTAGGAAAGAAGAGATATCAGGATCAGTTAATTCCAGTTATTAAATGGATCCTGAATACTATTCATATATGCTATTTCTTGACCACCTACTATGTACAAGTTTTTTCCTACCAACCTAGCAGTTCATGTTATATTTTATACATGCCCAATTTATCAAAAATGTTAGTCAGTACACAAAATCTAGACATAAAGAAAATTAAAAGTGTGATGAGAAAATACTTTGAAAGGACAACATTTAGCAAACTATGTGCATAACTCAAATATCCCTCAGAGCGCTTTTACAATTTAGTTTTCTTTCATCATCAAAATTTAAAAAAAAAAAATTTTAAAGCTTAACACATAAAACTTTTAATATATTTGTAAAACAAATGTACATGATCTAATTTGTCTAAAATTGATGTCTGGCCTAGTTTAATATATGTTCTCTTCTATCAGGTTAAGAACTAAAAACATTCCTATTATGTGAATTGCTACCAATTCACAAATTATGAAATCAATTCCTTTTGGCCCTTTTGCTTTACATCTAAATCAGTGACATTCAACTTAATTCCTAACCAGGGAAATTTAATCAATACACACTTATTATCACTGACATGTTCAGTCATATTTCTGCTGTCTGCTTTTTTCCTTATATTTTTATAGTTTCTTTTTTTCTCCCATTTCTGAATTTTCCTTAACTGCAATACGATTTCTCAAACAATACAAAAATCAAGTAACTGTATCAAACATCACAGATTTTTCTTAAGCAGTGCCCTTTACCTGATCATTCTATTGTTTTTACTGAATGAGTGTTTTCAAGAAAAAAAGTGGGAAGGAAACATAATATGTTTCTTATTTCCCTTTACCTGATACTGCCACCTGACCTGATTCGGCCAAATGAAAGTCCGGAGCAAGTTCTGACCAGAGAGTCGATACTCATGATTTTCGGGAGGCAGCTTCAGCAAATCAAATTATGAGCAGGAGAAAAATGAGTTACTCTAATCCCATATTATGGTATTAAAAATATTTTTATTTACTGGATTTATGACTTAAATATAAAACCTGAAAGTTATGTTGCTACAATTTAGCAGAACCCATCAAGTTAGAAGGATATAATGTACCCTCAGATTTTAAAAGGTAGCAAAATGCCCATTTTTCTGCAATTACCAAAATCAAACATTGGCAATGCAAAAACAGGAATTAATCAAGTCCAATTTGCAAACCAAATAAAACACTTCAAAAATTACATTCTTAGAGCACCCTGTATCTTTTCCTTCACAGCATTTATCACTATTAATTACTGATATACTTATTTATTACCAGTGTACTGTTGAACATTAAGCTCTCTGAAGGCAGATTATGTGTCTTATACCCACACAATCCCTGCCATCTACCCCAGTGCCTTACAAAAAGTATGTAATGAATACATTGTTAAAGGATAAGTAAATTTATAAAGTCTTCGAGACTTTAGTATTAAAACCATTTTAACATGTATTTAAAACTGAGTGAAATTAATAAAATGATTTTTGACCAAGCTGTTGATTTCTATAGTCCAGAAACAGCTGTTCTCACAAGGAACATATCACACCTTCCTGTCATAATTTTTTATTGCATATGTCCAATAACTAGAACTTTAAAAAATAAGCTATGAATTTAACACAATTATTTTTCTAAAGTTTGCATGGAAAAGTATATATTTCAAGATACATTAAACTAAAGATAGTAAAATCAGGTCTATAGAGACCACTGATACTGATAATTTCAGTCTTTTTCAAGAATGGATTATTTCAGCCAAAACCGGTTTGGCTCAATGGATAGAGCGTCGGTCTGCGGACTGAAAGGTCCCAGGTTCGATTCCGGTCAAGGGCATGTACATTGGCTGCGGGCACATCCCTGGTAGGGGGTGTGCAGGAGGCAGCTGGTCGATGATTCTCTCTCATCGATGTTTCTAGCTCTCTATCCCTCTCCCTTCCTCTCTGTAAAAAATCAATAAAATATATTAAAAAAAAAAAGAATGGATTATTTCAAAATGTAACAAAATTAGAAGTAGAAAAAGACTATCAAAGTAGTAAGAATTTCAAATATCCATTTATAATTAGTTTTACATTCTTTAATTTAAAGTATCAGTTAATTTACATACTCATCTTTTAGCATAAACATGGATTTTGTTCTCAAGAAAGTACAGTCCAATGTGAATCTTTACATTTCTGATAAAAAATTACTGGCAGTCTTTCATAAAAGTATCTTCTTACTAAAATATTAAATTGACCTTTAAAATTTGAAAATATCAGTAAAAACAACATATATGTCACAATAAACCAGACAGACTAGTCTACAACAAATGTATGAGCTTGAACAGGAAAAATGACAACACAGCTTAATGTTAATATTGGATGTTTAACTAATATAAAAACAGAATTTTAAAGCAAAGGCCTCAAGTTAAGATCTCTTTCAGGTCCCCATCTAGGCTCATAAAATAGTAAAGTCACAAATACATAATTTATTACTGGGCAACCTTCAAATAAATTGATATACAATAAAATTCTCTTTACAGTTAGTTACCTTTCTTTCCCATTTACTAATCATCTACAGATTACTGATTGAAATCTCATATAACAGAAGTGAACAGAAACAAAAATGTAAGTAGTGAGAATTAAGACACCAGTGGAGTAAAAATGAGGGAAAACTAGAAAGCTCTGCTATGAACCATAGTTGAGAATATTAACTTAGAAAATCTAACATGTATGTTCCTTTTCAATCCTAAAACCAAAAAACTTTTAAAATCTTAAATTAAAAATCCCATTCTACAACAATTACTTTTGGGAGAAAATAAAAGCAGTAGAGAATATGACAAACGTGCAGTCACTAGGTTTTCATGAATGCTTTGTAGTACCTAGCCAAAAACCACTGGTTGCAAATTACCATTTTCTGAAAGAAATCAAAATTGAAATGACTAAAAGAATTTACTTAATTAAAAAAAATTTTTCCCCCAACAGAACCATCATTAAGAGACATTAAATCCCGAGTAGAATAAAGGAATCGAGAAAAAAGCAAGCGAGTGCAAAGGGTTAAAAGCATAATGGGAATACTTATTTGTTTCACCACTCCAAGTATTTAATTATCATCACAAAAGAAACAAGGGGGAAGAAATTTGTTGAGGTCTGTGAAATTTAGTTACAGGTTTAATAAAGAAAATAGGTGATTGTGATGTATCCAAAGTCTCAACAGACAGTCCCTTACCACAACAAATATAAAATGTCAGACCAAAGATCAAAAAACTTTTAATATGTTACAACACAGGGAAGGTTACAGGCTTGTTAGAAGAGCTACCTTTTCCTAATGAAAAATAAATCAACAATAAAAAACTCATTTCTAGCAATGATGAGTTCCTGTTCTGATATATATTAGCAGTTACTGTGCTTCATTTTCTTATCCTAGTATTACTTCATATTTCTTAAACCAAAATAAACATCATTTTTAAATTAAATACAAAATATCTAAATGTGTGTTTAAAAAGTGCTACCTAAAATTAGCTTAATTCCTTGGTTCCCTGGAGATTTCTCTTTTGTCCCTATTAACTATTAGTCGGAAGAAAGAGCAAGAATTTAAGGAGGCAAAAAATTGTATAATTTTTAAAACTAAGCATGACTTTGTGTATTATTTATCTAAAATAAATTAGATGTTTTTATTTAAATATTTATATTTTTACCTAGATGGGTTCATGTTCTTACAATTTTTAACATTAAAACAATGATTATGCCTTACGTAAATCTTTAAGACTACAACACTGATGAAGCATTATTTATTTTTCATTTTTAAATAATTCTATGATGACTTTAATAGTTAACATAAATTAAATCATGGTCACTGCTATATAAAAAAGTGGAAAGTAACTGAATTCTTTTTACACTAAGCATGTGGAACTTTTTTGCATGTGGAACTTCTGTACTGAATAAAAACAATAAATACTAAAAAAACAAGGTAGAGAAACATGCAACCAATCAATATTTACTATGTCAATAGCTGGGCTAGTCAAGATATGTGGGGAAAAACAAAAGTATATAAAAAAGGGGGCACTCTACCCAAATTAAAGGTAAAAACCTAACTAATAAACTTCAGAATTCAAAGGGGAGAAATAATAGGTGTCAACTTTTACATGCCCAAAGTATACAGGATAATTTAATAATAAATTTATGACAAAAGATTATTAAAGACCTCTTTTTGGTCACCTTTGTTACCTGGGTACTCTGATACATTCCTCTGATCCTAGCAGGCCAAGTTGTCCATCAGAATCGAGACCCCAAGCATACACCTGGCCCTTGTCATTTAGTGCTAATGTATGAGCTTCTCCACATGAAACAGCTATAATATTTTGGGCATCCAGGGCAACAACCTGCTCTACAGAAATCAAGGAGAAAAACATTATATTCTAGTTTAGAACTACCAATGGAAATAAAACACAATCTTCATCTTGCATAAGAAACCTAAGGAAATGCTGAAATACAGACTAAGTATAACTTCAGTTATTCTGAAAAATCTAGCAAGTTGTTCCATACAAAATTTTCATTGTGGAATATACATATATATCATAGTGCATGATTGACTCAGAATATAGGGTGCTGCAAAAAATTGTATACAAACATTTTGAATAACTATGTAGACAGTGTTTATTAAAATACATTTCATTTTCAAAATTGAGCTATCAGCTGTTAAAGTGTGTACATACTTTTCGGGGAAACTCTGTATTAAGTGACTTGAACATTTGGGGGAAATGTTAAGGGTTATAAATATTCTCTCAGAAAGTGATCTTCATTCAAAGCCATTACCAATATAAGAGAGTCCAGCTGAAAAGGGAATCACTTAAATAACCTGGGCTGTTTTTTTTTTTAATAATAATAAAATAACTGACACATACATTACCATATAGATACTACTATGGAGTGATTCTGAATTTAATGAAATAATCTGAATTGGCAATTTCTAATAGGAAACAAATTTTTTAGAGCTCATAAATGAAGCATCTACTTGATAGGCTAAGGAGAGAATTGAAAGGCAATGTGACCACAACCAATGGATTTCAGTTTATCGACTGCCATTTTAACATCAAAGACATAAAAACTCCGTATGTGGTTAAAATGTGCTCAAGTTTTAAACTAGAAATTAATTCTAAATACTGGCCCTTCATAAGGCTATCAGTAACCACTGACAAATCAGTCAAGAAAGTGAAATTGTTTCCTTAGTCCTAAAAAGTGCAATGTCTTATCAGTTTACTAGCTAATAAGAGGTTTATGTAGCTAGTAAACATAAATTTATTATTGATAAATACTGAAGTTTACTAGCTACATACACCCCACAACAAGTTTTTGTTTGTTTGTTTTATTAATCCTCACCCGAGGATATTTTTTCCATTTATTTTTAGAGAGTGGAAGAGAGGGAAAGGAGAAGGAGAAACACATAGATTGGTTGCCCCCCCCCCCCCCCCCAGGGCCCAGGAAGAACCTGCAATCCAGGCCCTTGACTGGGAATCGAACCCTCTACCCTTAGATGTGAAGGCCGATGCTCTATCCATTGAGACACACAGGCCAGGGTCCACCACAAATTATTTTAAGACGCCACTTAAAATTAATTCTTTTAGCTTAATAAGAAAGCTATGTTTGTCTTTATTAAACTGAAAGCGCCTCATGTTGAAGTAGTTAAAATTAATCAACCAGGGTTTCTTCAGAAGCATATTTTAGCTCTGTATACAAATGCAACTGTTCAATAATGAAACAGATTATATCAAGGAGGTTTAAATCCCTATGTATAGAGAAATTAAAATTTTATCTGAATTACTATCCTGAATTTTGGGGTGGGAGGTTAGCCCTAAATAGCTTCTAGGAATCTGTACAACTCTAACAATATTTTAAGTACTTACCTTATAATACTATATGAGTTAATAACAAGAAGCTGTGAACAGTACGTGAAAGTTCATTATACTAATCTCTCACTCTTTGTATGCACATTTTCATAAAATTATATTGCAGAAACTTACAAAAAAGGAAAACAAGGTATAACATATTATCCCTCCAAAAAACTAAGAAAAAGGACTTAGAAGTATGGCATCATTTGTTTACATCAAAACATTCCCGTTAGTTTTAATTATGAAGAAATAAAACACAGAGGAGATTTCTACTCTCTCACAGAGGCCCCAGAAATAAGTCAATGTTTCTCCAAAACAATCCTCAAGGGTAACTAGTGAAGAGCAGAAAATGTTAGGATGACAAGAGGTATGAATAAGATTGGTTGGTTAAACAATAATAAACAAAGAGTACCTAAATTAGAGAGCAATGGCTATAAAATCAAATGCACTTAAAATCCAAGAAACAATCATTCAGACTAAACAGTAATAGCGTATAATACCTCTTGTGCTCCAAGTTCTAAACACACAAAGACAAGTGAAACAAGAATTCTAGCTCTCAAGGAGTTTACAGTATATAGAATAACAAGTAGGATAAAGGATTGTGATTAAATGCTAAAAGATACACAAAAGGGACATGGGAATTATTAAAGCTTTGAAAGATACAAGGAGGAATTTTGGAAGACACTTAAAGTAAGTTCTGAGTTAAGGACAGAGGAAGAGATTCCATGTACTCATTTGAGAAAATTCAATTTGTTATATAGCAAAACAAACTAAAAGCAGTGAAAAGACTGATAACATAAACAGGAAAATAATATGTTCACTTAGAACTCATAAAGCCATACATTTTTAAAAATGTATTTTTATTGATTTCCGAGAGGAAGGGAGGGGGAAAGAGATAGAAACATCCTATCCTATATAATAAAAGGGTAATATGCAAATTGACCCTAACAGCAGAACAACTGGGAATGACCAGTCGCTATGACGCACACTGACCACCAGGGGGCAGACGCTCAACACAAAAGCTACCCCCTGGTGGTCAATTTGCTCCCACAAGGGGAGCTCCGCTCAGCCACAAGTTGGGCTCTGTGAGCACAGTGACAGTGGCGGGAGCCTCTTCTGCCTCTGAGGCAGCGCTAAGGATGTCCGACTGCGGCTTAGGCCAACTCCACATCAGTCGAACATCCCTCGAGGGCTCCCGGGCTGCCAGAGGGCTATCTAACTGCCAGCTTAGGCCCAATTCCCTGGGGAGCGGGCCTAAGCCAGCAGATGGACATCCCCTGAAGAGTCCCAGACTGCAAGAGGGCGCAAGCCCAGCTGAGGGGACCCTCTGCACAGTGCACGAATTTTCGTACACCGAGCCTCTAGTCAATGATGAGAGAGAATCATCCATCGGCTGACTCCTGCACGCCCTCTACTGGGGACTGAGCCTGCAGCCCAGGCATGTGCCCCAACCATACCTTCCTGGTACATAGGCTGATGCTCAACCACTGAGCCACGCCAGCAAGGCAAGCCACACACTTTTAATTTATGTACTTTTCTATGTGGTTTTTAATCTTTTATTATAAAAGTTTACATTTATCAAGAGAATGAGAAAACAAGCACACACTGGGGGAAAAATCTTTGCAAAAGACATTTAATAAAGGACTATTATCTAAAATACACGAAAAAAACTCTAAAACTCAACAAGAAAATGAACAACCCAATTAAAAAACAGGCCAAAATCTGACAAGACACCCCACCAAAAAGAGGTAGATGGCAAGTTAAGCCTATGAAATGATGGTCTACATCATAAGTCATTAGGGAAACTGTAAATTAAAACGATATACCACTATACACCTATTAACATGGCCAAAATTCAAAACGCTGACATCACCAAATGCTAGCAAGGATATAGAGCTATAGATCTCTCATTGCTGGTGGACATGCAAATGGTACTGCCACTTTGAAAGAACAGTTTGGCAGTTTCTTACGAAACTAAACACTCTTATCATACTGATCCAGCAATTGCACTCCTTGGTCTTTACCCAAGGACTTGAAAACTTATATCCACACAAAAACCTTTCCACGGGTATTTATAGCATCTTTATTCATAATTGTCAAAACTTAGAAGCAACCAAAACATCCTTCAGTACGTGAATGGATAAACTGAACATCAAGATGATAGGATATTATTCAGCACTAAAAAGAAATGAGTTGTTATCAAGCCATGAAAAGATATGGAGTAAACTTAAATGTGTATCTTTTAAGTGAAAGAAACTAATTTGAAAAGGCTACATACTGAATGATTCCAACTATATGACATTCTGGAAAAGGCAAAAATTTTGGAGACAGTAAAAAGACCTAATCTGTTGGCGACCACTGGGATAGGTCGTAGCTTCATGTAAAATGCTAAAAGATACAATCCTTCCTGTTGAATAACTAACTGGATAAGAACATCCTATTTCCTTTGGAATCTAAGAAATATATCCCTCAATTCTTGAGTTTGTGAAAATTCATGTAGAATTATCTCCAAACTCAATGATCTGTGGTCAATGAAAGCTACAAAGAAAAAGAAAAGCTACAAAGATGGTGACTACAGGCTTCTTTTAAACCTTCTTAAAAGATGATGCAAAACTCTAAAAACTTATGAAAACTGAAGGATGCTAAATACTGATTTATTTCACTACTGCACCATCCTTCTAGGAAACTCCATAATTATTCTAGTTATAATTTCAGTCATTTTATTTTAGGCTACTTGGGAATACAATCAATTACAACAGCCTTCTTGGGCTTAGGAACCCTACATGTCACTTCAGCACTACGCACTATGCCTAGGGGTCATTTTAAACTGTAAAATCACCAAAACAAAAAGTATAAAAATGCACCCTAGCTGGTTTGGCTCAGTGGATAGAGCATTGGTCATTTTAAACTGTAAAATCACCACAACAAAAAGTATAAAAATGCACCCTAGCTGGTTTGGCTCAGTGGATAGGCCGCGGACTGAAGGGTCCTGGGTTCGAGTCCAGTCAAGGGCACATGCCTGGATTCCAGGCTTGATCCCCAGTAGGGGGTATGCAGGAGGCAGCCTATCAATGATTCTCTCTCATCATTGATGTTTTGATCTCTCCCTTCCTCTCTGAAATCAATAAAAATGTATTTTTTAAAAAGTGAAAAATGAGGCACTAAATATACCTCAAAAAGAACAGTTGTTTACAGTATTGAAATGAGAAAAGGGTAGAATAAAAATATTATTTTATTTCTCTTCCCTTTTCTTTCACTAACAGATGTGTAATTGATTAATCAACCGTATATATTTAACCTTATGTTCTAGCTAAGATTTTGTTACAGTTCTCAGTTGACCAGGCAAGAACAAAAAGATTTTTAACTCAGCAATTTGAGAAAAAATATAAACATTATTATGTCACTCTGTATCATACTCTGTCATCCACAGATGTTAAAATCTTATGTGGTATTATTGTGTTCCCAAAGGGTTAAAAATGGCAAAAAATATTTACACGAAATGGGCAAAAAAAAAAACCACTTCTCTAAAAAATCTTTAAAATATGAGCCAAAAAAAAGCTTTTTAAAAAGCAAGTTGGCAATACACTTTACAATTCTAAACATGCATGCCCTTTGACTCAGAAACTTTCCTTTTAATAACTCATTATACATTGTAAAACAATGTTTATTGAATCTGTAATTGGGGGAAAAACAACAGGAAATAACCTGATATCCAGTAATAAGTAGATAAGGTATGGAATATCTACGTGATAAAAATTGATGTTTTTATTAAAAAGAATGTCTACATATTAACAAGACCTGGTGCACGAAATTTGGGTTGTCATGGGGGGATGGCCCAGACTGGCCTGTGCCCTCTCATAGTGTGGGAGCCCCGCAATCAATCGCCCCAAAGAGGTAGATCCCACCCACCCATCCAGGGCTCCTTGATGGATTGCCCCAAAGAGGTAGGCCGGAGCCAGGGGTCCCGCCACCGCACTGCGCAGAGCTGCGGGACCCCAAGGTGTTGCTAAGCAGAACCACTGGGACCCGCCTCCAAGCCGCGCATGCAGCGCCAATTCCCTGCCCATGCAGCCTCCTGGTGATGGATTGTTATGGAGTGAGGGCATGACTACCACATAGGCTTTTATTAGTATAGATAATAAAAGTCCAGCGACTGGGAACCAAGATGGCGGCATAGTTAAACAACTAATCTGCTGCCTCACACAACAATTTCAAAAATACAACTAAAAGACAAAAACGTCTACCACCCAGAACCACGGGAAAGCTGGCTGAGTGGAAGATTTACAACTAAGAAGAGAAAGAAGCACAATCGCTGAAAAGCTGAGGTACGGAGGCACGCGAATCGGGCCGGCGGCGGGCGGCGGGCGGCTGGGTGCGCGGCTTTTCTTCAACCCGCAGGGAGACAAGCTCCCGATCACTCTGAAATCCAGTTTCTGGGGACACTCGGGGGACCCAGGCACCTACGGGGAGAAGCTGGACTCTCGGCCATCGGGTCGGAAAGTGAGAGTGACTTTTTTGCAGTGGTGCGCCCAGCAATCATTGTTTACTGCGCTGGAGCGCGGGGCGCAGGGACTTGGAAACGTGGAAAGGCAGAGATGGCTGACAGCAGCCATCGCCGTTGGCCACGCCCCAGCCTAGTGACGCCCTGAGACCCCGCCCTGCCCTGAGGCCCCGCCCCGCACATTCTACAAACCCACCCTGGCTCCAAACAGCGGCTTTTGCATATAAATGGCCTGTTCTGGAGCAGCTTAACCAACTGCAGCTCCAGTCAGACTGCTCCAAAACCGCCCAAGCAAAGGAGGAGAAAACTAGCCCTTGCTGTAGCTCCTGCTGGGGGACACACAGTACACAAGGGTACACCAAGAGTGTCCACCTCAAGTAACTGGGAGGCTGACCCGTTGAACCAATAGGACACCTAGTACACAAAACTACCCTACCAACTTAGGGAAGCAGAGAATATGAGAAGGCAAGGAAACAGATCACAAACCAAAGAAATGGAGGAGAACAAGCGACTGGACATAGAGTTCAAAACCACGGTTATAAGGTTTTTCAAGAATTTCATGGAAAAGGCCGATAAATTCCATGAGGACCAACTAGAAATTAAACATACACTGACTGAGATAAAAAATATTATACAGAGACCCAAAAGCAGACTAGAGGATTGCAAGAATCAACTCAAAGATTTGGAATACAAAGAGGCCAAGGACACTCCTCCAGAGAAGCATGAAGAGAAGAGAATTCAGAAAGTTGAAGATAGTGTAAGAAGCCTCTGGGACAACTTCAAGCGTACCAACATCAGAATTATGGGGGTACCAGAAGAAGAGAGAGAGCAAGATGCTGAAAACCTATTTGAAGAAATAATGAACGAAAACTTCCCCCACCTGATGAAAGAAATAGACTTACAAGTCCAGGAAGCGCACAGAACCCCAAACAAAAGGAATCCAAAGAGGACCACACCAAGACACATCATAATTAAAATGCCAAGAGCAAAAGACAAAGAGAGAATCTTACAAGCAGCAAGAGAAAAACAGTTAGTTACCTACAAGGGAGCTCCCATACGATTATCAGCTAATTTCTCAACAGAAACCATGCAGGCCAGAAGGGAGTGGCAAGAAATATTCAAAGTAATGAATAGCAGGAACCTACAACCAAGACTACTCTACCCAGCAAAGTTATCATTCAGAATTGAAGGGCAGATAAAGAGCTTCACAGATAAGAAAAAGCTAAAGGAGTTCATCATCACCAAACCAGCATTATATGAAATGCTGAAAGGTATTCTTTAAAAAGAGGAAAAAGAAGAAGAAAGATAAAAATTATGAACAACCAATTCATATCTATCAACAAGTGAATCTAAAAGTCAAGTGAATTAAAAATCTGAGGAACAGAATAAACTGGTGAACTTAATAGAATCAGGCATAGAATGGGAGTGGATTGATAATTCTCAGGGGGAAAGGGGTGTCTGTGTGGGGAGTATGGGAAGAGACTGGACAAAAATCATACACCTATGGATAAGGACAGCGGGGGGGAGGTAAGGGAAGAGGGGGGGTAGGAACTGGGTGGTGGGGAGATATGTGGGGAAAAAGGAGAAACAATTGTAATCTGAACAATAAAGATTCATTAAAAAAAAAAAAAAAAAGTCCAGCGACTGAACAGTGGAATGACCAGAACGATTGGTCGACCAGTCACTATGATGCACACTGACCACTAGGGGGCAGACGCTCAACACAGGAGCTGCCCTGACTGGGATGAGCAGCTGCTTCCACAGTGGGAGCAGCTGCTCAGAGGGCAGGTTCACAGCCACTTGGCTGACTGGGATGAGCGTGTTCCCATGGGGGCAGATACCCGTAGGCCACACCTTCCACCAGTGCACAAATCCTGTGCACCGGGCCTCTAGTGTCAAATAAAATGCAAATCACAGACCTTTATATAAATGTGTATAAAATTATGTCTTTTGACACAAGTATAAAAGACATGAAAATATAAATAGTAGTAGCCATCTTTAGAATGTATGGGGAAAGTGACTTCCATTTTTTAGAGCATACATTTCTTTAAGTTTAAAAAAGATATAAAGTACATGTATTATTTTGGTAATCAGAAAAAAATAAAAGAACTTTTTAAGGCATAGAAAGCCCCCAACTTATAAAATGACCCATGAACCCCACAGGAACAAATGTCCTCTTTCCCAAAATCAAAACATTAGGGAAATAATTAACTTGGAGTGATAAGAGGTTCTTACCTAGGAAACAGAGGCTATGATCAGATATTGATTATCTTTAGTTAAGTTAAATGCTACCCACAAATATCTATCCTGAACTTTCTGGAACTGATAAACCAACAGAACTGAACAAGTCAGGATAGCTGAAGGGCACAGATATTTTTCTGACATCCCAATTTAAAACTCAAATGAATTTTTCTATAGAAAATATTACACAGTTCACTTAAATATAATTATTAGGTACAATATGTCTTAAGATTTGTTTGAAAACTTCTTATATCTAGCAAAATTTCCATAAGTAAAGAAAAATTTAAACATTTTAATAACACAATTCATTCATAAATCAAGGATTATCTGGTATTACCAGGTGTGATGCAAGTCCACAATCAACTTTAACTTCTAATATGGTCTATGAGTTTAATAAAATCCTACATTATGAATTTTAAAACAATATATTCTAACAAAGTTTAAATGATTTTCAATGTTTTATTTGGAGAACAAAAACCTCTGTTAATGTTTTATGTTCAACTTATGGGGTCTGAAAAACAGTACTGTTGTTTTTTAAAAAATATATTTTATTGATTTTTTTATAGAGAGGAAGGGAGAGGGAGAGTCAGAAACATTGATGAGAGAGAAACATCATTCAGCTGCCTCCTGCACACCCGCTACTGGGGATGTGCCCACAACCAAGGTACATGCCCTTGACTGGAATCGAACCTGGGACCCCTGAATCCTCAGGCCGACACTCTATCCACTGAGCCAAATCGGTTAGGGCGAAAAACAGTATTGTTAATGAACACCAGGCAGAGCCATGTTGATAACAATTCTAAAACTAAGAAATATACTTTGTTAAATAACTAATTTAAAGAGGCCTTAGTAATTGTGTCAGATGTTTATCTGCCAATGTTTAATTCTTCCAGAGTTTAAGTTTCAAAATCCTCTGAACTACCATGCCTTACTCATTGCTATAAATGTTTCTTCTTTCCTTCTCTCTGAATAACTCCAAACTCTAAAAAAGAACAATCCATTTCTAAAAATGTAACGTTCACAAGAGAGTATTTTATTAAATTAAAGAGGCACTATTGTAACTCCATTCTTGTTTAAAATGTCACACACAGCCCTGACCAATGTGGTTGATGTTGGTTGAGCATCATCCCAGATACTGAAAGGTCAAGGGTTTGATGCCCAGTTAGGAGGCAACCGATTAATGTTCGCATCCATTGTTTCTCTTTTCTCCCTCTCTCTTCCTCAATAAAACATATATTTTTTAAAAGCCACTCAGCCCCAATATATATGCAGAAAAAAGACTGAGAAAATAAATACTAAATTGTCAACTCTGGTTACCTACAAGGGTATTTTTGTTCTTATGGTTCTTTTAATTATTTAACTAAACAACTGAATGTGTAGTTAATGCATTTATGATTCTGACTTTTGAAAGATGACATTAGCCCTAGCTGGTTTGGCTCAGTGGATAGAGCATCAGCCTGTGGACTCAATCCCCAGTAGGGGGCAAGCAGGAGGCAACCAATCAATGATTCTCTCTCATCATTGATGTTTCTATCTTTCTATCCCTCTCTCTTCCTGTCTGAAATAGATAAATATATAAATAAATAAATATATAAATAAATAAAAGATTAGTGAGTAGCAATAAATAATTCAGCATGCTTTTTTTAAACTTTAAATAATCACAGTAAATTTTGTTACAGAGATAACGAAGAAGCAAAAGGCTACTTCACTCAAGGCATGTACTTCCCCCCTATTCCTAAAGTGAAGTTTTTGCTTACTGACACTTTGTGAAGGATCTCTAATATAATCCATATAATGATCATAAAGTGTATTATAAAACTAAATTGAGACTGAAGGAAATAAGATTAAAACATCAAAAAAATTAGTGTTTATTCTAATAGAAATTTGAAACAGTACAACCCATAGTCATTAAAGCATTAGAAATTTGAAACAGTACAACCCATAGTCATTAAAGCATTTTGAGTTCCCTGATAAAATCTAAAGTTAATGAAAAGTGACTTATATATCTTAGTTGACAGCCCACAAAATAATATTCATATGGAGCTATAATTAGATTTAAAAAATTCTTTACAAATGGGTATGCCTACAAGTTCATACCCCTCTTACGCATTCTATCTACACAGAGGTATACAGTTAACATACATCAAGAGCTTATTATGTGCCTGGCACACTGCTAAAGGACTTAATAATCTCATTTAATCCTCATAACACCATGAGGAGGGTGTACCATCATCCCTACTTCACAGATCAAGGCACTAACATATAAACATTCCCCTATTTATTGTTCTTCTGTTAACAATATTTAAAGAACATGATTATGTTTTAATAATTGATTTTTCAAATATACTTAACATTTTATAAAAATTTAGGGCTTTACAGTATTTTTTTTTTTTTTTTAAGAAAAGCCCTTTCTGGTTGTTTAGGAACTGCTGAAATTAATTGCTCTGAAGAGAAAAGGGGAAGTCTTGAAATACAAAGACTCCAACATATATATAATGTCACATAGTTGCTTTACTTCAATTTCTTTTTAAGAAAAGCAGGAACTAATCCTCAAAATATACTTGCCTACTAGCATGCTTTTCATATGCAAACCAGCCAATCCAGAGTTTATAACACCAACTAAATCCTTATCTAACTCTCACACACCAAGTTAGTATTTCCCTTACCCTAAATCATCCCAGGGCCAGGTAGTAAGAAACTAGAAACCAACCTTATAACTCAAAGCCTGGAGGAATTAAACTAGCCAATCCTAAACTGTTGATTCTTGTCTTTCCCTGGGAAACCCCAATAAATGTCAGAACCTGTGCTCTTGTCTTCTGCCTCCTGCCTACCCTTATGTCTTCCCCTGCATGCCACATGTCTCTCTGTGTGGATTGCAGTGACCCCTCTCTCTGAGATCTGAGTATAATAAATTTCTTCCAAGCCTCATTCTTGCTTCCCCTTATGATCCAACCAACTTTAATATATCATATCCAACATGTACATCTTCAGAACAGTTTCAATTTTTAAATTTTTGGTTATAATGTAGCTTATGGCCACCAAATTCATTGAAAGAGTCTATGTATAGTTTTCTTCCTTTCCTATAGCATATCCAATAAAATACATTGACCATGTGTGCATTCAATAAACCCATATTCCTTTCTGTGTGTGCCATAGTGTACTTACCACAGTGACAAAGATCTATACTAAAGTAAGGTTTCTACTCTCCAGGAGTTGGCATGGTAAAGGAGATTTTTATCTAAGCAGTCATATGAAATAGGAAGACAGCCAAGCAACTTATTCACTGAATGCCAGGTAACTGTCCTTCAGTACTACACAAAAATATGCAATTTGAGTTCTTACAACAGTGACCAGGGAGATGTAGGAGATAGTACTTCAGCTGGGCAAATTCAACAGAAACGGAAATATGCCTTAGGAAGATTAATCCTAAATTAATAGGAAGGATGAATTGGAACAGAAACATCAGTTAGAAACTTTTAGCCACAGTTTTTACATAGACTAGTAATGATCTAATTAGTATAAAAGTAAATATTAGATTGAGATAGCAGGAAACTATTGGCCTTAATAATTTAAAGCAACTAGCTGAAGGTCACGCATTTAGCCATTTGCAAAGGAAAGGAAATGTGAGAGTTACTAAGAAAAGAACCAATAAGATTTGGCAACTGAATCAATGTTGGTGCTATGGGCTAGAAAGCAGATCCTAAGGTGAATCTGAGGGAATTCAAGAAGCATTAATAAACAAGGACGAGGAGTTGTTTTCAGTTTATTTTAGAGAGATGGAGATAGCTAACTCACAGTACAATGGTTTCCATTTAAAATGTTCTTTTGTTCTCTACATTTTATCAGTTCATGATATATAAATTTCTCCCATAGTCAAGCACCTTGTAAACAGTGGATGCCCAGTTTATTAACAACATACTTATACACTAAGCAAAAAAAATTGGCATTGCTATTAAAATAGCTACAACCATAAAAAAAGAGATGCATTCAAATGCATTTATTTTCAATTTAAAGGTCTGCTTAACTTTTTGGGAGGGGCAGAATTTTAAAGTGTGAATAACTAGAATTTATTCAATGCCTATGTTCCTCCACGTACAGTACACAAAATATACCTTCTGATATAAACCGAATGCCTGTGCCCTCTCCAAATTCCAAATAAATAACCCTACAATGTGATAGATAGTATGAGGTAAGCCTCTGGGGAGATTGGTGCCCTTTCCCTCAGCTCTTCTACCAAGTGAAGACACAATGAGTAGATAGCCTTCTATGAACAGGAAGTGGAGTCCTACCCAGACACCAAATCTGCGAGTACCTTGATCTTGGACTCCTCAGTCTCAAGAATTGTGAGAAATATATGTTGGTTAGTCCAGCCACCGAAACTATAGTAGTTTTTTTTATAGCAACTTGAGTAGACTAAAACATCTTCCAATTATTCATCATTAAATAAACTTTTGGAAAATAAATGAGTCTAACTTCCATTATTTATGTGCTCTCCAAAGAACAAAAAAAAGGGACTTTAATTCCTTTATTTTTTTTTTCTGTATCTTTAAAGAAATCCAATTCATTTTATATCTTGCTCAAATATAGCATTACCTCTAAGCATCACAAACATACTTTTTTTTTACATATTGGCACATTTTAAAAATATGAGCTCCAACAATTTTAACATAATAATTGAAGACTGAAGTTAAAGAAGTACTTTCAAGCTTAGCATAATGTATGGGATAGAGTAGGAAGACACTCATTTTTTTGGAATAAATACTTGAATTTCCATTCTAAATGAAAAGATGTATTACCGTATTTTTCCATGTATAAGATGCTATTTTTTTTCTAAAATCGTTAAGACTGTAAATCGAGGGGCATCTTATACACGGAAGTCAGCCAAGGATGGAGCCCCGAGGGCTGCCCATACCTTGTCAAACAAGCTTCCTCCAATCATGAGCCTTATTGTTACTGACAGCAGCTGTTGCCGCAATCGGAAGTGGAGGTGGAGAGTGCGCAAATGCAACAGGGACCTGAGCTTTCTGAGCCCATAAAGATGTCAAAAAATAAAAAGATAAATATCAGTAAGCGATTGTCTTGCTCTGCAAAATTCAAACTGAATATAATCAGCTATGCAACAGAGCATGGAAATAGAGCTGCAGAGAGACAATTTGGACCTCCTCCCAATGAGTGTCTGATCAGACAGAGGAGAAAACGGGAAGAACAACTCATTAAGATGCCAAAAATGAAGAAAGCCTTAAGAGAAAAACCAGCAAAATGGGCAAACTTGGAGCAGAGGCTTAAGACTTGGATTATGGAACAGCGCCAGAGTGGCTTATGTGTGTCAACCAAGCTTATTCAATGTCAGGCAAGAATGTTTGCAAGCGAAATGAACATTGATTTTATAGAAAAGGCAAAATGCTGCTTCAAATTCACGAAGAGAGAAGGGTTGGCCATGAGAACATGAGTAACGTTAGCTCAGAAAATGCCACTTGTTTATGAGGATGATCTCACATATACAGACAGTGACTCAGAAAACAGCAGTGATAAATAGAAGTTGAAGAAATTGGTATGTGTGGAACTAACAGTGATGAAGAAGAGAGCAGTGATGCAACAGAGGCTGAATAAAGTGATATGCTGCATCATATTAGAGTATTGGTATGTAAACATTACCTGCGGTAATTACTAAATAAAAATGTGTTCTGTTCTATGTTTAAAATATTGATTTCTTAATTTGGGGTTGGAAAGGTGGGGGCATCTTATACACGGAAAAATACGGTATCTATCTGATGGCAAATATGCAAACAGCCTATCACCATTTCAGTGTAAGGCACACCTAAAATTAAATTCCCACTCTAATATTAACAGCTTCCTTCTTTTAAGCAAACATTTATTGAGCACTCATCACATGCCAGGCATTGTTCTTTGCACTTCAAGTGTTATCTCATTTCATCCTTACAACCACCCTAGGAGTTTGGCATGATTACTCTAATTTTATAGACGAAAACACGGGCACAGAGTGACTAAGCAATGTGCCCAAGATAACACAGCTAAAAAGTAACAGAGCCAGGATATGCATACAAGCATTCTATTTCCAGAGCCTACCCTTTAAATATGCAGAGAAAAAATCTGTGTCTACCATCCACTTCCTCATCAATGGAGTTCTCATCCCTTATCCTACCCTCTGCACCAAGAGTAACTACTGTTATCAGTTGTATGTACCCTTCCAGGTATTTTTACGTATTAATAAGGAAATAAAAATATAATACATATGTATATATTAATATATAAGTTAATCCAAAATACATCTTTCTATACAATGTTCTAAACCTTGCCTTTTACTTAATATATCTTGGATATCTTTCCATTTTGGTATACAAAGAACAACTTCATTCTTTTCACAACTACATAGCATTACTTTACATTTACTGAATGGACCATAATTTATCTTACCAGTTCCCAATAGATAGTCATATGATCATTCCTAATGTTTGCTATTATAAACAACTAGAGGCCCAGTGCATGATTGAATCATGCATGTGTAGGGTCCCCTACACGCTTTCGCTTTTCGCGGTGGAGCTGGGTGCCTGTCCGCTGGTGCATCAGGCCTTTCAGAAGCCTCCGGCTCAGCGGAGGCTTCTGAAAGGCCTGGTGCTGGAGCAGACAGGCACCCAGCTCCCCCACTTTTGATGATCCTCGGCCGCTGAGTGGGGCTACCCTGCTGTTGAGAGGCGCAGGGGGCGGGACTGCGCCTCTCAACAGCAGGGTAGCCCCCCTCAGTGGCAGCGGATCCATGCCTCTCAATGGCCGGATAGGCCACCCCAAGTCCCGCCCCCCAGCCTCCCGCCGCCCAATCGTGGGCGTAGCGGAGTAATGGTAATTTACATGTTACTCTATTATTAGATAGGATGTTGCAGTTAATGTCATTTTGTACATATACAAATGTAGCTATCAGAGCAAGAATTATTTTCATGGACTTTTGGGAGAAAGGGTATATGCATTTGTAATTCTGACATATGCTGGCAAAATACCCTATATGAATTTATCAATTTATACTAACAACCTATGAAAACTTGTATACTGACAGCCTCACCATATAGAGTATACCATCAAACTTAAAAATTTTTGTTAACCTGATATGTGAAAAAAAAAAAAAAATGGCACCTCATTGCAGTTTCCTGAATTTCTCTTAGTATGCATGAAGTTGAAGAGAATGCATTTGTTTCAGAGCCATTTGTATTTATTTCCTTTTCTGTTAAATGCCTGTCCATATCTTTTGCCCATTTTGCTGCTGGATTGTTGTCTCTTTATCTCGTCAATTTCTAGGAGTGCTTTATTTACTGTTTGTTTTCCCCAGGTACAAGTGAGAGTAAGTTTACTTTATTAATTTTGACTTTGGGCAATTCATTTAACCTCTTGAAACTGTATTTCCTTCACCTATAAATCTAAGCTAATATATACTTTTCAGGGTGGTTTTAAGACTTTGGGATAAGGCATAAATGATTCTATCCCCTCCTTTATAAAACCTGATGATTCCTATTATAAACGATCATTGGATACCCATCAAATTAAACCCAAGCTCCCTAATTTGATTACTTCTATAATCCGACCTCAATTTTACCTTTCTAACCTTCCTGCTCACTATTTTCAGACATTTTAGGTAACTCAAATTTGGCCATTTGAGCTGCTTTACCTATAGAATACTCTTCTTCAATCTTTCCTCATTGAAATACTATATCCTTCCAGCTCATATGCTAACTTTCCTATAGAAACTCACCTAGATTCACTCTATCCCAAATGGTTACAATATTCATTTCTTTAAATAGCACTATTTATACATCTTGCAAGAGTTAGTACATTTTATATTTGTATGCATTTCTATTTATTTGTGCACTTGTTTTATCTTCACTTCTAAATCTTTAAATTATACTTATCACATTATACTAAGAAATTTGTCAAATGAATTACATTTTTAAAACTTTCGTTTGCAAATAAATATCTTCTGGGCTTATCAACTTTGTAAAGTGAGGCACAAGGGTGCTTAAAATTTTTAAATAAATTTAACCATCGCTCCTACATTTGCTAAAACTAAAAATGTTCTTTTTCCTAAAAAAATAGACAGATGCAAATAAAACTAAATTTATGTATATGTTCATGGTAGCATTACTTTTAACAAAAATTTGGAAATTAAAAAAAATATAACACAAGTAAATTTTGGTACATTTAAATAATGAAATGTTAAGTTATCATTAGCAATATCCCTAAACATTTAAAAACATGGAGGAATACTAAATTATTACTGGGGGAAAATTTTTGAGATACTAGTTACATATTCCTACTCTGTAATCAGAAACATTTATGAGTATAGAAAAAATGTCAAATGGACAATAGTATTTATCTATGCAAGATAATTGAATTTTACATCCCTTATTTCCCCAATTTTCTACTAAGAATATGTAATCCTATGTAATAAAAGCCTAATATGCTAAGTGTCCAGTTGGCCGTTCAACCAATCAAAGCATTATATGCTAATGATATGCTAAGGCTGCTCAACCATTTCCTATGACGTGCCCTGACCACCAGGGGGCAGACTCTCCGACCGGTAGGTTAGCTTGCTGCTGGATGGGCTGGACATACCCTGGAGCCCTCCCCGCACCAATCATGCACCGGTGGGGTCCCTCGGCCTGGCCAGCACCCTCTTGAAGTCCAGGACCCCTCGGGGGATGTCAGAGAGCCGGCTTCAGCCAGATCTCGCAGGCCAGGCCAAGGGACCCCCAACTGGTGCACGAATTCATGCGCCGGGCCTCTAGTACTTTTAAGACACTAAAACTGTGTTATTTAAGAATACTACTGGCACTCCCAAAGGAATAAAATGAGACAACTTTGATATTAAAATAGAAATAACTAGGATATCCTATATAATAAAAGGCTAATATGCAAATCGATCAAACAGCAGAACCACCAGTCGCTATGATGCGCACTGACCACCAGAGGGCAGATGCTCAGTGCAGGAGCTGCCCCCTGGTGGTCAGTGCATTCCCACATGGGGAGCACTGCTCAGCCAGAAGCCAGGCTCATGACTGGCGAGTGCAGTGGCAGAGGCAAGAGCCTCTCCCACCTCCGCGGCAGCACTAAGGACCCCTCGCGGATGTCTGACTGTCAGCTTAGGGTACAGGCCGGGCTGAGGGACCTCCCCACACCCCAGTACACGAATGTCATGCTCCGGGCCTCTAGTTTAAAAATAATGTGAAAAAAATAAAATAAGAATAATGTGAAAAACACATTACTAAAGAATTCTAAAATGTTTTCCTTATGGCCAAGAAAAGCTAAAGTAAATCCAGGTAAATAAAATATGGTTTAACGACTGAGACACCAAAGGTTAAGAAATTCTTCTTTTAAAAAAGTAACTCCAACAATACAATTGTAAATAGCACAGATTTTTCTTGCATGTAATTGTCACAATTAATTAAGATATAAGACTAATTACTGCCTTTTAAACTGCATCAGCCTGGGGGAAAAAATTTATAGAAGCTGAAAGGAATTAAACCATGGGCTCTCTAATTCAGTCTCTTCATTAATGCTCCCCACTTTTCTACTTACTAACACAATCCTAGCCTTCAAAATCCTTATAACAATGTCTGAATACATTTCTTCTATTAGGTTTTAATAGGTATCTCAAAGTATCTGATATGCTTTATAACCTAGGAAAAATAAATATCTATGAAGTGAAACTTGATTTATTCAAAGCAATTTTAAAAATACAAGGGGTTTGTAAGAAATTATCTTCAATTGTGCTACATTTGTATGTCATATTACGGACATGGAGCCCTAAGAATATTTACTAAGGAGATGACAGAAACTAGACCACTAATGCGGTCATCTGCAACAAGAATCCTTAATAAATGCCCAAACTGTGGAACTGAAATCAACCATACTCCTGGTTCTTTCAAGGAAAGTATATGGCTCACTTACAATCAGATAAAAACACTAATATACCAAATGAAAAGAGAAAAATCATCGCTTCCAAGTCCTTTTAAAAAGCCTATTTGTTAAATTGCTCAGATTAGGCAACTACTGCTATTATTGTCTTCTCTGCCGATTAAAGATTCTATAAAGCATTTACCAAACCAATGCATCCTACAGAGAGATATATGGCAGACTTGATACAACATAACTAATCCAAGCTCTAATGTTAGCCACCAAATCAATCGACTGGGCCTTGGATAGTAGCACAGCATAGCATTAGACAACAAAGGGATACAGAATATGATATATAACAGAGGAGAGAGAAAAGACTGGGGAGTACCATGATAGGTTTTTGTTCGTTTGTTTAAAATATTCTTCGTACCACACAAGGGTATAATGAAGTACCAAAGTGGTATCACAATGCAAGATCTTGGTAAAATAATGACTTCAATAAGCCATCAAATAAAATGGCAAGGAAACAATCTGTGCATTAGTATTTCATCTGCCTCAAATAAAAGATATGACTATAAATAATTCTAAACATAAGCATAATTTAGTGAATAAGGTAGGAGACTGGTAGACTTAAATTTTCAGATTCAATTTATAGTTGTTCACCAGTCACTGCTGTTTTGACAAGTTACTTACCAACTTGTGCTGCCATTTCTCCGTAAATTTATCCCCTAAGATGAGGATAATTCTTGCAAATTGTGTCACAAGCATTTTGAAAGGAACCATGAGTTATTGTGTAATGCTCTTGAAATTCCTCAGATGTAGGGTCCTACACAAAGTAAAGTATTATTATACATCTCTCTAACAGTAGTCATCTGTTTGCATTATGATTTTTTTGTTTCTATCCTTGAACACTGTGATTCTTGGGCACTAACCTTTCTCAGTGTCCAAAGCAAGCCTCCAGATATCATCCATTATCTTTCACTTCCTTAGAAGGTACAGTTAAAATTATACTTTGGTTCAATAAGTAATATGTGGAATAATTTGCTACTTTTAATCCACTCTTAAGTGAATAATTTTATTTTCCACATTTATTTTCCTATATTACTTTTTAAATGACAATTATATTTTAAGAAGTTCATTAACAGATTTTTGTTTTATGAACAAGGAGAGCGGGTCAGAAAATGAAGCAAGAAAGGCAAGCAAGTAATTACTGCTTTATAACCAAAATATTTTATTGGAATGACCCAACAGTAGAAATGAGCCCAGCCAGCTCACTGGCCGAGCATCGACCCATGAACCACGAGGTCAGGATTCAATTCCCAGTCAGGGCACATGCCCGGGTTGCAGGCTCAATCCCCAGTAGGGGGCGTGCAGGAGGCAGCTGATCAATGATTCTCTCTCATCATTGATGTTTCTCTCTCCTGCTCCCTTTCTCTCTGAAATCAACAAAAATATAATTTTTTTTAAAAAAATAAATTACCATTCTCAGCTACAAGAAACAGAATCAATGCTTATAATTTTTACATCTTCTACAGAGTTGAGCACAAGCTACAATAAGTTTCATCATACTATTCTAAACTTTACTAGCTTTGCTAATCAAGTTAGCCTTTATTTCAAGAATAAAACATATACATTTAAAATTTTAGTTGGTGTTGGTGTAATATTAAATCTTTAAAATAGAACTCTCAACCTTCTTTATTGTTCCTAAAATCGCTTCTCTTTAAATTTGGAATGGTCTCTTATTTGCTAGCCTAGTGATGGTTAGTCTCTTAATCTTTTAACTTCAGTTTCCTCATGTAAAATGGGGACCATAAAACCTGCCCCAGCTACCATACAAGAGTGTTGTAAGGATTAAATGAGATAATCTACTTGAAAGTATTTTACAAACCATAAAGTTATCAAAACAGTCACTTTTTAACAGAACTGTATCACGTTACTTACAAATTATGGTCATAAAATAGTTTAGTATTGTTTCTTACATGAAATGGAAATACATGTGCAAAACAGCCACCAAATTTTACCTATGTTAGCTATGAATTAAGAAACTGAAAGCCATTGGCTAAAAAAATAAAGTTAAAAATAATTCTTATGAAAGAAAAATGCATACAGTGGAACCTCGATTCTCGATATTAATTCATTACAGAAGGGTGTTCGAGAAGTGATCTGTTCGAAAACGCAATCATTTTTTCCCATTAAAAATAATGTAAATTGAATTCATTCATTCCAGACCTCCAAGTGATTCCGTTTTAACTTTCCTTACAAACAATGCATATCTAATGTACTGTTTAATGTATAAACAAACACTCTTTTTTTATCAAGCCACCCGTAAGTAGCCTTAAACAAATCACTTTCAGCTCTCCTTCCAGGGGTATCTTTCAGGAAGTCAGCATGCAGCATCTTTGCTTTTTCACATATCACTGCCTCCAAAATGCTGTCACTGGTTTAACTGTCTTTTGTTTATCCAAATCAACAACAGTTTTTCAATTGCCTGTAATCATTGTATCTTTCACATGCTTAACAACATTAGCACTCTTGATGGCTCCTTTATATTTTAAAATTGTGCTAATCTGTGCATTCCTTTAGCAACCATAGTAAAAAAACAACAAAAAAAGCAAACAAGACACACACACACACACACACACACACACACACACACACCCCCAAACAAAACAAAATAATATTCTAGCACAATTTCCTGAGATGTTAACAAGGTAAGGTTTAGCTGTAACTGACTCATACTTGTGCATTCTCTCCCTTGTGGCCTGCGATGCTTTTTGTCATGCTGATTTATCAGCATGAAAGAGTTGTCAGGTTGAGAACCAAGATTTTGTTCGATAACAGAGACATTTTTTTTCCCGTGAATAACTTGGTAGAGAACTGAATTGTTCAAGATGGGAAATTTCAAGATCCAAGGCTTAACTCTACATGAAAGTAAAATAGATGTTCACTTCTAAGGAAGTAAATGAGAAAGAACTAGTAATGATAGCAAGGGGTATACATATACAAGAGAACGGAGTTGAACCATGGGCATAATCTGCACTCTTGGTATACAAGAAAAATCAGTGAAAACCTCCTCTGTGGTTTCTAAAAAGTATAAATGGAAACCTCTCCAGACAGGCCATAGATCAATTCCATTTAGCTACTCTGTAAGGCCGAGTCCTCCAGTTGGTTATCATGATTCTCAACAATAGCTTATCCTTAATGAATGAGGCCACCTTCCTCTTTATTACAGAATACTTAATATGGTTACAAAGTCAGCCTCTGTAAAAAAAAAAACCACACACAATTCTTAGCTCCCTCCACACACATTTAAAGCTCTGATGAAGAGGTACTATATTTATAATTTATAACATGGTCCTAGAAATTCAACCAGATTCACTCAATTACCAGAAGACTTTAAAACCAATTTAAAAAGAACTTACATTCTAACTGAGTCCTCAAACTCACAAATTTTAAAAAGGGTTGGAGAAGGCACACATTTAAATCTTTAAGAAATTATTCCAAAGGGAAATAATTTTGGTTAAATACATTAAAATTTTCCACTCAAGCACCTTAAATCAAAACTGAGGTTAAAAGTCCCTATCAGCCCATCCCATGTGGCTCAGTGGTTGAGTATCAACCCATGAACCAATAGGTAGGTCCTGGGTTCGATTCTGGTCAGGGCACATGCCGGGGTTTTGGGCTCAATCCCCAGTGGGGGTGTGCAGGAAGCAGCCAATTAATGTTTCTCTCTATATAGCCCTTCCTCTCTCTCTAAAATCAATAAAAACAAAAAAAAAATCCCTTCCAGAGTCAACCACCTTTCTTTGACTTTTACTTTCTCTCACCTCTGTAACCCAAGTACACTTCAATATATCATTGAAACTGGACTTCTGGTAATAAAAAGCTTTTCTCAGAATTAGGATCCCGCCCTTAAAAAACTAAGTTATTCTAAGCCCTAGATTTATTTTCTGGCTATTTATGTGATCAATGATTGAATTGAACTTAAGATTTCATTGTCTGCCAGGAATCTTTCTTTAATTCTATCCCACAATGACATTTCCCATCATTTAAATTTCCGAGACTCAAAGTAGGTATCACATCATGTCAAATTTCAATTCTCTCCAGTTATTTCATTTATGTGTGCCTTAACTCCCAACCCAGACTCTAAAATTTTTAAGACAAAGTTCATGCCTTTTATTTCTCTATAGCATGTGATGTACTCTGGACAATGAGATAATCCTAAAGAGATATCTTATATTAGGTAAACCCACCCTCCCAAACTTATATTACCAAATAATGCTTCCAGGATGAATCAACAGGGTGATATAAATGTCACAATGCAATCATCACAATGTCAGCATGACCACAAAGAAGCTTCTAGCTAGTTAAGTTTCTCAGAATCTTACCTATAGAGTTAAAAGCTGTTCCAGGCAATATAATCATTATACTATTCGTGCAGTGTCTACCCGTGTCCTGGACACTGTTGATGTTTGTTCAATTAACATTTAAAAATTTTAAAGCAAAGTAAATTTCAGTAACTATATTGGCAATTTCCATGTGCTGGCTTTCTACTTGCCTTTGTAACCTCTCAGAAATTACTAAAGCAATACGGAGATATGTTTAGTTATTTCTGTGGGGCATGTTAAATATAAGAATAGCAATAGCCCCATACTATGAAAAATCTCAACCTGAGGCAACATTCCAATCTAGGCAAAATGTAAAGGATTTATCTGCCTCTAGCAGTGATAAATACTTATCAGTAAATTCCCGTTCACATCTACCAACATAACTTCCATGCCTAATATTATGAAAATCTGGTAAGATTCCATAAAATATTCTTAGTGAGATAAAGTACATATAAGAAAGTTGCCATTTACCTTGAGTTCTGCAATAATTAAACCTACTTTATTAAGCACTACTACCATTCATTCAAAATAATTAATTACAAATTAAGGCAGAAGAAAAGAGAGTAAGATTCTAACAGGAAAGGATGAAAACCATACAGCATTTACAAGTAGAAGAGTGAAGGTTGGCATGGTGGTAAGACGGTATAAAAGATGAATAACATGCCTTAATTTAATGCTTTAATATACCTACATTAACCTCTCAAAAATAAACACTAGAAACCTCTTAAATAATGAAGTTGTAAAGAAAAAAACAGCCACAGAAAGTATACTTAAGTGCCATGTTGTTGAAGTTAAAATAAGAAAACTAAATACAGCTGCAGTTTTATATGAATTTACCACCTTGAGTTAATTTTGTTGTTATAATTAAAACAAAAATTCACATAACAATGTTATTTATATTTCTAAGTGTGGTGATACTTGATTTGAAAATATGTATAGCCAGGAAAACAGAATAAAATGTGACCCGATTCCTCAAAATTCTCATTACCCTGCAATTATTTTAAAATTTGCTTGTATGTCTACTACAAAATCAAGACATCTCAGAGTCACAAAACCTTTAGTAGCTAGGGGTGCTAGATTAGGAGAATAAAAGATGTTATTTAAAATGCTACAACAGGGAGAAAAATAGAAGACATATATTTTAGGAAAGTAAAATGCTTTCATATCAATATTTTTCTTTCTAATGTATGAAAAACAACACCATTATGCATTTAAAATCTGCCCAAGGTCACTGAATAGTACTTGTTAAAAAAGACCTGCTTACTATATACTCTATTATCAAAAATCTAAACAATGTAGGCAATATAAACAATGATTTTTCTCTATTTGTTTACATCGCCACAATTATGTTCTGAAACAAAGCTTCATACAATAAGGCTTTATAACAGTAGGAGTTAAAAAAGGAAACCACAAAATAAAGTACTTAGGAGTATGTAAATATAAAGAATATGTTTAAATCCTAGTTTGCTTTTAAATTTTGACAAAAAATATGAGTCTAGGACTAGAGAAATTATTTGACATATCAAACTTAAATGATATAATTATTAGAAATAACAAACAAATTTTCAACTTACCTGGTTTCTTTCTGGATTTTTCATGACCTAGCTGTCCCAGATCATTGCATCCACATGTGTACACTGTTCCATCATCCAGAACAAATACAGTATGTCTGAGTCCACATCCTACATCTCGGACTTTTTTGTTTATAAAAAAGTCACTTTTTCTGGGCTCTAATACAATTTCTTCATCAATTCCACCCAAACCTAGCTGTCCAAAAGATGCATTTCCCCAGCACAACATGTTTGTAATTCTTTAGGTCTTCCAGTTTCAATAAAAAACTCCCTTCTGAAACACTGGAAAGTTGGAGGTATCCCTATGGCTGAGGAAATAGAAAAAAAGTTAAGATGACTTCAAAGGAAATATGTTTTGTTGCTCTTTCAATTGCAACGCTACAATAATCATTACATAGTAAACATTAAATCTATCTCACAATATGCTACATGTAAGTATCATTCAGTTTCAAAAACCAGTCAGTTGTATTTTTAAAAATATTTGCTATAGAAACATTTAGCACTCTCCATGAGTCTCTGTAAAAGTTTAAACATTTAGTTTTTACTTTGTTTATCTTGTAATCCTCTACTACAAATATTAAGTATCTTGATGAAATTAATCCTTTTCTCCTTTTTGCTTTAAATAATTTCAATGGAAGAAATAAGACATCTACTCACTGTCTCAACAATCAAGAAAATTACACAGTGAAAAACTTAGCCAACTTCAGAAACATAAAACCCTGAAATCTCCCTCAAGTCACAGCATAATTAAACCTTCTAATACCTACCTCCACTCAACAGAAAACTGAAGTTCTTATCTGTAATAGAAAACCAATAATGGTAACTTTAAATTTCCCACAATTTAAATGACTTCCAATTATTCATGTCAATGTTGAGGCCCTAGAGAAAATTGTTCTCTTGCCAGGCAATCTTAAGACAATCGCCTCCAAAGATCATACTTATAAAAATAAATAAATAAAAATAATAACACTCCGACCTCACTACAACTTTAATTTTAAAACTAAATCAATGCACATAATTATAATACTCACAAAAGAAAGTACGCAGTTTAATATCAAGATTCTCCCCAAAATTCAACATTTGTCTATTATGAGTGGTAACCGAGACTGAAAAATATTTCCCCTGGGCAATCAATATCTATCTCTACCTCTGAGACAATTACATGAGGATGGAAAAAAACTGCAAGTAACTCCAGCACTGCCGACTTTTCAAAAAAAAAGGGATGGGGGCTGGGCCATTGATAGTTTGGTGGCGAAATCTGTAGAACTTTCCAGCACATTGAGTCTTCTTTGTAAAGACACTGATAACAGAGTCCACTTCATCTAAACCTACACAGGTCTTTAAGCACATCGCATTACTAAAATAACACAATTCCAGGAAGTCAGCCTTATTCTCGTTGTAGTTACCCACATTCATTATTACACAGAACCTGAGAAGTTTCAAAACCCAGCTTTCCTACGTTCGGGCTACCAAGTGCCGAAGCTCTCCCATTCCATGACCCCATCCATTCACAGAGGGTTGATTTCATTCTTTTGGAACATCAGAACTCGATCGTTCCCGAGAGCTCTGCATTGTTTCCTCGAAAAAAAAATTTATTTTTTTTTTTTAATTTTAAGAAGAGAGGACAGGAAAATACCCCTTGATTTCAGCGCACGAGGTTTAACCATCCTTTCCTTTAAAAAGTCGGAAGGGGTATCCGAAAGGCGTCCTCCCGCCAGCAACAGGTAGGGGGACGAGGAGCAGTTTTTATTCCCATCCTATTTCCCGAACATCCACTCAGATCACTTCAGGGGGACCAGGGGGGGGAGAAACCGACTGCACACACCCAACCGCGCGGGCCGACCAGTTAACTACGGCAGCCGCCCGCCCGCAGAAGTCGCAGAGACCGGCGGTCGAGGCTCGGCACCTCGGCGGCCTTCGGTCCGAGGGGGCCCTTCCCCCGCGAGGTGCCACATTCCGGGCCCCATGCCGGGGAGCCGCGACCCTGCCCTCGTTCCCCGCCCCCCACCACGAGGAAGCGCTGAGAAAGCACCCTGCGCCCGGCTGGCCTGGATCCGCCCAGCCCGGCCGGCCCCGTTCCCAACGCCGTCACACGCCCCCGAACCCACCCGGGCAACGACTCACCCGACCGCTCACGGCGGGGGAAGCTCGGGGCGACGGAGGGCGGCGCCTCCCCAGACAGCGAGGCAGCGCGGCAGCTGAGGCTGGTCTCCAGCTCTGGGACCTCCTCCTTTAACCCGCGGCGGCGAATACCATGCAGGGCTCCCCCGGTGTCGGTGCCGCTGCGCGCGGCTCCCCTCCCGGCTCCTGGGAAACTTTATCGGGTTCCTCCTAGAAAAGCGGCCGCCGCCGAGGTCCAGTCCAGAAACAGCCGTCAGCGCCCCGGATGGAGCGGGAGGGGAAGGACTGGAGTCGAGCGGGGCGGAGAGCGCGAAGGGTGGGGAGAGTTCGGGGAGAGGATGGGAGAAGGGAGAGGGGGGGAAGTGGCGAGGCGTGGGAGGGGAGGGGGGGGGAGGGGCCCGCCGGAAGTGAGCCACGGAGCACGCGTGCGGGCCCGCCCACTTCCCGCCTCGCGCGCCTGCGCCGGAATCCTCCCCGGACTCGGCGGCCCGGGCGCCTGCGTAGTGCGCTGTTTTGCCTTGGACGCAAAGTGCCGAACACCGGAGTTGGTAGTTTGCGAAGACCCGTCGGAGGTGTGCTTCTACGTGGACGAGGGCCTTTCAGTGAAGAAAATCTCTTTTTCTGCTCATAGGTTCCAGTCTATATGTCATTCTGTCTTTTCCCAAGGAGAGTTTCAAGTAGCAGAGGAAATACAGAGTGATGAAGGCGCGCGTGAAGCCTTTTATTTTCTCTCAGCTTCAGCCGGAGATAATCTGAGGATGACAGGTATATTCATAGCCATGGCTGAGGCAATGGCATGAAATGTCAACACCACCAGTTAGGCTGCTGATAATAGTGATAGCTGCCGTCACTTGCAGTACTCTCCCTGGAAGATAAATTTGCATTGCAGAATCTCCTTCACTCAGGGAATATTTAGTAATGCATATGGCTAGAGTCCCTGCTTTATAAAATCGAAGTTTTAACCTCTTAAAAAGGAGGAAACTTGAAAAAAGGGCACTTGGGTAATTTATGTTGGACTTTGCTAGAACCTGTGACTTACGGGTGAATGTTGAGACCCTATGTTTCTTTATCTCATTGAAAAGCACATTTCAGATTAGTATGTGGATTAGTTTCGTGGGGCTGCCATAACAAAATACCACAAGTGGATGGCTTAAATTTTAAGCCACCCACAGGTTGAGAACCGCTGCTGTAGAACCTAAGACCATCGGAAAACACAGATGTTTACATTACGATTCATTAACAGTAGCAAAATTACAGTTATGAAGTAGCAATGAAAATAATTTTATGGTTGGGGGTCACCACAACATGAGGAACTGTATTAAAGGGTCGCAGCATTAGAAAGGTCGAGAACCACTGGCTTAAAACAGCAGAAAGTTACTGTCTCAGTTATGGGAGCCAGGAGTCTGAAATCAAGGTGGCAGCAGGATTGGTTCCCTCTTGGACTCTCAGAGAACTTTGCCCCCATTCTTCTGTCCTAGCTTCTGGTGGTTGCTACAATCCTTGGCATTCACTGTAATCTCTGTCTCCATCTCCACATGGTGGTCTTCCCTATGTACCTCAACAGTCTGAGCATTACTTAGTGTCCAAATTTTCCTCTTAAAAGGATACATCATTGGATTAAGGCCCACCCAATCCATTATGACCTCTTTTTAACTGGATTATATCTACAAAGACCCTCTTTCCAAATAAGATCACGTTCTCAGGTAGCAGAAATTAGGACTTCAACAAACCGATTTGGGGGACCCAAGTCAACCAACAACAGTATGTTACAGAAATAAATGTAAAAATGACAAGATGCTTTAATCAAAGAAAGCATCTTGGTTCCTGGGTCAATACCAAACATTTAAAACAACCTAAGTTCCAACAATGGGAATATAGGATGAGTGGCAAGGTTAATCCTTTTATTGGTTAACTTTGAAAGGATAAGATGGTATTGTCCAAAATAATTTGTCACCAATTATCACCAAGTCAAAGATTTCACCTTGACTGGACAACGGGAAAGGCCTCCTCTAGTCATTTTACCCGCTCCTGCTCTCTGAGGTTAGAGCCTCCACTTAAGCAGTTGCACAGCCACACTTTTTTAGGTCCCTCCCTAAGAACTGGAGAGTTCTGCTCTTTTCATCCCCTATCTTATGGGGCCCTATATTCATTTCTCCTTGGCCTTTGAGCTAGCATTAATGGCTTCAGCCTAATGTGTAAACAAGGCAGATCTTTTACCAGATTATTGAATAAGTCTTTACTGAGCACCTATTCTGTGCTGCCTTCCCTATTCTAGTAGTAGAGATAGAATGGGGGAAAAACGACTAGGCAGACAAAAGAATTTCAAACTTTAATAAATACTAAGGGTACAAACAGGGGGTAGAGATAGAGAATAATAGAGAAAGTCCTTGAAATAGAATGGACAGTGAAGGCCTCAAAGATGAGTCACTATTAAAACTGAGAGCACCTCTTTGCTGGTGTGGCTCAGAGGTTGAGCATTGACCCAGGAACCAAGAGATCAGTTCCATTCCCAGTCAGAGCACATGCCTGGGTTGAAGGCTCCATCCCCATGAGGGGGGCATGCAGGAGGTAACCCATTGATGTTTCTCGCTCATTGATGTTTCTATCTCTATCCCTCTCCCTCTCTCTCAAAAAAGCAATAACAAACAACAACAAAAACTGAGAAGAGTAGGAGAGACCTGAGTTTGTGGCCTACCCCCATCTCAGATCAGGTCTAAGCCCTCTCCCTGAGAATATGGTAACTATACTCTATTCCATAATCCTCATGTGAGTCTGCTTCCAACTGGCTATGAAGATGAGTAAAGAGAACCTGGACCACTACCTAGTGGGGACCACAGCACTGATTTGGACCATTACTCTGCACACGGACCAGAAAAGTGTATGGAACCTTAAGATGACTTTCTTTCCTAAGTATCAAATGATGACTAGAGCATACTAATCTCCCTTCTCTGGGTTTATGGCAGGAGATAGCTTAATAAATAACTTAGATTAGTCATGGGAAAAACATACACAACTTAGAACAAAGAGAAGGATCAAGCCCTGTGAAGAGGGGGGTAAAAAACAATTCTAGGTGTAGGGAGCAACGCAAAACCCTTAAAGGAGGAAAGAACATGGCATTTTCCAGGAACTGAAAAAAAAATACAATTGAGCACAGGGACACTAGATATGCTTGGTGATAGGTAGTCAAGAGTCCATATCCAGTAGGACATATTAAGGAGTTTTATTCTATGTACTATTCAAGGGTTTTATGCCAGCAGAAGGGGCAATGATGATGTGTGTTAAGAAAAAGATTTCATTTGATGCTGAACTGGATAGGACTGCTAAATTAGAGGAGGGTCAAAATGGAGGATATACATTATTGTGCAGGCTTTTGTAATAATACAAATGAGAGAAAATAGTGGTGAAACTAAGGAAGTTGTGATGGAGATAAAAAAAATGAAGAAAGTAGATAAAAACATACTGTAGGAATAGGATTAACAGGGTTGTGATGGGAGGTATGTAGGAAAGAATGCTGGGTCACTGGTAGTTCTCTTGCTTTGATATTTTCTGTTATAATCTATGCCATTTAATCTATAATATAGAGATAAGTAATTCTGGATATTTATTATAGAATTTTTCTCAACTTTCATTCTCACAATTATACTAACTTCATATCCTGCTCCAAATTTACATTCTAGCTGCAATTTCCTTCTCAGTATTCTAGTGTGAAACAGTAGTAATGTTTATATTATGAATATCTGAAACATTTTTTAAATGCTCTCTTTTTATAACTCTCTATAACTTCTTTGTGTTTGTTTTTCGTCCCCTAGTTATTAGGCATTCAACTAGCATTGAAATAGGCATAAGCCTGCAAAATCACATGTAATGTGGCCCTTGACCAGTATGTGGGGATGTGTTCAAGCCTTTGAAATTACTATGCAAGTACTCCAGTTACTATACTTTCCGAGCCGAGAAAGTGCTCAAAATGCCCTGGGTCTTTTTTGTGTGTCAGTAAAGAATAAAAATTGTTTTTAAAAACAAAGACTCAACTGTATCATAAATTATGCTTTAAAGTTAATTTTATCCCAGCAATCATAAGATGAGGATTCTGCAAGTTCTAATTAATAATGAGCACCACCAAAACAATACAGTATGAAGTGTGGAATCTATACTTACATGAATCTTTTTTCTTTTAAAAGAAACAAAATAGCAATAAAGAGGAGGAATCTCAACTATAGGGCTTAACAGTCAAACTTTTGGGTAGCAAATTGAACTATTTTGTTGCTACTGATTTTGAAGGGTCCTATAAAGATATCTAAGGTTGGAAAGTTCTAATTTAGCTGTCAGAAATATGAAATCTGGAAAGTTCACTTTATTTTGTTCCTTGTGCCTGGTCCCTACCAACTTAAATCAGTAATATAACCTTCATCAAGTCAATAGACAAGATTATATATATATATTTAAGCATGTCTCACTGCTTTCAAATAGGATCAGGACTAAAACTAAATTTGACAAGTCTTTGTCAAATTAACAGTACTACTTCTTTGAATAGAAACTAAGCACAGAATGATTATGTTCATCTATTAAATCCTTTATTAACTTTCAAAGTACACAACTGTATAAAAGAAACAGTCTTGCTGTGCACCTTATTTATCACTTTCTAAAGGGAATTTACAACACATTTCAGGTTCTTAGTTAAGTATTAAAAATCTTACAGAAGCAGCACAGAAGATCACAAAATATCTATCATCCAAAAATCAATAAAACACAAGCGTTTTATGAATAGATTTTCATTAGAGTTTGAAAATGGATTCTTACCGTCTCAATGTAAGATGTGATAGCCAGTAGGAACAGTTGAGACGTAGTGACTAGGAAGGACAGTGTTCCTAAAAGACATACTATGGTTGTCATCTCCACATTATCTAAATGCAGTTTAGCTATATTAAAATGACAGCAATGACTGCCCAAGAAAAATCCATACAATTCAAGCTGCTGATTTACTTTTTTATTTTATTTTTTTTATTTTATTTTATTTTTTACTCTTGACATTATTACAGATGTCCCCTATTTTCCCCCATTTCTGCCCCCCCCCTCACCCCAGGCCTTCATCACACTATTGTCTGTGTCCATGAGCCATGCATAAATGCATATAAGTTCTTTAGTTTAATTTCTTCCCATCCTCCCTACCCCACTCCCCTCTGAGAACTGTCTGTTCCATGCATCAAAAAAATGGAACTGACATTTGACCCAGGGGTCACACTTCTGAGAATATATCCTAAGAATGCTGTTTTGTTTTTATTTTTATAAATATGTTTTTTTTATTGATTTTTAGAGAGAGAGGGAGGGAGGGAGAGAGAAACATAGATGCGCTGCCTCCTGCATGCTTCCTGCATGCCTCCTACTGATCATTGAATCTGAAATCTGGGCAGGTGCCCTGACAGGCAATCAAACCAGTAACCTCTTATTTCATGGGTCGATGCTCAGTCATTGAGCCACAGCAGCTGGGCTGTTTTACTTTTTTTAAAAAAGAGAAAAATTACTCTGTAAACATAAGTATATTAAGAGGTGATTTTAATTGTTTTGGGCTGTTCACTTTCAACAAACAACAAACTTCATCTGTTCAATCTTTAAAAGAAAGCTAACGTCCAAAAAGCAGCTTCCAAACTGCTCTCACTCACAAGCTCTGATAGTGTTGTCAATAGAATAGAAATCCTGGGGGGTAGTGAATGTTAAAATTGTTCTTGGTGTAGAAAACATCTTTCTTTTTTTAAGTACTACACCATCAGAGAATATCCTTACAGGCATACCTTGTTTTCTGTGCTTTGCTTTGTTCCACTACACATGTGTTGCATTTCTTTTTTAAAAATTTTTTTTAAGAATCTTTTTTTTCTGTACCAATGGAGAGTCACATTCTACTTAAAAACCCAAGAGACATTTTTAAAAAAGATACAACCAAGAAAAAGGAAGGAGACACAGATGAAGGAGAACCACTAAGAGGCTCTGAGGTAAGTTATGCTTTCTTCTTAAAACACTATTAAAAATCATGGGCAGATACCCATGTTTTTATTTTTTTAAATATGTTTTTTATTGATTTTTAGAGAGAGAGGGAGGGAGAGAGAGAGAAACAGATGTGCTGCCTCCTGCATGCTTCCTGCATGCCTCCTACAATAAAAAATGTTAGAATAATGGAAAGAGTGAGATTCATGCAATTTCCTGAGTGAGCGGTTAGAGTTGCTCTTATAAGTTTACCTGCCATGTTCTTTTTTGTTTTTAATTTTTTATTGTTGATAGTATTACATATATCTTCCATTTCCACCCCCCCTTTACCCTCTTCCTCCCAGCCCCTACTGCCCCCCCCCCCAGGTCTTCACCACCCTATTGCCCATGTCCATGGGCTTTGCATATCTATACTAATAAAAGGGCAATATGCTAATTAGACCGGGTCAACTGGACATTTTCCAGTGTTCCAGTCCTCCACAAAGCCGGAAGGAGGTGGCGGGGGCCGAGGCAGAGGCAGTTAGGGGCGATCAGGCCAGCAGGGGAGGGCAGTTAGGGGTGATCAGGCTATCAGGGGAGGGCGGTTAGGGGCTATCAGGCTGTCAGGCAGAGGTAGTTAGGGGTGATCAGGCTGGCAGGCAGAGGGGTTAGGGGCGATCAGGCAGGCAGGCAGAGTGGTTAGGGGCAATCAGGCAGGCAGGCAGGTGAGTGGTTAGGAGCCAGTGGTCCTGTATTGTGAGAGAGATGTCCGACTGCCAGTTTAGGCCTGATCCTAAACCGGCAGTCGGACATCCCCCAAGGGGTCCCAGATTTGAGAGGGTGCAGGCCAGGCTGAGCGACCCCCACCCCCGTGCACAAATTTTGTGCACTGGGCCTCTAGTAAGTATATAAGTTCTTTGGTCTATCTCTTCTCGTCCCCCAACCGCACATTTAGGTATTCTTTAAGTTAACAAGCAATTTGTTTGATTTGCCAATAACATTTCCATGCCTCCATGCTTCGGGTCTTATTTTGTTGGTCAATTCATTTTTTTCATTAGATTCCACAAATAAGTGAGATCATGTGATATTTGTCTTTCTCAGATTGTCTTATTTCACTTAGCATAATATTTTCCAGGTCCATCCATGCTGTCTCAAAGAGTAAGAGATCCCTCTTTTTTATAGCTGCATAGTATTTCATTGTGTAAATGTCCCACAGCTTTTTTTTTTTTTTTTTACAAACTGCAGGCAAAACCCTCCAACAGCAAAAAGATTACAACTCGCTTTATTGTGATACTTGTTTGATTACAGTGGTCTGGAACCAAACCTGCAATATATCAAGGTATGTCTGTACTCACTGTATTTTGTGGTGGTCTTCCCCCCCCCCCCAGCATTATCTATATATATAAAAGGCTAATATACTAAGTGCCCAACCATTTGACCAGTAGCTATGACGCGCGCTGACCACCAGGGGGCAGACGCTCTTTTCCCAAGCATGGAAACATGCCCAAATTCATGCACTGGGCCGGTTTCAGTCCAATCCCTGCAGGCCAGGCCAAGGGACTGTCCACTTGGCCTGTGAGGATCGGGCCGAAACCAGCTCTCCAACATCCCCCGAGAAGTCCAGATTGTGAGAGGGTGCAGGCCAGGCCGAGGGACCCCACTGGTGCACGAATCCATGCACTGTGCCTCTAGTTGAGATATAATTGATATGTAACATTGTGTAAGTTTAATGTGTACAATGTGATGATTTGATACACGTATATATTGTGAAATGATTATCATAGTAAGGTTAATTAATTCCTCCACCACTTCAAAAATCTTGAGCTGAATATATTCAGACATGCCTTGTTTATATTTGGATAGTCATCATCTGTGCTTTGACTGCCTAGAATAGCTTCACCAGGTTCTTCAATCCCTCAGGCTCCACAGACTAGCAAAATGCTCAAGATGATATAAAGGAGACCCTTGAGATGCTGTTATCATATGTATTTTGTCTATTGCATTTGCTTATTTTTATTCTTTAAGTTAACAAGCAATTTGTTTGATTTGCCAATAACATATGTAGACATAATTTCTTGGATTTTTGGCCATAAATATTTAAATCTTCATTGTTCCTACACTACCTTATTTAAAACTATCAGCAGTTCCAGCCTGGACTTCTGCCACAACTGTGGACTACCAATAGTCTTGGCTCTTTGGTCCATCCACACAGCCATGGAAGTGATCTTTCTAAAATGCAGACTTGATCACATATCCTTAAAGTCTTTATCACTAGGCATTAAAAATCCTACATGATTAAGTCTTTATTGTCATCTGCAAACTCATTCTTGCCACATCTTCCAAATCATACCTTATCTTCAGTATATAAGCTATGAAATATGTTCTCTCACACTTTTCATTTTCACATTGTTCCTTCAACCTAATGAGATCATCATTTTTCAAGACTCAACTCAGACAGTTCTTTCTTTCTTAAAAATATATTTTATTGATTTTTCACAGAGAGGAAGGGAGAGGGATAGAGAGTCAGAAACATCGATGAGAGAGAAACATGGATCAGCTGCCTCCTGCACACCCCCTACTGGGGATGTGCCTGCAACCAAGGTACATGCCCTTGACCAGAATCGAACCTGGGACCCTTCATTCTACAGGCCGATGCTCTATCCACTGAGCCAAACCGGTTAGGGCCGGACAGTTCTTTCTTAATGAAGACTTGCCCTATCTATAACAGTTGGGAAATCCCCCTCACCCCCAAATTTGGTTTCATCTTTTGTTGCAGAACTTGCCACATTACAACATAATCACTTGTCTGTCTTCTTCACTAGACTGCTAGCTCAAGGTCAGGAACTTGGGTCTTTTCAAACGTGTATCCCCAAGAATGAACAAGTACAAATTGTTTCATATTAGTCAGAAGCTCTAGTTGCCAAAATTTTAATCTTTGAGTAATAAAATATGAAAAATTAATCGTTAGAAAAAAATTTTTGTACAAATCTCTCAAAACAATGTCTCTAAGGAAGAAGATAATTAAGAAGCCCTAAGTGAAGACTATTAACTTGTATATAATAAAGATCCATTAAATAGTTGTCAGTTGCATAATTGTTCCTTGTTTCGATTATAATCTTTCTAAGGGAGGGACCTATATTATACTTTTTTAAAAATTTCCTCCAAAGCCTAGAAGAGTACTATGTTAATAGAATCATCTCAGGTCCCTTTTTATTGATGAATGAGTGAATCCATTATATCTAAATCTCAATAGGAATTTATAAGCCCTGCTTCTTTGAATCTCTATGTATATTGAAATATCTTTGATGACAGGGGCTCTACCTTGTTGATTTTTACATTCCCACGTGTTAACACAGAGCACAGAACACAGTGGAAGTTTGATAAATGTCTGATATCAAGATTGAAATATATATTTGCTTTGCTCATCTTTGTATCCCTGCGACTTAAGGCGACATCTTAGCCACAGTAAAAGCCTAGTAAATATTTGTTAGATACACATGATTTGGAAATATGGCCCCTGGAAGGTACAACTAAAATCTAATATAAAAAGTTTTCCTTGGTCCCTTGGATTCAGGAATAAATTCAGGTTAACATTAGCATAATTCTGAAAGCTATTTTATTTATTACTTTGAAATAGTCCAACCCCACAGAGTGGAGAGGGGTGGGCAAAGAAGGGAGAGAAATTGGAAACAAGTGAGGCTCACAGGAGAAAATAGCTCCTCGGAGGGGAGCCACATGCTCTGATACCCATGGCAGCCGAATGAGGAAGCAGCCTAAAATTAGCAGGATGGGCAAGCCCGGGAAGGGAGAGCCAGGCAGCTTTCCCTGCCCTCAACAAGTGAGGTGAGGGGCTGGGAGCCCCGGTGGAAACCTCCTTAGCCAGTGGAGCCCCACTGCAGTTTCGTTCCAGGTAAGGCCTTCCCTGGGAAATCACCTTGGGAGACAAAGCAAGAGGAAACTTAAGGGGATGTCCAGACAACTGAGAGATTTAATATTGCCTAGTAAATTTTACTAGGAAATTTCCTGGTGCCTCCAGGAATCTAATGTTTAAGAGAGCAATAAAAGTATTTTTTGTATCTCTCCTCACCCAAGGTTTTCAACTAAACCACCCCTTTTCTTCTTGTGGAATTGGGCTCTCTGGGGTGTGTAGGTGCTATTTTTTTCAAGTGTTGAAGTACAGGGAGGAGGCTGTCCTAGAAAATTGTAAAACCAGGTGGAAGAGGGATGAAAAAAGGGTACCTCCAAGTAATACTTAAAAATGGACAAGATACTGCAGAGCCAAAAAGGAAAGATTAGAAATTACACAAATAGGCCTGGATGGGCAACAGTGTGCTTTTTTCATGGATGAAGTACAGAGTGGTTGAGCTGGTCAAAGACAGACAACAGAATCCTGGAGGGGGTCAGGATTTTCTCAGTATTATTATTTCATAAAGAATTAGGTCAGTGATTTACTTTATGATGCATATAAGTTATTCCCAGAGTATTTATCTATCACTCTCCATAGTTTCTATAAGTTCCTGTCTTCTGTTCTGGAATTCAATTTTTTGGTTGCCTATTGGTTTTTTGAAATTATAATTGATTAATGGTAAAACCTTCCAATGCTATTAAGAGGGTGTCTCTCTCACAGGGCCAGTCTGAGGGATTGTGTTTATTAGACAGCAAAAATTCAGAACTTTTAACAAATGGCAACTTTATTGAGATATAGTAACATACCACACAATAATTCAACTAACCGTGTACAATTCAGTGGTTTTCTAGTATATTTATAGAGTTTCCTAACCATTGCCAGAATTAAATTTAAAATGTTCATCACCCTCCTCCCAAAATACCCATAATCATTTAGCAGTCATTCCTATTTGATATTTCCTGTAAATGAAATCATACAATATGTGGTCTTTTGTGATCTTTTTTTTTTTTTTTTTTTCTTTTTTAAGGGAATGCCTAAGTACTTAATGGGAGAAGAAAAAAGTCTTCTTTTGGTAGTATTAATTGTTGATTCATCACCAAGGGGAACTGTCATTGCCTCCAGTCTCCATTCTGAATGACCACTTATAAACCATTACTCTAAAATTAATCAGTTATGGTGGCACTTCAGTTCTCTATAAAATTATATGATTAATAAATGCTTTTCAGTATTGATGATTTTTATTTAATGATAAAATAAATAGCCTGATGGAATGACCTGATGAAATGAAGTGCATCCAATTATGATATCGTTAGAGAACTTACATGGTACATATCCTAAGGTTTTAGTAAATAATATATGAATGAAGATGTAGTATGTCTAGAACAGTGCCTGGCAAGTATTAGATTCTTAGTAAATAGCCACATTTTATCCACCCTACTTTGAATGTTAAACATTTACTCATATTATAAGACATACAGAACAGATTTGAAGAAAATCTTAACCTAGCAGAGTGCTTTGAACATACTAGTTACTCAATAAGTGCTTATTAAAACAGGGAAGGGAGATTCAGACATGAATATGTGCATTATACACCTGTGACACTCTTTCATAAAGGCTCTATAAAACAGTTTCATATGCTGGACTAGGAGGCACCAGTTATAATTTCAAGTTCGAGCTGATATCAGCTGCAGTTTTGGATAATTGACTGACTTTTTCTGGTTCACAATTCATCTACAACTCCAGATCCAGGTGTGCTGGATTGTAGCTAAAAGCCATCCCCATTGTTCATACTGTGGAAATGTTTTATGGCAAAGTCTCCAAGACACACCTGCCTTGTATTTATTTCATGCTAAAGGTCAGACATTGAATTATAAGACTGCTTCTTAGGGAAGTCCAGTGGTTGACTGTCACAAGACCTTGCAGCTTGTAATTACCTTGATGAAATCACCAGGTTCCATCATCTGGTCCTCAGCTGTCCAAGCTCAGAAACCTAATTTGTTTATCAAAAATTCTTACAGTGATCCAGTCCTTTAGCAAAGTACTTATATTAACCAAACTCCCAAGAGAGCAATATAGCAGCCAGAATTCCAATTTGTTAATTTACAATGAGATAAATGGCTTTAGAACAAACACATATGTTCTTCTATCAACATAATTTTTTATCTATAAGGCAATACATTTTTTAAACTAAAAAATCAATAAGAAGAAAAAATTTAAATAAATAAAAACTAAAAAACTAAATTGAGATGAGAATGTTGCTGCAAGGATTGCAGCAAGGCAGGTAATTGGTCATGGCATTTGGCTGTGTTGGACCGGGCTCCAAGCTCTAACATCAAGAGCAGATAAGGCTTTCTTAAATGAACATTGCTGATTCTTTCTTTTTATTTCCCTTTCCTACTGGTCATTCTGATTACATCCTCAAATGTAGATATAGATGTAGATGTAGAAATAGATATAGACAGACAAAGTTAATTTATATACATATATATTTGATAGATAGATACCATTAATTATACAACAGCTACATTTTGCTCCCTCCCCCTGCCCGCGCCCCCCCCCACAAAGGCTTTAGGTTTTTTGTTTGTTTATTTGTTTGTTTGGGGGGGGTTGGCTTGAGGGAAAACTTTCACTATTTTTTTCTTTTTTTAAAAAAATATATTTTATTGATTTTTTACAGAGAGGAAGAGAGAGGGATAGAGAGCTAGAAACATCGATGAGAGAGAAACATCGATCAGCTGCCTCTTGCACACCCCCTACTGGGGATGTGCCCGCAACCAAGATACATGCCCCTGACCGGAATCGAACCTGGGACCCTTGAGTCCGCAGGCCGACGCTCTATCCACTGAGCCAAACCGGTTTCGGCCACTATTTTTTTCTATATGTGAACAAAATACATCCTTATTAGGGTTTTTTTTTTAAAGTACAACTAAGAAAAAAATCTCTCATAATTCCACTACCTAGACATAACCATTTAAATTTTTGGAATATTGTACTCCAGAATTTTAAAAAATAAAATAGGGTCTATGTCAATTATAATTAAGAGATAAATTAAAAATAAATAAATAAAACAAGGTCATATACTGTTTTAAAGACTTTTTAAATTTTTTATATATCATAATTATTATTCCATGTTTAAAAAATGTGTTTCCAATTTTATTCTATTACAGTTCTTTATAAACATCCTCATAATTACATTGGAATGTTAGTTCTTATCTTAAGGTGTCTAAATTTACACCTTAAAATTAGTCATTTTATGTAGGTTTTCTATTTTAATCTTTAGTGTCCAAGGTTCTCTGCTAATGTCTCCATGTTTTTCCTATAATATGAAATTTTTCATATTTATATATTGCTTTTAAAAATTTTTATCTTATATATCACATTTCAATTTTTAAATACTTTAATATTTTATACTAATTGTAATCTGAAGTAAAAAAAAAATTCCTCACTTTTCAGCAACTGAAAAGATGAGTTAACTGAAGTATATGGAATGATTTTCTCAAGATCGTAGAGCCAGTGAGTGAGAAAGTTGGGGGCGGCTAGAAGGTTCTTTTTTCCTTAGATCAGTAATCTCTCTTTTGAGCAAGACCCCTATAGGGCCATGAAGCAATTGTAAAGGGTCCACAAATCCATGTCTGGAAACAGAATAAGCATATTATTTATTAGAAAGTGTTACAATTAGTAAAACATAAATTTGTTGGAAATAAGTATTAAATTAATGGGGTTTTTTATGTGTTTTCTAAATCAATAGATTAAAAATTATATTTATCATCACTTAAGAGACCCACAACATTTTTTAATGTTGGAAAGGCATCCTTGTACTTGAAAAAATTAGGAAACAGTGCTTTCAGCCTTTGAAGTTCACTGTATTTGCTCTCAAGCATTATAAAATGGCTTAGAACTCTTGAAAAAACCAAGCTTTAAAAATATAGCCAGCAGTATTTTATCGCAAGTAAAATTTTCCCCATGATAGGAATTAGGCTGCCCTGAAATATTCTTACTGGGTCTTGTTCTTTAGAGCTTTCTAAGAAGAAAAGTAGGTGGTTGGAACTATAAAGATGTAAGACGTGAAGATATGAGACATGGAAGCCAATACACGTGAACAACTCTTCATTGCCATAGTTTGCAGAAGTACCCTTGGCATTGTCAGGGTAGGAGAACCAATCATTAATCACGTTGCAGACTGGAGGGTCCTGCCTCCCATCTGAAATACCAGTTGTTTCACAACTCTGCTAAATCAGAGTCCCTAAAACCAGCCTAGTGTGGATTCTCAAGGCAGAACCCTTACAGAATCTTACTTCAGAGACTAATCAGAAATGAACAGTTTAAGGAATTTTCCCCTTAAGCTTTCTTTAAAACACAAAAGAATTCTGAATGTTCATAAATAGGTTACCTGGAACTATAAGTAGCCATATTCAAAGGGACAGAAAGTAGAATGGTGGTTGCCAGGATCTAGAGATAGAGGGGAATAGAAAGTTATTGTTTAGTAGGTAAAAAGTTTCAGTTTTACAAAATTAAAATGGTCTGGAGATAGAAGGTGGTGATCGTTGTACAACATGAATGTACTTAATGCCACAGAACTGTACATTTAAAAATAATTAACATGGTAAATTTCATTTTATGTATATTACTAGAGGCCCAGTGCATGACATTCATGCACTGGGGCGGGGGGGGTGGGGGAGCCCTCAGCCCAGCCTGCACCCTCTCACAGTCCGAGACCTCTCAACTGACATCCCCCAAAGGGTCCTTAGTGCAGCTGCGGAGGTGAGAGAGGCTCCCACAACTGCTCCACTCGCCAGCAGTGAGCCCGGCTTCTGGCTGAGCAGCACTCCCCCTGTGGGAGCATACTGACCACCGGGGGCAGCTCCTGCATTGAACATCTGCCTTCTGGTGGTCAGTGTGCATCATAGCGACCAGTCGTTCCTCCGTTCAGTCGATTTGCATATTAGCCTTTTATTATATAGGATATCACAATAAAAAATAACTGATTTTTTTACAGAAAAGAGTAGGTTAACTGGAGATTAGATTTTCAAAAAGATTTTTCATTAGGACTTTTACTCACAAAATCAAAGTAGAACAGAATTGTACTAAGACATTTCATTTTTTTTGGTATGAATTTGATTCAGAGATAGGTTAAAGATAATGCATACAAATTAACAAATACTTCTAAAAATTCGTAAATCATGCCAAAACCGGTTTGGCTCAGTGGATAGAGCGTCGGCCTGCGGACTGAAAGGTCCCAGGTTTGATTCCAGTCAAGGGCATGTACCTTGGTTGTGGGCACATCCCCAGTACGGGGGTGTGCAAGAGGCAGCTGATCGATGTTTCTAACTCTCTATCCCTTCCTCTCTGTAAAAAATCAATAAAATATAAAATAAAATAAAAACTTCTCACATCTGATTTTAAAAATAATAATAATAATAAATAAATAAATAAAAATTCCTAAATCATATCATCTTATGTATGGGGACACAATTCACAAGAACTTGAAGATAAAGAAAATAATCTATGCCAATAATAACTCAATACCCTAATTTTTTTTTCTAGTACAGTAAGTCATCAGTTAACATTGTTGATAAGCTCTTGGAAACTGCAACTTTAAGCAAAATGACTTATAACAAAACCAATTTTACCAATAGGCTAATTGATATAAATAACAGTTAAGTTCTTATGGCATATTTCTGTTCACCAAAACATCACCAAGCTTCTAAATAAAGAACCAAAACACCAAAATAAATGCAAGCCATACATACATTTAAGAAAGATTAATAAAAACAAGTAAGAATAATTATTTTCCAACCCTTTTATTCCAGTTCAGGGTCACAGGTGGTCAGAGCCTCTCTCAGGAGCTCAGGGCACTGTAAGGTGGGAACCCACCCTGGACAGGATGCCCTTCCATCACAGAGTGCATCACACCCACACCCACACGCACCCACACAACTTAGAGATGCCAGTTGACCTCACGTGGACATCTTTGGGATGTGGGAGGAAACTTAAGAGTCCTGAGTGAAAACCCACGCAGACATGAGGCGAACTGTGCCAACTTCACACAGACAGTGGCCCCCACTCTGGGAATTTTTCTCATTAACATTATAAGGAAATGAGGAAATGACCTTGGAGGAAATGACATTTGAGTGAAACATTATTCAAGGACCCTGCTGTATTGAGTTGTGTAACTCTAGTTTTTTGTTTGTTTGTTTGTTTGTTTGTTTGTTTGTTTTTTAATTAAACTTTATTTATTTATTTATTTTTTGGCCTCTGTCTTTTCTTTTTTTTTTAAAATTTCTTTATTGATTAAGGTATCACATATTTGTCCTTGTCCCCCCATTCCCATCCCACCCCCCTGTGTAACTCTAGTTAATTATTCTTTTTGTATGTCAGTTTCCTCATATGTAAAACATGAATATTAAAGCAGATCTGCTGACAGGACTCATGAGAAATAGTTAATAAAAGAAACAATAAAACTCTTTTCAATGACAGTGTTAATATGTAACCACATTTAAATAATAGTATTTAAAACATCGCTGTTCTTTGTTTTTCATGTCTGCCCCAGTTCATCATCATTAGCAGCATTTATTTAGCAGATCTAAATCTGCTTTATTATATTCCACATGGTGTTTATATGTATTGAACATTTATTTATTAGACAATTCAGAATCACAGAAAGACTAAAATATTCTTCACTTCCCTAGATACCTCCTCTCCAGATCGCTTAACCTTAGCAATAGTTCTGTTTACCTGAGTTTTATACCAATCCTTTGCAGAATCTTTTCTTAGATCAGATGAGAAGTAAAGATACTTACCAATACCCTCAGTTGCCATTTTCTTGTCATAAAGCACATACCATAGGGTGGATGTACTGCGGTGATATTTGTCACCACTCTACTTATTTGGCTAAAGAAGGCTTGTTTGATACGTGGTTGTCAGATCAAATTATAATTTAAATCCTTTAGCTATGTTTAGCCCCTTGGCAGTGGATGAGTTGAGAATTTAGAATTCAGAAGCAGATGGTTCGGGAGCAGGGTAACAGATATGAAACATGTTACCTCTATGTCATGGGTTTGAATGTGAACTTGGTTGATCACTATTAATGTTCTATACAAGATGTAAGCGATCTGATTTCAATCTCTAATGAGCAGCACCCCATGTTACAAAAACTAGTTACTCTTGGCACTAATTAGCATTCTTGTTGTCAGCGTCAGGCTGGAAGCCAAGGACTGACTGAATCAGTCTGGAAACCTGAACTGCTGCTGTGTCTGAGTCATCAGCCTAGATGGCCCATTCAGCTTGTGGCCTTTGCTTAGAGCTTACAGCTCAGCGCAACTGTATACACCTTACTTGGTGTGACCTCACTAAGCCAGATTTAAAGATGTTCACTTAAAATATATCTTTTTACAATAATAATGCTAATAATGGTGGCTAACATTTATTGGCTATTTGCTAGGAGCCAAGTATTGTTCTAAGAATATTAACTTAATTATCTCAATAATCCTATGAGGTCGGTACTATTTATTACTTTACCCATTTTTAAACAAAACATGTATTTGTTGATTTTTAGAGAGGAAGGGAGAAGGTGAAGGGAGAAAGAGGTAGACATATCGATTGGCTGCCTCCTGCATGCCCGCTACTGGGGATCAAGCCCACAACCCGGGCATGTACCCTGCTCAGGAATGAAATCAGTGACCTCTTGGTGTATAGGTCCATGCTCATCAACTGAGCCACACCCACACCAGCTGGGCTTCCCCATTTTTTAGAGATGAGAAAACAGGCATAGAGATTAAATAACTTGCCTAAGGCTTCTCAGCTAGTAAGTGGTGAAGCTGGAATCAACCCTGAATATACTTACTCTCTGCCTAATTATAACATCTGTTTGATTTTTTTGTTTTACTATCTTACTATTCCACTAATGTGTGTGTGTGTGTGTGTGTGTATACATATATATAAATTCTGTGTTTCAACCAGAGCACACGTCAATGTCTCAACTTTAAAATTGTTCATCTTCCTGTACTAGTTTATTTCTTTCTGAAAGAGGCCATGTATCTTTCTTAAATTTGATTTAGGTACATCATTATTTTTAACTTAAGGTACTTGAATAGCTTGATATTACAATGGCTTTTATGGCATCTATTTTTTGTTGTTTGAGATAAACATTACTTGAACTTAGAAACATTCTCTGACTTTATCTTTCTACATTAGTAAAGAAGGGAGAATCAAATAAAATAAAATCCTGCCAACCACTCTACCCCAACACAAACAGTGAATGATCACCAAATAGGCAGTCCAGCTGCCTCATTTTGTTAACACAGTAATTGGATTTTTTCCACCTACTATTCATGCAAAATTAGAAAACAGATAAGTATATTTTTGAAAATCTGGGCCTCTTTTATGAGATTCTCCATGGTAGCTAGGGAGGAAGTTTTTAGTACATTGAGATAAATAACCTTTAAAATAAAGTTAATAATGCAATCATTTTAATGGAGAAAATCAATTAACCTGGTTCTCACAATAATTTTCTTAAGATTTAGTAAAATATTATTTGCTATATTTACCAGCTAGAAATAGAAAATAATCTATAATCATTTTCTGTGTTTCTTTTAGTTGTCTTCTATACTCAGTTACTCAAGGCATGTTGTAAATCTCATATGGCACATATTTATTGCTCCAGTTTTGCAAATAGTTAAATTTTAGGGTGTTTCCCAAAATAGCTCTTTTCAAAGTTGATCATGTAAACTTAATGTAATCCTATATAATAAAAGCCTAATATGCAAATTATCCCCTCGAGCGGTCATTTGACCGCTTGCTATGATGTGCACTGACCACAAGGGGGTGGCGCAGAACATGGCAGGCGTTGGCAACGCGGCCCTGCCAGCAGGCAGCAGTGGAGGCGCTGCTGGCCCTGATGGGCCATGATGAGAGCGGGACCACGGCAGGATGGTGGAGCAGGTGAGCGGGTGGCACCAGGTCAAGGCAGGTGTGAGTGGGAGCCCGATCACCCTACAGACGGTGACCAGTGGTGGTAGCGAGGGGCGTGGCCACCACCCAGCTCCCAGGTGCTGAGGGAGCTGGGCAGGGGTTCCGGCCCTGATTGATTGCCCCGCAGGTGGGATGGTGGAGCTGGTGAGGGGGCGGCAACAGGCCAAGATGGGGTGCCAGGCTGGGTTGCAGGGCTGTGAGGCTGGGGGCATGAGCTGGAGCTGCGAGGCTGGGGGCACAAACCAGAGCCCGATCTCCGCAGGCCACCCCGAGGGACACCACCCATGCATGAATTCGTGCACCGGGCCTCTAGTAGTAATATAAATGCAATCTGGGTTTTACGGCTGGTTTACATTTCCATTTCGCAAGGCCATTCTAGTACTTAATTTTCCTGTGTGTAAAGCAATCATAATAAAGACCAACTTCAAGGGCAAAAACAGTTCTGTTGTTTTTTGTTTTTTAATCCTCACCCAAGGATTTAGGTACATCATTATTTTTAACTTAAGGTACTTGAATAGCTTGACATTACAATGGCTTTTATGGCATCTATTTTTTGTTGTTTGAGATAAACATTACTTGAACTTAGAAACATTCTCTGACTTTATCTTTCTACATTAATAAAGAAGGGAGAATCGAATAAAATAAAATCCTGCCAACCACTCTACCCCAACACAAACAGTGAATGATCACTAAATAGGAAGTCCAGTTTTTATTGATTTGAGAAAGAGAGAGAGAAACCTTGATCAGTTGCCTCCCATAAGCACCTTGCCCAGGGATTGAACCCAAAACCTTTCATTGTACAGGATGATGCTCCAACCAACTGAGCCACCTAGCCAGGGCAGTTGTTCTGTTTTTGTTTTTTAATTAGAGCATAATAGCCAATATATGTTAGAAATAACTTTGAAAAGATGAAATGCTAAGCAAATATCTACTTAAAATATAATAACCATATGGCCTCTTATGCTTAATTTCCCTATGTCTAGTAATTTTCATATAAACATGAATAGAGAGAATTGTTTGTTATTTATTGTTGCTTCAGTTCCTTTAAGTTGTTTCTTTGACCAGCCAGAGGGAGGGAATCATCCAGATTTCCAAGGACTTGGAAGGACTTGGAAGAGAGTCACTGAATCAACATAATCTCAATATCACTGGAGCTCTCCTTCTTGTCACTCTACATCTTCTGAGTTTTCTTTTCTTCAAATTAATCCCTAGATACATTACTAACAAGCATGGATGCCTCTGAAAGGTGGTATGGTGTTGTAGAAAAGAGCTAGGGCTTGGAAGCATCATATAAACTTGGATATGAATCATAGTCTGAGTGGCCTTATACAATTTTTTCTCTGATCTTCAGTTTATTCCTCTATAAAAAAAGAGGATAGCCCTGGCCGGGTAGTTCAGGCTAGAGCATCATATGCCAAGGTTGTGAGTTCCATCTCTATATAGGAATCAACCAATGAATGCATACATGAGTGGAACAACAAATCAATCTCTCTCCTTCTCTCTCTCTTTATCTCTCTCTCATCAATAAAAATTTTTTAAAAATAAAACAGAGTATAATGATATAGTATATTTTGGACAATCTCAAGGTATACTTCCTGAGACTTTTTCAGATCCCCAAATTTGCAAAAACCACAGTAGCATATAATTTTTTTAGTGTCATCCTCCATAAACTGGGATAATGACCAACACTTCCTGGGTTGTTGTATTAAACTAAATTATATCTTGCATATGAACAACAAAGCTTGGTTGGTGTGGACACTGGGCTGGGTCAGTTAGGGTCTCTTGGGAAGCTAAATAATTCATTTTGGCTTATCTGCCTTTCAAGAAGTTCAATTTGGAGTCAGTCACAAATAGTTGAAATCTTGATCTAAATAAGAGAAAATTTACATATGTCTTAAGTATACTCTTTATTTCTAGAAAAACAGGGAGCTTAGTCTGTGACTTGAGCTTGTATCCCCAAAACCAGGGCATGTGAGTGGACAGAACTGCCCCTCAGCTAGCTATGGGCAGTAGAATCTTGAAGCCAAAACTCAAGAGAAGCAGTCTGTGGATGCAAAAAAAAAAAAATAAAAAATCATTTTTAGCACCTTTTCTTATTTGAATTGATTCTTACTAGTATTTCTGTGTTAAACTAATATCAAACCCATTAATTGCAATTAAATCAGTTAATGTTGTTGAGAGTTTAGGTCATTTGCTCTTTCCTGGCACACAATAAATATTCAGTAAATATTTGTTGAATTGAGTAAATAACTTAGAACAACTCAACAATTAATATATTATTTTTATGGCATGCCATGACAAATAATTATTAAGTGCCTATCTTGTGCCATGCCTTGAGTTTAGAACTGTGTAGCCTTTAGAGAATTTTTTAAATGACTCTGATTCTCAAGGAGTTGATCTAGTTAAATAGGTGAAATATAAATATATAAATGAAAAATTAGTTTAATTCAGCAATATGAGAAATATTGCAAAAAAAACCCCACGAGATCACTAATTACTAATTGAATAGTAATTGGAAGAAATTGAACAAAGGCAAGGAAGAAAAAGAAGGCATGGAAATATTGGTAGAACCTTTTGACTGGAGACAAGAATTTCTGTAGAAAAACAGATTGTTTATATTTTATAGGTTCAGGAAGATCACATTTGTGATTATACCAAGGCTTTTCTTATTCTTGGTTGAAATTTGCATAATATTTCAGGCCAGTGGACTGTATAAATAGACTTAGCTCCAGCTCAGTTTACACTGTAGTAAATGTTTGTGTTAAACTTATCTGTGGCATTGTCTGTTTATTTATTCATTTTATTGACATTGTCACCTACATTTTCAGTGAAAGCCTATTGTCTAGGTTGGCAGATGAAAGGAGAGGATATCTGAAATACTAACAGGAGACTGGTTAGACTAGGCTTTAACTAATCCATTCTCAGTTTGAAATAGAGAACAATTGCGTGATAAGCAGAATGAATAAAAAGGCAAAACAAAAATGGGTTTAAAAAAAAAAAATAAGGAAGAAACAATAAAGAAAAAAAAGAGGGGAATAAAAAGGGTTCCCAGGTCTTCCTACATTAAGGTACGCTGCCTTTCTTTGATGGGAAGTTTGCTAAAGCTAGAAAACACCAAGTGAATAGATTCATAGGCAAATAAAAATGTGAACTTGATTAAGGATATAAAATACAAATTCATTTGAAATTTCCCTGCTTTATATTCTCCAACATGTTCCTCTATACTCTTCTCTCCTTGACAAGTTGCTTTCATTCATCATTTACTAATTTCATGAGAGGTTTCAGGTAATAAGATGATAACTTCTCAGAAATGTGTATCAGCACTTGCTGTTTTAATTTTTATTGTCTTCCTGGTGAAAATAGCCCTACACTTAGTCATATGCTATTATTCTGTTCTCTTTCTGGTTTCTGTTAAATAAACACCAAGACCCTAAAATCAGATTAATAGCTTTAATAACCCTTTGCTCATCAATACATATGAAAACAATGGTGGATTTCCTCCTTCGGGTAATTTTTTAAATTTTTGAACTAGCCTGCATCGTTATTCTTCACGAGAAGGCAGTAGGGGACAATGAAAAGAGAATCCGTTTTAAACTAAAAGGCCTAGGTTTGAATTCACCAAGCTGTGCAGCTCACTGGTTGAGTAACTTTGAGAAAGCTAAACTTCTTTAAGCCTCAGTTTCCTCCTTGTCCTATGCAGCTAACAATACCTTGCAGAGTTGCTATGAATAGTAAATAAGAGATAACTGAGGCTGCTCAGAGCGTAGAGTATACTCGGAGGAAATATTAATTCCCATTTCCTTTCCTTCACATTATTAGTGTTAGTGTGGTTATTTGGGTCATGCTTAAGAACAGTGAACTTTGTTTTCAGCTTTCTGAAATGTCGGTGCTGCCCAAAAATAGAATCTGAGTGGAATCACCCAGAGGCTGGCATACTGGTATTTAAGATATTTAGTGCTGAGGTTATGAAGAGAGAGTATGCCAGCTGTTATTTTTCTACTCCTAACTTGCAAAAATTGTACTGATCCGTATTGATGTGCTGAGTAATAAAACCAAAGCATGTACATTTACTTTTGAAACAACAAAGCCCCTAAACTGTCTCTGCATAATGACTATCATAGAAAGAAACAAAAAAACTAGGTCTGTCAAAGTATTCAGACTGCCCTCCAATGCCCTACCCTTCAGCATTCATGCCTAATGCATATCAATTCATGTTCTCAACTAAAATATTGCAGCTAGAGTGTATCTGAAAGCATTGGTGTTTTCCTTCTATATTTGCTCTTCTATTTGTTTGTTTGTTTGTCATTCAAAAGAATTTCAAGGTTGGTTTTTGGTCAGAAAAATTATAAACTTGTAATTCTCCATAGCATTCCTTTAAAATACTTACTAAAAGAGAGAGTATGTTTTATGTTCATTTTTGCCCTTCCCTTTCCACCACAAAATACCTTAAAAATATGAACATTTAAGTATTTGCAATGGTTAAAGAGCATAGGTTTACAGTTAGCCTTGGATTTAATCCTGGCTCAGTCGCTTGGTTGTTGTGTGACCTTGGGCAAATTTTTAACTTCTTTCTAAGCCCCAGGTTCTCATTTGTAAAATGAGAATTATAACATTACCTACTGCATAGATTGTGGAAGGAATGCATAAAATAAAGCACAATGTCTATAAAGAGCTTAATATAGTGCCTGGTACATAGTTAAGGAATATTACCTCATTTCTACCTACATGATATATTCATGTGTGTTAATATAATCATTTATTAATGTGGTGAAAAGTGTGAATCAATTGTACACCTTCGGGACTACACACTTAATACTAATTGTTCTGGATTTCTTCAGTGACATAATCATAATCACAGGGTGCTCTTTTAAAAAATTCTGGGAACATATTTTCTTCTTGAAAATAATACTTTCTACAAATTGTAAACTTTGATATGTGCTACATATCAAAACCACAAGTAATGGAAATCTTATTGGGTTTTCATAGAAACCACATGGTAAAGTTTTTATCTCATTAATGTTATAATAATTGGTTGTTTTCCATAGGTAGTTTGATAAATATATTTACCATAATCTAAGTTTTGTATCAAAAAAAGGTATTTACCCATTTGCAACCTATATGTGGATATTTTGTGCACTCCTTTTGCTCTTTTTTTTTAAAAAAAAAATATTATCCTTATTATCCTTCTCATCTAGTCTGAGGGGAGATCCAGAAAGTCTGTTTCCTTAGTCATTATCCACCCCCACCATCCCTTCAGGCTAAGAACATCATGCAGACTCGAGTTATTAAAGTTGATCTGAAAGAGCAATCTGTTCTAAATGACTGTCCCTGGATCTGCCACGGAACCCTGTAAATACCCTTCATTACTCTGTCGGGGCAGTATCACATTTCTTCATGCTACTTTTGTGGCTGACACAAGTTAGGCAGTGAGATTTAGTCTTTGGATGATCCTCGTTGATTGATGTAGGAATGGTGCTTCTTCTGAGACAGGTAACCCAAAATTTATTTTTCAGTATAATGTTTGAAAATAGGTATTCTATTTATAGTTGTTTTTTTAATCCTCACCCAAGGATATGTTTATGGATCTTTTGGCAGGGGGCAGGGGGTGATAGGGGGGATTGAGAGAGAGAGAGAGAGAGAGAGAGAGAGAGAGAGAGAGAGACATCAATGTGAGAGGGAAACATCGATTGGTTGCCTCTTGTACACACTCCAGCTGCGACCGAAACACAGCCTAGGTACGTGCCCTGACTGGGAATCAAACCTGAGATCTTTTGGTGTACGGGACAATGCCCACACCAACTGAGACACACTGGTCAGGGCTGTTTATAGTTTTTAAAAATGTTTTTATTTTTTAAAAGTAAATAGGTTTTGAACTCATGTTTTAAAAATGTTTTTAGTTTTAGATAAGCATTTTCAATACCATTTAGATAAAAAAGAATATTTTTTAAGGATTTAATTGTATTTCTCAACTACATTGTACCATGGGATTGCATAAGACCCTTTATAACCTACCATACATACATCATTTTGGATGGTAAAAAACTCGTCTCTAGTGTGACTATTTTTATCATTAACAAAAGTTAGAAATATATATACATGCTTCTGTTCTTTAAAATAAGACAGGTTTTTTTTTCTTCTTTTTTTAAATTTTTAAATAGATTTTTTATTGATTTCAGAGAGAGGAAGGGAGACAGAGAGGAAAGGAGAGAGAGAGAGAGAGAGAGAGAGAGAGAGAGAGAGAGAGAGAGAGAGAGAGAGAGACATCCATGATGATGAGAGAGAATCCTGGATCAGCTGCCTCCTGCACACCCCCTACTGGGGATCAAGCCCGCAACCCCGGGCATGTGCCCTTGACCGGGAATCGAACCCGGAACCCTTCAGTCCACAGGCCGACGGTCTGTCCACAGAGCCACACCAGCTAGGGCAAGGTTTTGTTTTTTATGTATCTGATATTGGAGAGGGGTACCTCAATATAAATCTACGAAGTTTTTTGAATCCTCACCTGAGGATATGTTTTTATTGATTTTAACATTTTTAAAAATTTATTTTAGAGGAGAGGAAGGGGAGAGAGAAAGAGCAATATCAATGTGAGAAAGAAACATTCATTGGCTGGCTGCCTCCCATTCGAGCTCCCAATAGGATTTAACCCAAAACCTAGGTATGTGCCCTGACCTGGAATCAAACCTGCAATCTTTTGGTGTACTGGATGATGCTCCAATCGACCGAGCTATCCGGCCAGGGTTAAATCTACAAACTTTAAACAAAACATATTGAAACTTTGGTGTATGTGAGCAATTTCTTTTAAAGAATTAGAACCCATTGCAGTATGGAAAGAGAACAAATACAAAATTTTTTTATGAATCCACTAGTCCAGAAATTCTCGGGCTATGCTTATCCTCTAGGGAAAGACCTCCTCTGTCAGAGATCTTCCAGGTTCCTTGACATTCTGTGGATCATCCCAATGTGAATGAATTGTTTCTGTAGCTGAGGGACTGTATTAAGAAAACAGCTGAAGACAAGCACAGGATCATGTTCAAACCATAATAAACGCATGTGTTGGATGGGCTACTTAACTTTATGGGGAAGGCTTAAGACATGTAACCTTTTGCTTGTTTGTCACTTATAAAATTTGTTTTTATTTATGTTAGATTGTTTTTAAGTTTTAAAAATTATTCTTTGTACTAATGAGCTCTGGTAAAATCTGAACTAGTAGTTTCTGGTATAATGTTTATACAATTAGTACTGAGGATACACGGGATAGTGGCTGCATTATCTGGGAGCAGAAACTAATTTTTAAAATATAGAATCTACAATATGAGTTTGATGTAAGCAAGATGTCCACAGTTTCTGAGTATTATTTATTTAAAATATTTATATCTACCTTTTTTTCAAAGAGCTCAAAAAATTTTGTACACTGTCTACATATGAAATGTTATAACTATGAGAAGAGAAATATTATTGCTATTCAGAAATTCTTCGGCTCTTTCTTATGTAACTTTTATGCATTTTAAGTCTTTTTAAGTTGTTCCTATTGATTCCTAATCCCACTGCCCAACCAACTCTATTGTATATTTCAGTATGGGTTTCCTCAAAATTCTATGCCTGGGTGAAAGGTAGAGTACCAGGCTTATCATGGCAGAGCTTGCAGGGAAGTAGAAATGTGTCTACTTACGGTTTTTGTAAGCATTTTCCTTTGGAAAATCAACTTGTAGCATATCTATTTGCTAACTGAAGTAGAGGTTCCAGCCCAGCCAGCGTAGCTCAGTGATTGAGCATTGACCTATGAACCAGGAGGACATGATTCGATTCCAGTCAGCGCACATGCCTGGGTTGCAGGCTCTATCCCCAGTAGGGGGCGTGCAGGAGGCAGCCAATCAATGATTATCTCTCATCACTGATGTTTCTCTCTCTCTCTCACCCTCTCCCTTCCTCTCTAAAATCAATAAAATATAGAAAGGAAAAAAGGAAGGAAGGAAGGAAGGGAGGAAGGGAGGAAGGAAGGGAGGAAAGAAAGAAGGATCCACTTTCCCATATTCCTACTCAAGACCTGGTAGCATTTATCTTGATTATGCCTCAAGTTCTGAGTGGGAAAATGGGAGAAGATCCTCTCTTTAAATATATAAAAAAAAAATTATTTGGAACATCTATATAAATTGAAAATGCAGAAACACAATTAAATAGTCTTGAGGTTTGGATTAGCACAGGATTAGGTACAGTGAAGATCTGGATTACTGTGATAATGAAAATACCTATCCATATAATTCAGCTCTTCTTGTTTTGTTTTGTTTTTAACCCAGATTATTTAAGTTTTCCTGAATTTTTTTTTCATTTTGCTTGTATAAATAAAAACTCCATAACAAAAGGTGTAGTGAAAAGTTTGATGTGATCACAATAAACAAAGAAATTTTATAGCTATTCAATATCTTATAGGGAGTTTCAGGATGACTGAAAAGAATAAAAACTCTTAGTAATTTCCATGAGGTCAGGAATTTTGATATATTTTTTGCACTGCTTTATATCTACTACCTGGTACATGGTAGATATTAGGTAAATATTTGTTGAATGAATGAATGAATGAAAAGCATGCTACAAGCAGTTGTGTGATTTAAGAAAGCTAGATTTAAAACAATTATTTCATGCTATTCAAATCTAAGAGTGATCCTTAAAAAAAACACAAAAAAACAACAACCAATGGCATTTTTCTGAATTTTCAAAACCCAGGCTTCTACCGAGTTTGATGATGATGTTATTACACTCTTAATTTGTACTAACCCATAGGGTTAACTTTTTCTTTCCAAATTCATATTCTGAAAATGTATTAAATTCATATCAAAGAACCTGTACTTTGACAAAGTAGGTTTTTGAGCAAATGTTGGTTTGATTAAGGATTCTTTTTAATGATTGGGAATGCTTATGAAAGAAGACATCTGGCATAGAATAATATATGAAAAAGTTATTCTAGATACTAACATGAATAGGAGTTGTAAAATATTATATTAAGTAGTAATTTTGACTTTTAAATAGTATATGATTATTTTCTTTCTGAAAAGTATGTTCAAACTAATTTGTTACTGGGTTTATTCTAAGGCTGATTTTTTCTTCTCCGTCTTTTCTGTGATCTCTACTTAACAATTTTAAATGTTAGTTAAAAATTGTTAAGCTCTGCTTTTGTTAAGCTTTTGGACAAACCATTTAAAAACTTACCGCTTCATATTGGTTCATTTATTTTCATAGCCAAATTTCCTAAAATGTATCAGTGATTAAATGAGAGTCAATTTCCCATTAATTAAAAAATAAAAATATTAATATATTTTTTAAAATGCCAAGTTCTTTGACAGATGGAATGTGGTATGATAAACTTAGTATTAATTTCAAACAAAAATCAATAAACATTGGGCCTCTAGCTATCAGAGAAGTTCTATAGGTAGAAAAATTGATTGACCCCCCACCACCCATAGGTGCTGTCCTGCTATGGAATCCCTTTGCTCAGTTTTCTCCTATCCAATCAGGTGGAATGTTTGACAGGCACATGGTTTATACAGCTCAAAATAACTTGGGACCTGTGAGCTGACAAATGCTCTGGCTCCGGTGGTGACAGGTTGTCCAGCTTCTTACAGCCATCTTCACTGAAACTAAGGTTAACTCCTCACTCTCTATGGACGGCTACTTTCTATTTCCAAGGGCGTGAAGAATTTTCTTTTTCTCCTGTGCATTCATCTAAAAGTTCTCCTTGGATAATTATCATCACAGTGGAGTGCCTGGGTTGGACATCCTCATCTGGGTCAACTAAAAAAAGAAAGGTAATATTCAGATTTAAGTTCTCAAGTGTGTTTTGATAACAGGGCACTGACAATGGGAAAGGGGATATTTCCGAGACCTAAATACTGTTATTTAGAGTAAAACCTAGGATAGCTTTCTAATTATGTATGATGGGACACAATATCACATGCAAAATAAAGTTCTGTACATGTAAAGATTTTGGAGGGGATTGGTGAAATTCCCAGGGATCAGAGCCTACTTGGGTACTAAGGAAAAATATCTCAACAGAGGAAGTCACGACATGCTGCATATATCATTGGAATTTTCCACACATTCATTTATTACAATAATGGTGTTTGTATAGAGAATATATGTGCAATGCCTATTTCCTTTTTATAGGAAATAAAATATAAAATAATATTACTCTATAGTGAAAGACTTGCATTTTATATTTTTTTATCATGTAAGAGGATATGCTTGCTATATTTAGAGTTGGGAGATCTGCTCCCTGGATTAATGTACACAACAGCTGCAGAAAGTTTTGCTCAAAGGACATTGCTCTTTCTTTCTCCTTTCTCTCTCTCTCTCTCTCTCTCTCTCTCTCTCTCTCTCTCTCTCTCTCTATCTCTCTCTCTCTCTCGCTTCAGCTGCATCAGAAAGACACTTGACAGTTAGTGGCAAATGTTTGGCCCAGTACATTGCACTATTAGCAGTAATTAAATGCACATCTTGCATTATATTTAAAAAACTGTATAAGCAAAGAAAAAGAGAACGTGGGTTAATCTGTATTCACATTCCCCCAAAGTGAACATTATAGTAACGATGCTAAGAAATTTTGTTACTGCATCAACATATTTTTATTCACACTTATTAAAAATGCTAGCATTAGTTTGAAAGAAATAAAACAGCTATTCTGTTTTCTTTCTCTAAAAATCACTATGATCCAATTACTTTCACAGTGGTAATGATTAAATGAATTCTACAGGCTCTAACATAAAAAGTTGTCATACCTTTTTAGTCTCTCCTTAATAATAACTCTTAGGTTCACAGAAATTTCATAATCCTTTTCTAGGAAATTAAGAATGCATTTACTTATAACTATAAAAGATTTAAAACAAAAATTAAAATATGCTGTCTGACACATGATTTAACAACAAGCAAAATATGAAAATCAAGGGCATCCCAGGAAATCTGAAATATATGGGCACTCTACTTACTTTGTCAAGAGACAAAATTATAATCATTACAGAATCTTATAATAATGGACTATGAAACAAACAGCTGGACACTATCCAAATTCTGGAAGTTTGTCCTAATTCCCACTTATAGAATATGGCTAATGCTATTGAAACTCATAACAATGTGTTAAAACCCCAGTGTTCCACTTATCAATTTTGAATACAGTCTCTGTTACATGTTTCTATTACTATGTGTTTCCTGAAATAGACTCAGAACTGCAATTCATAAACAAAAGAAACTGAATGAGTTTTTATGCAGACATGGTTTTGGAATTCATAGAGTTGGTTTTTCAAATTTACGTTTGAAGGAATGGGAGAGCAGGTAAATCAGGTTTAATTGTGAAAGGTCTTTAATGAACTAAGGTTAGTATATGAAAAGGTGACAAATTTTTAAATTAAAAAATTTCAACAGTTAATTCCTATATGTAATAGGAGTAATAAACTCAGCTCACTAACCTGAAAGTACAAGACAAATAATACTGCTTATCCCCGAATGATTAGTTTCCTTCATTGACATTGAGATGTGACAAAGGCATTGCTTGTCTCATGGTGTTATTGCCAAGTCAAAAAAGTGAAAAGGTTTTAATGAATTCTCTCTCTTAAGAGATAAAGAAGAATCAAGCACCATGGAGATCTTTTCTTAAATTTTTATGATGCTTCATAGTTGACACGGAGCTTTAAAAACTACTAGGACATTGCATTTTTGCCTAAGAAAACAATCCAAGTAAAGAGAGAATGGTCTGTTTAGAAATTTGAGAGCATATTTTCAGCAGATACATTTTTGATGGACACAAAAGTTGGTGTGACTATACCTGCAGTCACTAAAGAGTCCTTAGAGCTCATGTATATCAGAGTCACCTTGACAAGCTACACATTCCTCTGCTTGGAGTCACAATACACTCCACACTGTGGGAGGAGCCCACAGAGCCTTCCCACCAAGTTCTTGAACTAGAACTAGATCTTGAGATCTGGAGCCTGTTTGGGACACTAGCGCCTCTCCCAATCTAGCACACGTATTATGTCAAGGGGGGCGGGGATCTTTTTTCAAACCCTTAATCACACACACAATATGACAAAAATATTAAGAGACCGAGAGAGGACAAAAATGTTAATTTTTTTCTTATTTAAAATGAATCTTTGTGTTCATGGGGATTGAATAGTTTCCTCATTTGGGATTCCTATATATTAACTTAAGTTCATCATGAATAGTGAGATCCTGAGAGCGATGTAAAACTTCCCATGCCTATCATTTTTGTGACTACCACCAAACCCTTTTTTGGTCCTAGATTCCTGAAGTCTTCTTGCTTGCCTTAGACTTTCTATGGGTCGTAGAATTTACTTTTACTGGTTTCTTTGCTCTCTTTCAGATTAAATACTAACTTTGGGCTCTAGGCTTCAGTATCCTTTACACTAGTGGTTCTCTATGTGATTATCTTCTTCTGTATATGAAAACATACATGGTATGTTTCATAGTAGCCCACCTCCCCTCCTTTCATTCAAACTAAATCTTTACTTTCTTGCCAACTTCCTATGTTTACCAATTTGATTAAAACAATATAAGAGAATGGCTTACACACCTTTGGCCTATTATCTAAAAACCTTTTCACATTTAAAATGCCTGCCCTTGAGGTATATTCCCTTAATTAAACAGATTCCTACTAATTCTATATATCACTTCTGCTGTCTCTTTATTTCAACAATCTCTTCTAATGACACATTTCATTTGTCTATATTTTATCTGCTGTTTTTCCTCTTAAAACTGGAAGAGGAATTAAAAGAATGGGACTTATTTCCGTATTGTTACTGACGTATTTCCATATATCTCAAGTTCTTACTTGGGTAATGTAATATATACTAATTTACTAATGCCACTCACACCAAAATTAGACTAGAAATAAAACAGATGGGGATGCTCACTGTCTTAGTGAGGGGATGATTTTGTAACAATGAAGCAGGATTTACCTCCAAGTGCATTCCATCTGCAGCCAAATTTTAAAAAGATGATATGTACTCAACTCTGCTTGATTAGTCTATATGTAATGGGATTTGGTTTTTGGCCCAGCAAGAGTTTCTCCAGAACTGATTTAAATACTTCTCTTCTGTGACATATTGGGGTATAGAAGACAAGACAAGACTGGTCAATACCAGCATTAAAGAGAGGGAGCAAAGTCTAATTTTGTTAATCATTCTTTCCCTAAAGAACATTCTGGCAATTGCCCGGCCAGCGTAGCTCAGTGGTTGAGTGTCAACCTCATGGTTCGATTCCCAGTCAGGACACAAGCCCAGGTTATGGGCTCAATCCCCAGTGTGCGGCATGCAGGAAGCAGCCAATCAATGATTCTGTCTCATCATTGATGTTTATATCTCTCTCTCCCTCTCCCTTCCTCTCTGAAATAAATATATATATATATATATATATATATATATATATGAATATATATATATATATATATATATATATATATATATATATTTAAAAGAACATAAGAACATCCTGGACAAAATAATTGCACATCAACAGAAAAGAGTTACCTTAAATTTGTATAGTGTTCTACATTTCTAAAGTGCTTTCCCAAAGAAAACTATGAAGAGTAATGCTGAGTTAACATGAATTAAGAAATACAGTCATTTGCTGCTTAACGAGCATACGCTCTGAGAAAGGCGTCGTTAGGTGATTTCATCGGGCGACTATCACAAACCTGGATGTTCTAGTCTTTTAGTTAATTGTATGTGCTATACTTTTATAAGACTGGCAGCATAGTAGGGTTATTTACACAAGCATCACCACAAACACATGAGTAATGTGATCTGAGCCCTGACAGTTGACTTTTTATGTGTGTGTAATGCAAATGCCTGATTACCCAGGCATCCACTTAAACTAAGGCTATCTATAATAAATACATTGCCAGTCTCAAGATTAGATAAATAACCAAGCTGCCTCACCCCACTGAGGTGCCTTTGTTTTAGAAATCTTGGTTTTGATAACTGACCATTTGGGTTACTTGTTTTTTCCTCTTCCCATGCCTTAAATTATGGCTCTTATGTATATTTTCTTAAAATAAATGTTTTAAATTGAATTTTAGAGAGAGAGGAAGAGAGAGAGAGTGCGAGAAACATGAATGTGAGAGCAAAACATCAATTGGCTGCCTCCTGCATGTCCCATACGGGGGATGGAGCATGCAGCCTGGGCCCTGACTGGGAATGGAACTGGCAACCTTTTGGTGCATGAGATGACGCCCAACCAACTAACACCAGCCAGGGCATGGTTCTTATTTATTTATTTATATTTTTTGTCAATCCTCATCCAAGGATATTTTCCCATTGATTTTCAGAGAAAGTGGAAGAGAGGGGGAGAGACAGAAAGAGAGAAACATTGATGTGAGAGAGACACATCGATTGGTTGCCTCCCATATTTGCCCCAACAGGGCCAGAGATTGAGACTGCAACTGAGGTCTGTGCCCTTGGCCAGAATAGAACCTGAGACCCTTCACTCCTTGGATCAGCGCTCTATCCACTAAGCCAAACCATCCAAGGACTGGTTTTATGTTTTAAATTCACCAATAAATAGTGAGCCCATGAAAACCTAGGCTACCAACCCTCGACTTCAGTAAAGAGAGAATGCCAGGCTCCTGTTCTCTCTCTTTCTCTCTCTACCTGCAACCTCGCTGTTGCCCCATGGCATATTGTGTATGCTCCAGGGCCTGTAAGTAATAAACTCTTTTTCTGTTCAGAGTTTTCTAATGGTTACTGCTGAAGGCTATCTTGTATTCTAATAAGAACTATAAGGGTCAGTCCAGCTGACATTGGTTTAGAAAGGGGAAGTGTGTATGGGAAAGTGTAGTGGCCCAGTTGAGTCCCCAAGCATTTCCAGCCCTTCTGGATAGCCCGAGACAGCACAAACAGTAATGCTTTGCACTAGTACTTTATGACATTACCACAGCAACACCAGCACGAGGTAATAAGAATGTGTTAGCTCTACTTTACAGTAATTATATGGGACCATCATTGAATATATGTGCCGTCATTGACCCAAACATTGTTATGTGGCACATGACTATATACCCAAGGGTATTAGCATCAAGTTTTGTTTGTATGAACCGGACTCTTACATTTTTAGCAAGTTTTTTAGAGATCTTCTTTTCAGGAAAAATCCTAGGGGGAAAAACCGGAGATATTTAGCAAAGTAAAGAACATTCAATAAGCATTCTATGTGGCCAAGTTAGTTTCCATGATTTACTAGTCTGTCATGATTATTTATGCCATATTGTTTCATTTTCAACCTAGGACCATTTCACTACAACCATGATCTGTTTTCAAGGGCAATTGCTCCTTCTTATTTTGAAAATGGCATAAAATCTAAGTTTGAATTTTGTCAGAGGCAGAAAGAATACCCTAGGTGAAATGTCTAAGAGAACTTTTAATTTCCTTTCTTGAAACCTGCTCTTGGCTCGTTCAAGTAAATCATTCCACCACTCACCTAGTTGCTCAAGCCGTAATTATTGTGGTCACCTTTTACTCTGCTCTTTCTCTCATATCCCACACTCAATCCATCAGCAAATCACACTGGCTCTGTTTTCAAAAGATATCTCAAATCTGACCATTTCTCATCCTTTCCCACCGATAACCACTCATTGATCCGAGCCACCACCATCTCTTGCATAGCCTATTGCAATAGTCTCCTAACTGATCTGCTTATTTCCGCATTTGCCTTCTTTTAACTTGATTTTTGCATAGTAGCCATGATTGAACTTTTTCAAAACCATTTCATCTGCTTCTCAAAACTTTAAAATGGTGTCCCATTCATACATTTAATAAGACTTAAAGTCCTTCCTGTGGTCTGCAATTCCTTACATGATCTAGCCTTGTACCTTTGTGACTTCACTCGCCTCCTGGCACACTGGGCTTGACTCAAACACAGCAAACATTTACCTGTCCTGGCTTTGACACTTTCTTCTTCCTCAGCCAGGAACATTCTTCCCCCAAATGGTCACATGAATAACTTCTCCACTGCATCAGAAGCTTTGCCTGACTTTCCTCGCTAAAAGAGCACACCACCCTTCCTCCTCCATCATTCTCAATCCCCTTGCCCGACTTCCTTTTTCTTAATATTTATATCTTTTCCACCAGATTGTCAACTCCACCAGGGTAGGGACTTTGTCTTTTGTTCACTGTTGAATCCACAGTGCCCAGAATGGCACATAGTAGGTGCTCAATAAATATTTATCCCACAAATAATTGACAGCTAGAGTATACATGACAGCACTTGGGCTTGTTAAAAGTACAAACTTTATGACAGATTTTAAATTAATGCTTGAAAGAGAAAATGAAACATTTTCCTATTTTAGGTAATATCAGTTTAGCAATTTATGTATGCATTTACATCTGAGAACCCTCTGAGATGGAATTGTTATTATCCTATTTTATAGATGAGAATAACTGAGATTCAGATGCATTAGATGACTTGCTCAAGATTATAAAGTTATTCAGTGTTGGAGCCGAGATACAAACCCAGGTTTCTGATTATAATCAGATGTTCTTTGATACTTCTGGTATGAAAACAAAGCTTAATTGCACTACTTATTTTATCCACTATGAATAAATTTACATTTGAAAGTCACCTAGATGTTATGTACATATTTATATTTTACATTTATATATAAAATGTACTTATAATTTTTCTTTGTACTTGTAAGTTTTCTTTGAAAATATGATTTCTATTTATCTATATTATTTTCTCCTGCAATTAAGAAAAAAGAGAAATAGCAATTGATTTAGCAGGATATTCTAATGAACAAAATAATTCAATAGATATCTATTGATAACCTTCTATGTGCTGTGAGTGTACAGAGATGGTGGTGTTCAAATCGAAGTGAAATAGGCAGAAAAGTAAACAGCCAAATTTAATATATTGTGATAAGTGCTGTTGGGGGTAAGAACTGTGAGCTTTAGGAGCCCATTGGTACCCAACCCAGAGAAAAGAAGAAATCTCTAGGGGATGTCTCAGCTAAGAACTGAAGACCATGTAGGACTTGGCCCAGTAAGGCAGTAAAGGAAGCAGCTCAAACAAAGACAATATGTATAAAGATCTGAAAGCAGCTCAGTTAATGAAACTACATGTATTTCAATGGAATATAGACAATGATCAATAACTACAAATCAAAATTTAAATGTCTCTTTAAAGTTTGTCCTTAGATCAAGTCACTTCACTAGTTCTACTTCCATTTCTTTCTCTTTTTAAAAGTATTTTTATTGCTTTCAGAGAGGAAGGGAGAGGGAGACAGATAAAACATCAATGATGAGAGAGAATCATTGATCGGCTGCTTCTTGCACGCCCCCTACTGGGGATCAAGCCCTCAATCCAAGCATGTGCCCTTGGTCAGAATCCAACCTGGGACCCTTCAGTCCGCAGGCCGATGCTCTATCCATTGAGCCAAACCGGCTAGAGCCTGCTTCTATTTCTTACCATGGTATGTGGCTAAAGCTGTTAAATGATTATAATAACAATAACAATAATTATAATAGTAACTACCATTTATTGAACATTTACAAAATGGCAAACACATTTAATCATTACTTCAACCTATGAGATGGCTACTGTTATTATACCTGTTTAATAAATGAGTAAACTGAAGCTTACAGAAGTTAAATAACTTTCTTGAATTTATACAACTAGGAAGTGTCAGAACTTGGATTTGAACCAAATCTATCTAACTCCAAGTGTTAGGTAATAAACACTACATTAAAATATTAAAGAAATTCTTTATTTTGAATACCTGAAGTTTCATTATCATAATAATTTCTCATGACCATAAGCATCAGAATAGGCACACATTTACACATTAATTAGCTTCTTTTCTTTAAAAAAGAAAAAAAATAGTTGCAGAGAGCAGTGATTACTTATATGAGTATTTTCTTTTCAATTTCTGCCCTAAAATAAGCTTTTTATTTTTTTTTAATTTTTATTTAAAAAAAAATATATTTTATTGATTTTTTACAGAGAGGAAGGGAGAGAGATAGAGAGTTAGAAATGTGGATTAGAGAGAAACATTGATCAGCTGCCTCCTTGCACACCCCTATTGGGGATGTGCCTGCAACCAAGGTACATGCCATTGACCGGAATTGAACCCGGAACTCTTTAGTCTGCAGGCCGATGCTCTATCCACTGAGCCAAGCTGGTTAGGGCAAGCTTTTTATTTTTTTAAATACATTTTTATTGATTTCAGAGAGGAAGGGAGAGGGAGAGGGAGAGAGAGATAGAAACATCAATGATGAGAGAAAATTCTTGATGGGCTGTCTCCTGCATACCCTACACTGAGGATCGATCCCACAACCTGGGCAGGGAATCGAACTATGACCTCCTGGTTTGTAGGTCAACCACTGAGCCACACTGGCTGAGCCAAATATAAGCCTTTTAAAAGGTTTTCAACATTAACATCTCATTTACCCAAGTATTAATTTTTACTAATATTATTTGAGTGCCCATTATAATGGGTCCTGTTTTAAGGGCTTTGCATTCATTATGTTATTAATCCTCACTCCCCTGGGAAATAGGTATTATCCATGTTTTACAGATGAGAATTCCAGTTTAGAGAAGTTAAGTAATTTTCTCAAAGTTACATAACTGCTGAGAGATGAAGCCATAATTTGAAAACAGATCTGATTCTAAGGCCAATGTTCATTCCATATTGCTCAAGATAAAAGCCATATTAAATAGTTAGAGACAAAGGTACATTAAAACACAATATGAGTAATGTCCAACAAATAGGGAGAAGGCCATCCTGATTCATAAAGCACTCAATTTTCTTCCTCACATCTAAATATATACAGAAACTCAAACTATGCTAATGAAGTAGTTGATTAACAAATGAGAAGCATTTTCAATCAGTACATTAATTACATTTTCAAATAGCATGTTGTACCTGATTTCATATATCTTTAACTGTTCTTCTGCATAGTTAATGCACAAAATAGACAAATTTTCAATTGGGATGTCAATTATACTTTCATGTACTATTTTGTATGTCATCCACAGTTGTACAAACTTTAACATAGTCATATAGTTCTATCTGATGAGTATATAATAATTTAATTAACTAATTTCTTATTGGACATGATCCCAATTTTTTAATATTATCATCTATACTATGATGAATATCTTTGTAGATAAATCTTTGTACCCATCCAATATCTTTGCATTTTCAATTAACCTTTTATTAAGACACAATAGACTTCTCACCCAAATGGATCCAGTAGTGGAAATCCCAGGCTGCAGCAAGCATGTGGGAAAATATTTGCTGTAGGTAATCCTTTTAGCCATCTCTAACTGCCCTCTCAAGGTCATTGCCCACTTTGCCAATTTAGAGGTTAGTTTTGGATAACATTCTAAAAGTTTGAGAACTTTAGGAAGTTTTATTTGTGATACAAGTGAGACTATCATATAAGAGGTGAACTGAAATAAGTTTTGTCATAAAAAACAGAAAAGATTTAGAAGATTAGTTTTCTCTCCATGTTCCCAGCACAAGGCCCAGCACTTAGTAGCTACGAGCGGTAAATAGCTTTCTTAAAAAATATTTTTTTTTATTGATTTCAGAGAGGAAGGGAGAGGGAGAGAGAGAGAGAAACATCAATGATCAGAATCATTGATTGGCTGCCTCCTGCACGCCCCCTACTGGGGATCAAGCCTGCAATCTGGGCATGTGCCCTTGACCAAAATAGAACCTGGGACCCTTCAGTTTGCAGGCCAATGTTCTATCCACTGAGCCAAACCAGCTAGGGCAGAATGGTAAATAGTTTTAATCTCCATTACCATCTCTGATTGATTGGTGGTAGCAGATGGAGTGGAGTGTTAAGAAAGTCAAGGTCAATGGAAAAAGTACTGTAATCAGTTAGCTACATCTTTTATAAGGAGGAAGAGAGAGGAGTAACAGCCTGTGGGTCACAAGTTTGCCATCCCTCTAGTAAGTGTGTGAATGAATAAATAGATATAATATTAATAATATAACATTGGTTTGCATTACCAAATTTTCTAGTCCAGGGGACTTAGAACTATGGGTACTGTACTATTTTTTTAAGCTTTAAAAAAATTTATTTTTGAATCGGTAATGTGTTCATATAATTAAAATTCAAAAGTCAGGAAAGGGTATAAAGTGAGGAGTGTCCTGTCTTGCCCCCATTTTCCTGTCTCCCATCTCCCTTCTTCGCCAAGGTTAATTTAAGAGATATTTTAAAACCTAGGGTTTAACTCATATCTTTATAGAAATTAAATTAGTTATACCTTATTTGAAAAGGCTAAATCATTATAGTTTTCAAGAGCAGATTAAATATATAAACAATAGCAAATTTAAACAACTGTTCCTAGTTTTCTTAAAACAAAAGCATTATTTTCATGAGCTAGGTCAAGTTTATAACTTCACTAACCAACTGAGATTATGTTGTCAATATCTTTTAATTTTTATTATTTTATTACATTCAAGGTAAAAGGGAGAGGATGGAGAGCAAATCTCTGTACTTTATAACTAAAAGCCCTTAACAGATACTATCAAAAGTATATTTAGAAATTTTATTTAATGTTACTATAGCTATAGCATAGCTTCCTCAGTTGAACTTATATTTAAAGAATTTAATAAAGTGGTAATGCCTATATTTTTATTTTCAATTTCAATAAAATCTCATTCAGTTCCTCTTCATTTTACAATTTGAGAATAACCTTTAAGTCTTTATGGTAAATTTTGTAAAAGTGTTAAAATTAGGCAATTGTTTATTTCAAGCTTTAAGTTCTTAGGAATCCATCATGCTTTAGTAAACATAGACTTATTGTTCTCTGGAAATGATCCAAACTTATTATTATTATTTTCTCACAGCATGCAAGACGACAGCATAGAAGCTTCTACTTCCATTTCTCAGCTCCTCAGAGAGAGCTATTTAGCAGAAACCAGACATCGGGGAAACAATGAGAGGAGCCGAGCAGAGCCTTCTTCCAACCCTTTCCATTTTGGCAGTCCTTCTGGAGCTGCAGAAGGAGGAGGAAGCCAAGATGACCTTCCAGATCTTTCAGCTTTTCTGAGCCAAGAAGAATTAGATGAAAGTGTCAATCTGGCAAGACTGGCGATCAATCATGACCCTTTGGAGAAAGCAGATGAAGCTCAAGCTAGAAAACGTCTTTCCTCTGATCAAATGAAACACCCATCAAAATCAAGTTTTGACCCTAACTTCCGCCAGGATAACTCTCCAAGTCCTACCAGCTCTAACGAGAGCCCTCCGGAGGCAACAAGGCCACAGTATAGTTCTGAGTCTCAGTCCAAAAAACTATTTTTAAATAAGGCTGCTGATTTTATTGAAGAGCTGTCCTCCCTTTTCAAAGCCCATAGCTCCAAAAGGATTAGACCCCGGGCCTGCAAAAACCACAAGAGCAAATTGGAATCTCAAAACAAAGTTATGCAGGAAAATAGCTCCAGTTTCTCAGCTCTATCAGAAAAAAGAGAAAGATCATCTGTTCCCATTCCCATCCCTACAGATACTAGAGATAACGAAGTGAATCATGCCCTTGAACAGCAGGAAGCCAAACGGCGTGGGGCTGAGCAGGCTGCCAGTGAGGCAGCTGGTGGAGACACCACCCCAGGGTCTTCACCGTCATCCTTGTACTATGAAGAACCTCTGGGACAACCTCCCCGATTCACTCAAAAGTTATGGAGCAGAGAAGTTCCAGAAGGAACCAGAGTACAGTTGGATTGCATAGTGGTAGGAATTCCACCACCTCAAGTAAGGTAAAAATGCCCCATGAGTAATGCTTAGTAATTGCTTTCCATCTACCATGATTCTCCTAAGTTTATCTTTTAAGTAAGTGGTTTCAAAAATTATATACTCCCTTTGAGAAAAACAGTCAGAGTTTAAAGCAGCACTGTCCAATAGAAATATAAAGTTAGCCAAATATGTAATTAAAATTTTTCTTGTAGCCACATTTTTATTTATTTTATTTATTTTATTTTCAATATTCTTATTTATTTCAGAGAGGAATGGAGAGGGAGAGAGAGATAGAAACATCAATGATGAGAATCATTGACAGGCTGCCTCCTGCATGCCCCCTACTGAGGATTGAGCCCACAACCCAGGCATGTGCCCTTGACTGGAATCGAACCCAGGACCTTTCAGTCCTCAGGCTGGGGCTCTATCCACTGATCCAAACCGGCTAGGGCTAGTAGCCACATTTTTAAAAAGTAAGGACTGAGAAAAATTAACTTTTTAAATGTACATTATTTAACCAATAAATGAAAACATTATCATTTCCACATATAATCAATCTAAACATTATTTTTATGATATTTTACATTCTTTTTGTCATACTAGGCCTTCAAAATCCAGTGTGAATTCTACAATTACAGCACATCTCAATTTGGCTACTACATTTTCCTAGGAAATAATTAATTTACATTTAGATTTTATAAAACCTATAGTTTAAAAAGTAGATTGACATACACAAGTCATTCTAAACCTACTTAAATTTTTTGTAATATTCAATTTTGTAAAATTGAGTTGATATCAGTTTTTTTAATTAAAAATACTTTAAAGTTCAGTCCCTCAGTTGTACTGGTGACATTTCAAGTGCTCAATACCACATGTAGCTAATGACTATGGTATCAGACAGCACAGGTCTACAGGCTAAAGCTTTAAAAAGAAAGTATTTATGATCTATACTCAATGAATGCCTGTGATTTTTTTTTTTCAATTTTAAAGAAAGCCAAATAATCGAATAAAAGCTGATAGAATAAAGATAAAATAAGGATGTTGCTAAGGTCAATTTACAGATTCATTTTACAGGTAAAGTATTTATTATAAACTTTTTGATATCAGCTTAATGAATACTATTCTTCCTAATGTCCAAGCCTTTCCCTAGTATGACAGATGAGTGGAGAGAAAATCCACCTTTTATGTGCCTACCACTCAGCTTTTCTGTGAAGCAGATGAAGCCTAAGCTTCAGGGCTCCTCATTTGCATAAGCTATACCTAACTTTAGGTTCTAACTTTTTTTTTATGCAGAACTTCCACATTTATGACCTTCAGGCCCCACAAAATGTGGATATAGCTGTAGCCCCAAGGTGACATTTGCTACCTTTAACCCTATAATAATATATGAATAATGTGCTTGAAGTATATTACTTTTGTAGAGAATTGCTGGTATTTAGAGTCTTGTAAGAGTTATTTTGCTTCCCTAATAGCTAATTACCACTAGAACATGACCTCGTTACTATTTAACACTTATTCTAGATATAAAAGCAGTTCCTCATCTTTTTCTTAGAGAATATTCATATGATAGAACAGAAATAGTATTAATATTAATAACTAGAGGCCCAGTGCACGAATTTGTGCATGGGTGGGGTCCCTCGGCCTGGCCAGAGATTGGGCCGATCGGGGCATCTTGCCCAGTCCCGATCGGACCAATCAGGATTAGCCAGCCAGGGGGAGGGACCGCGGGATGTTGGCCGGCTGCAGGAGGTTGGCTGTGGGAGCACACTGACCACCAGGGGGCAGCTCTTGTGTTGAGCATCAGCCCCCTGGTGGTCAGTGGCATCATAGCAACTGGTCAACCGGTCGTTCAGTTGTTTGGTCGTTTGGTTGCTTAGGCTTTTATATATACATAGATAATTTTTATTTATATATGTCTATTGATTCAAAGAATCCTAGTCCAAAGACAAGACATATTCATATATTGAATTTTGCTTTTCAAAGGCAACATAAGGTAATATTTGAATATTATTTCTACAATGGAATTTAATTTCTATACAGTTATCTAAATGACCTCCTTGAGGGCAGGGATTTAGTTGTTTTACCTATGTATCTTGAGCACCAAGCACAGCTTCTGGCCTATAGTATTTACTAAGAAATGTTGAGTAAACTAATGCATAAAGAAAGAGGAAAACAAGAAACTCAACTTAGGTTTAAATCCAGAGTGAGACAGTTGGCTTAAGATGTGACATATCCTAGGGAGAGGGAAAAAACAACAACTATTTAGCTAGCCAATTATAAATTTACAAATTTAAAAGTGGAAAAAAATGTACACAGCTTCAATGAAGTAATACTAACTTTACCTGGGAAGAATTTTTTTACTATTAGAATTCATACCTGAATCCCAACCACTGGTTTGGTGCCAGGAAGTTAGTTGGTATTCACTAAATATTTTCTAAATGAATTAGTATTTAATTTAATGACTGCAATATATATTTAGAAAAAAATTTAGAATTTTTCAAATAGATAATTAGCTGTCATTATTTTCCTGAGAATAGAGTTTACATACTCTAAGTAAATGTTTATTTAGATTTTACTATGTGCTCAGCACTGTGATCCAGTGCAATGACAGAGACAGTATAGACATATGTCCTTTGCCCTCAAGGAACTTGCTATCCAATTAAAGAAATCATCCTCATTTTTATAGTCTCAACCATAAGAACGATCAGACTTGAGAGAAGGGGTGGAGGACTAAAGAAGTCAAAGAAGGCTTCAGAGACATATTTGGTTTTAGTTAAGTCTTGAAGAGTGAGGAAGATTTAGGTAGAAATTTACTCATTCGTTTATCCAGCAAGTACTTAGAGTCTTACTAAAGTGACTCACCAGGAGTACAAAACAACTGTGTGTTATTGGAGGTCAGGGACCTCATTTTGAAACCAAGCCTAAAACTATTCTGAGAAGGTAGCTCAAATTTAAAAGAGCGATCAGACAAATGTAATCAAAACATTACAATATTGTATAATAAAGGCTATAATAGAAGTATGTATAGGGTGCAATGGCAACGCACAGTAAGATGTGATTACTTTGCCTGGAGTGCAGGATAAATAAGAGTTAACACAGGAGGTGCAACTTCAGTTTGAAGAGACCAAGGGTGGAAGAGGAAAGCAAGTGCAAAGGCCCAGAGACAAGTGTTTTCAGGGAATTACAAGTACTTGGCTATGTGAGGAACTTGGGGTAACAGGTGAGAAAAGATGAGGGAAAAGACTGAAGAAGTAGACAGAGAGATAGGTTGCTTTAGGCCAGGTCCACTCAACATGTTCATATGAAGATACAGACAGGAGTATTGCACTATTTTTAAAAAATATATATTTTATTGATTTTTTACAGAGAGGAAGAGAGAGGGATAGAGAGTTAGAAACATCGATGAGAGAGAAACATGGATCAGCTGCCTCTTGCACACCCCCCACTGGGGATGTGCCCACAACCAAGGTACATGCCCTTGACCGGAATCGAACCTGGGACCCTTGCGTCCGCAGGCCGACGCTCTGTCCACTGAGCCAAACCGGTTTCGGCTGCACTATTTTTATGTGACAGGAACAGGACTGATCTAACTAGAAAGAAGAGTGGAATCAGAAGATTTTGAAGAGCCTTGAAAGCAAAGCAGAATAGCTTAGACTTAGCTGTAAAACCAAGTGGAAACCATCTACAGTTGTGTATAGGAAAGTAACAATATGAAAGGGAGCATTTAGGTAGCATTAATCTGGAAGAATGAGTTAGATCAGAAATGAATGGAGCCATGAGGCTACAAAGGAAGCTATCCCAGGCATTGAATGCTCTGATAGGACTGGCATGGGGGCACTAGGAAAACAGAGACAAGATGTGAGCGAGCAATATATTTAGGAGAAAAGAAATCAAGCTGAACTGGTGATTGATTAGCTAGTAAGGAAAACTAAAAAAAAATTTACTCCACAAGTTTGAAGCTGGGCACCTGAGAGAATGACGGGGTCACTGGCAACGACTGAGAAAATGCAAGAGGTGGATGATTTATGGAGGAGTTTGATGACTTGAATGTGAGCAAATGAAGGGACCATATCCAATAGGCTGTCGGAAATGCAGGACTGAAGGTCAAGTGAGAAGGCAGTGGAACTGGGAACAGTCCAAGATGACCTGGACACTAGGAAAAGCCTGACACAATATCTCTGTAATTACAAAGGGACTAAAAATACAGGTAATACTTGGAACTAACTTCTAGTAGTGCTAGACTGGAATGGTATTTTCCAACCTTCTTCTAGCAGTATCTCCTCCCACTTTTCTTCTCATAATAAGTCTGTTTACATGTTACCCAATACATATTTCACACAAACACTCACATGCACTTTTTTTTAAAGATAAAATTAGTACTTTGGGAATTGAAAAGGGTTGGGTGGGGAGACCCTCCAGCCACAACCTGCTTGCTTACCACAGAAATGAAGACATCTCCATAGAACCCAGGAGCGTAGATTTTGATCCACAGGATTCATTTTAAAATGCATTAAAATAATAATGAGACATTTGGGGTTGCCATATAGGAACACCACAGGGAATAAGAAAATCACCCTTTTGCTGTTTTTTCAAGGAAATGTAAGGTCTTTATGGAAACTGGGGTTTAACCTTGTATCTATGTGCTCCTGTGTATAATCAGTATTTTACTTATGTTCTTGTAACCCTAGGTTAGCACATTGAAAAATCATTTTTACATATCTTTGTTGATTTCCAAGTGAATTGGGTAGAAAATACTTTGTTTTGTAGGGATGGTATTCTATATCACTAGTGTTTTTGAAAGCTTGTTAATCTTAGACATAGGTTTATTGGAGGATTTGTCTTAGAAAATGAAATACACTCATGCGCTACCCACAGATGAAAGAGTCTACAGGAATTCACAGCAAATGGCCATGATCCTTTTATATATCATGACTCCAAATTCTTTCCCCAGGAATGTACAGCTGGGTCACACTAAGTATATTTGCTTGTATGCAACCTTCTGAAGCAGCACAAATTTACCTTTTATAAATGTTGATGCCTGCTTTGGCTGTTAAATTTTGCTATTGGCACTTCTGGACCTATGCTTTCCAGTAGTGTGCTGAGGAAATAAATTAGTTATAAAGAAAAATATTTTTATCTTAAATGGTTTAGGAGAATTCTTTAAAATGTTATAAGAAATTATACAGGTGGGCAAAAGTAGGTTTACAGTTGTGAGTACGAGAAACACAGTTTATTCTTGTATTATTATTTATTAATTATTGTATTATTTTCCATGTGAACAATTGTAAAACTACTTTTGCCCCATCCTGTATATATAATTATCATGTGAAATATTATGTAAATATTTTTAAATATTACATTATTTAGGGGTTTTTCTTCTTTTTGGGAAAATCTAGATACCTTCCTTTATTCATTAATCCAACAAATATTAAGTGCCAATAATGGGATATGTACTGAAAATTAAAGCACTAAAATTAAAGCAGCGAACAAGAAATCTCCCCTGCCCTCATGGAGCCTGGAATCTAGAAAGGAACACAGACAATAAAGAAAAATTTCACAAATGATTGTATAATTACAATTGTGATAGATGTCATAAAGGAGAGGCGTATAGCAAATAGACCAAACCTTGAGAGTATATTAGAGAAGATTTTTCTGAAAAGTGGTACTTAAGCTGAGACATAAAAGAGGACTAGGAGTTAGCCCAGCAAAGCGGGGTGTGAGGGAAAGTGTTGCAGGGTGAGGGAACAGCAAATTTGAGCTCTTGAGGCAGCAAGACAATTGTTCACTTAAAGGAATTGAAGAAAATGGCATCACCAGAAGATAAAGAGGAAAGCTGAAATGATTTGATATAAGTTTAGAGAGGGAACAGAGGCTAGAGTTTGAGAGGCTCCTAGAACACGCTACTAAGGTAGGTCCCTGGATCAGCAGTGTCAGCATCACCTGGGACCTTGGTGGATATGCAAATTCACAGGTTCCACCTTGGACCTACTGACTCAGACCCTGTAGGAGTGAGGCCCATACATCTGTATTTTAACAAATTGCTGTTTGTTTCTGTGCTGAGCATTTTTACAATTTCTTCAAAGATCTCCTGACCTGGAGGGACCTCCTCCCAACCCCCAGAGACCTCCCCCTGCTCAGTTCCTTGACCCAGATGTTGCAATCTCCAGTTAACATTCTAGCACCTGCTCCCTAGTCTTCACTCCAACAGAACACCCCTCACAGACTCTGTTGGAGTCACCTCACCGTAGCACGTGGTCCTTTGAGGCAGGATCTGTTTTGAGATTAAAAACCAGACTAATTTATAACCCTAAACAATATCGGTACAGAAATATTTATAGGTGAAATGACAAAAATCCTAGATTTACGTTAAAATAATCCAAGGTGGGGAGAAGTGGAGAATATAAAAGATACACATTTGCCATTTGTTGATAATTTGTTGAAGCTAAGTGATGTGTGCATGGGGATCATTAAACCAGTGTCTCTACTTTGTAGATGTTTGGAAGTTTTCATAGTAAGTTTTTTAAAAATGATGTTAGTATTTCATGTTTTAAAAATGTTATATAAGTGGAATCAATGTATAAATTCTTCTCTACTTGAATTTTTCCCTAAAATATATATCTATGTTTGACATATAACTCTAATTCACTCGTTTTCATTGCTATTTAATTGCAAGGCTAGAGGATATTGATGTACATTTGCATTGCTTCCAGTTTCTTTTTCCTAATATGAACAATGTTATTATAAACATTCTAATATATTCTCCTGTGTCTTGCACTTCAGTTGAGCTAGCTAAGCCCTCCTGTACAATGTTGACTAGAAGTGGTGATACTAGGTACTATAGTCTTGTTTGTGTTCTAAAAGGGAATGACTTCCATTTTTCACCATTATGTAGGATTTTGTTACAGTTTCCTTTTGTTTAGAAATATTATGATTTTAAAAAATCATGACTGATGTTGAATTTTTTCTGCTTTTATTGAGATTATTTTATTATTTTCTCCCTCTTATTCTGTTACTATGGTAAGGAACATTGATTTTTATTATGACAAACAAAACTTGGAATTCTTGGGGCAAACAAAGGCAACACTATAAAAGAGGCTCCAAATTGAACAAATAGAATTTATTCTGAAAGAAAGATTAACATAGCAAATAGATGAAAAGAAGAAACTTACTTCAAATATATAACATTGGGAAAAAATCAAGTATATTGCATTAATAATAAAACTAGAAAATGTAACATATTCATTTACTTATTTACTCAATAATAATTTATTTAGTACTCACTATGCATCAGGATCTATTCCAAGCACTTAGGGTTCATCAGTAAATAAAGCAAAATTTCCTGACAAATTTTATTCTAGATGAAGTGAAAGAAATAGACAATAAACAGTATATTTAATAAAGAAGTGAATTATACAGTAGTTCAATAGTAAGTGCTATGAGAGAAAGAAAAGATAAGAATTCTAGAAGGAGAAAATAAAAGTTTCTAGTCATCCCTGCTCAAAGTAATTAGTCCTTTAAAAATTATTTTAGGAATTATTCTCAACTTCACATTTATTCATCCTCCCTCTTGTCTAAAGTTGGCTATGTGGTAAGGGGTAGTCTTGATGAGTTTACATTAGGCAACTATTTTATTTATGCTTTTCTTAAGTTACCAAAAAGTTACCACTCAGAAAAATTCAGATCTTAATAAAAGTTAAAGCATAGACAAATCCTCCCCACTGGTACCTCCATACTCCCATCAGTGGGAAATAGCTGTTGGATATGAAAACTTGTTAACTCAGTTAAACAAGACATACAAAACACCAAATTTTATCATGAAATCCAGCATGACTTTGGGTCCTGTTAAAAAACATTTAATATTATCATACTGTCCAATATATTCCTGTTGTACTCAGTATATGAAGAGTCACTCCGATCAGGGAGAGAGCTGAACATGTCAGTAAGTAAATATACTACCTTTTAGCTGTTTCAGGCATTGTTAGACAAAGATGGCTATAGACAATCAAGGAAAGATCTTTTCCAGACCCCACGCCTCCTTAAAAAATGAAACAGACTTTAGGCTATAATAATCCTAATTTAAATTCATTCATTTAACATGTATACAACATATAATAATCCTAATTTAAATTCATTCATTTAACATGTATACAACATATAATAATCCTAATTTAAATTCATTCATTTAACATGTATACAACACTTTTTGGAGCATCTAGAATGTGCCATATCTGGCCAAGAGCCAGATAAACAAGTGGTAAATAGACATGATCATCTCTGCCCTGTGGTATTTATTGTCCAGTAATGGGTATATATACATAATGAATGTATAAGTGATATACAGGTTCTGTGATAGAAATGAACATGGCATTAGGAGAGGGAACAATAAGAGGTGGAACAGGGACACTGGAAGGGCAGGAGCTAGACTAAAGAAAGGCTCTGAGTAATCATTCTTTTAATGAGCATTATTACTGGTGAGTCAGAAGAACACATTCAAATTACATTTAGAAGTTTTTAATGTGCTAAAGCAATGAGTCATAATATTTATTCAAGCCGTAGCTTAGATTAAAGAGTAACCGAACAGCAGAATGGTGGTATGCAACCCCAAAGTCCAGTTACATCTGAAAAATGTGTCTCCTCCATGTCTTCATTCTTAGGCTTGTAGCTAGCCACGTTAGCAGATCCGGTGAGCTATCCTTAGTGCATTAAAGGTGGGCTCTTCTTTATAATCTGGACCTGCCCTATTTCCCCAGATCAATGACTCATTTCTTCTGAGCCATGAATCACTGCTATTCTGTAACTGTCATGAGGATTTGGCGTTCTAAAACACATAGCTTAGCCAGGGCATTTCTATGAAAGCATTCCCTAACATGGATAGATGTTTCTTTGTGTCCTTACCCTCAAAAGTCTTAGGATAGCTGGGTCAATTTTAATACCTTTTCAAAAGGCAGCCTGACTGGTGCATTATTTCTGAGTGAGCTATGGTGTTAAAGTCAGAGTGATGTTACTGACTGTTCTTTGGGGTTGGCTGAAACCATCCTGGCTGTCTGAGTAAGGACAAAATGCTTCTGACAGAGAGTTTGGGCATTTGAATCATTCCTCTTATCAATTCCTGGCTGTCCAATTGCTCATGGATGTTTCCACTCTCATTTTGGTAAAGAAGAGAAATGTTATCTAAAGAAATGAGATAACCTTATAGTATTTATATAAGGGAAGGTATTTACTTATTGGTTTTGAAATATTTATATTTGCTTTTCCAAATTAATACAGGTAGATTTCATAAAAAGTTGAATATTAAAGAGCAGACCACTTTCAACTCTTATTGCAATTTCCTATTTTTTTAACTCTAGATTTCTAAATGATATGCCACTGGCTCTTAACCTTTTTGTTCTCAGAACTCCTTTGTAGTCTTAAAAGTTATTGAGACCTAAAAGAGAGAGGTTTTATCTAGATGGTTTATATCTGTAATTATCATATTAGAAATTAAAACTGAGAAACATCACCTATTAGTCATTTGGAAAATGAGTAATGCAGACCTGCCAAATGTTGGCACATTTTTTATATGATAGTTTTTAAAAATCACATTTGTTAATATGATAATTGATTTCATCAAACAGTCTTTAAGTATTGGGAAGCCCTAAACTTACTGTGGAGGATCCAAGTTTTCCAAATCTCTTATTTTCCTTGAAAGCTCAAATTTTTCATTGGCAACAAATGTTATAGTTATTTATACTTGAAACTAGAGGCCCGGTGCACAAAATTCGTGCACGGGGTGGGGAGGGGTGTCCCTCAGGCCAGCCTGCACCCTCTCCAATCTGGGACCCCTCGAGGGATATCCGACTGCCCTCTCACAATCCAGGACTGCTGGCTCCCAACTGCTTGCCTGCCTGCCTTCCTGATTGCCCCTAATTGCTTCTGCCTGACAGCCTGATCACCCCCTAACCACTCCCCTGCCAGCCTGATTGATGCCTAACTGCTCCCCTGCCAGTGTGTTTGCTCCTAACTGCCCTCCCCTTTAGGCTTGGTCACCCCTAACTGCCCTCCCCTGCAGGCCTGGTCCCCCCCAACTGCTCTCCCCTACAGGCTTGGGTCCCACCCAACTGCCCTTCCCTGCAGGCCCGGTCACCCCCAACTTCCCTCCTCTGCTGGCCTGGTCACTCCTAACTGCCCTCCCCTGTGGGCTTGATTGCCCCCAACTGCCCTCCCTTGCAGGCCTGGTCCCTCCCAACTGCCCTCCCCTCCTGGCCATCTTGTGGTGGCCATCTTGTGTCCACATGGGGGCAGGATCTTTGACCACATGGGGGCAGCCATCTTGTGTGTTGGAGTGATGGTCAATCTGCATATTACTCTTTATTAGATAGGATAGAGGCCTGGTGCATGGGTGGAGGCCAGCTGGTTTGCCCTGAAGGGTATCCCGTATCAGGGTGGGGGTTCCTTGGGGTGTGGGGCGGCCTGGGTGAAGGGCCTGTGGTGGTTTGTAGGCCGGCCACGCCTCCTGGCAACCCAAGCAGAGGCCCTGGTATCTGGGATTTATGTATCTTCTACAATTGAAACTTTGTAGCCTGGAGCAGAGCCAAGCCTCCTGCTCGCTCCGTGGCCGGCAGCCATTTCTTTTGGGGTTTGTGTATCTTCTATAATTGAAACTTTGTAGCCTGGAGCGAAGGCCTAGGCCAGCCAGAGCTGCAGAAGCTTTGCTTCCTCCATTGCTGGGGCAACCCTTGCCTCCTGCTCTTTCCAGCTCCGTGGCTGCCGCCATTTCTATTTGGATTTGTTTACCTTCTATAATTGAAACTTTGTAGCCTTGAGTGGAGGCTTAGGCCGGCAAGGTCAGGAGGAAAGCTTGGCTTCCTTTGTTACCGGGGAAACCCAAGCCTCCCTCCTGCTCTCTGTGGCTGTAGCCATCTTGGTTGGGTTTATTTGCATATTTGCTCCTGATTGGCTGGTGGGTGTGGCTTGTGGGCATGGCTTGTGGGTGTAGTGGAGTTAGGGTCAATTTGCATATTACTCTTTTATTAGGTAGGATGTTATCAGTTATTTGTACTTGAAATGACATTTTGAGAAAATGACTGCTTAATACCCAAGTCTGAGAAGCCATGATTTGTCAGTCACTCTTCAGTACCTAGTTCAACTAAAAAAATCACACAAGTGCTCTTTCATATCCAATAGAAATGTTTTATGCTACTTCCCATTTCACCATCCAGAATGTTAAAAAGACATGGACTTACCCTGACCCGTGTAGCTCAGTTGTTGGGTATAGTCCCATACACCAAAAGGTGGTGGGTTCTATTACTGGTCAGGGCACATGCCCGGGTTGTGAACTCGATCCCCAGTAGGTGGCCTGCAGGAGGAAGCTGGTCAATGATTCTCTCACATCATTGATGTTTCTCTCTCTCTCTCCCTCTCCCTTCTTCATTGAAATCAATAAAAATTAAAATTAAAAAAAATGGACTCAAGGTTGAGATTTAATAAAAGCAATGATTTTTATTGCTTCATCAAGGATATTTTTAAGTAAAAACGGATTTTCTTTTTTAAGATTGCGAGTGTGATGGTAAAGAGTACAATGACCATTAGTCAATGTTGACAGCACCTTAATTTGTGCTGCTAAAGCACTAGCAGTTTTACCCATTTTGGCTTTTGCACCATCAGTGTAATTGTCAACATGTGAAAAGGCAAATAATATCTTAGTATTACATGAAAATAGTTTTGTCTCCCCAGAAAGTGAAATACACTTTGAGAACCAATGTAATACTTACTCTATTGTTGCTTGCTATGCTGATATTAGCCATTTTCTGACTTCCTGTTCCAAAAGATGGTGGTTTAGTGCCCCTTTCACTAAACCAGAACCTCTGTTGTTCCTTCCTGCATTGCCTCAATATAATCATAGCATACTGTTGCTTAAAAAAAATAATGTTTATCTTTTTGTTACTATGTATTATTCACTGCTAATCCAAGTAGGGTAAAATGAATGTTTTATTTTGTTTTTCTTTTGTTTTAATATGTTTTTATTGATTTCAGAGAGGAAGGGAGAGAGAAAGAGAGATAGAAACATCAATGATGAGAGAGAATCATTGACCAGCTGCCTCCTGCATGTCCCCAGTGGGGACCGAGCCTGCAACCCAGGCATGTGCCCCGACCCACCCGGGATCAAACTGTGACCTCTTGGTTCATAGGTCAATGCTCAACTACTGAGCCATGCCAGCTGGTCTGTTTTTTGTGGGTTTTTGTTTTGTTTTGTTTTTTAATTATTGATTTTTAGAAAGAGAGGAAGGGAGAGGGATAGAGAGATAGAAACATCTATGAGAGAGAAACAACATCTATCAGCTGCTTTCTGTACAGCCCCTGGGAATCAAGCCCCTGACTGGGAATTGAACCAATGACCTCTTGGTTCATGGGTTGACATTCAACCATTGAGCCACATTGGCCAGGCTGCTGGTACAACTTTTTATTTTGACCTGGAGTTGATTACTATCTTGCTTTTTTATGTACTTAGTTCTGTGATCCCATCACAGATTTGTCTCAATTCTCCAATACATTTGTAAAACATTTCCTAAGTATTCTGTTCCACGCAGTTAAGTCATCAGGCCTGTTTTTCCCCCCTAGAGAAATCCCTCCCATAGCCTTTCTTCCTCTTGCTCCAATATGGAGCAGCTGCTCACACAGCCAGCTACTCGGCCTTTATTCTGGGGCATCCCCTAACTGAAGAGAGGATGTGACGAGCTGTGGGAGTCTAAATGCTCATTTCCCAAACTTGAAATAAATTACTCTCTTTTAAGCCCCATGTCTCCTCCCTCGCTCTCAGTGTGTTTCCACATCCCCAAACTGGATCTCCAAATCCTGAAACTTGCTGGGGTTCTGATGCACAGATTGGCTTCTTTCATTGACATCTCCAGGCACTTACTTGGTTTCCTGATTTTTCAACTCTCCCACATTGCTTACACAATGCTAACATTCCATACCCACTGTTTTAACCTTGCTGTTAAAATTTAACTATATATCTTGGGGTTATTTCCATCTCCATACATAGTGATCTTTATCATTCTCTTTATAGAGCTGCATAGTGTTCAATTATGTGGCTATACCATAGTTTATTTACCAGTCCCCTAGTGATGGACACTGGGTTGTTTCTAATTGTTTGTGCTTTAAATGAGTACCTGTACATTTGTCGTTTTGTATGTATTCAAGTGTACCTGAATGATAGATTCCCACAAGTGAGATTGTTGGGTCAAAGGATAAATGCATCTGTAATTTTGGCAGTTATTGCCATATTCCTTTAATAGGAGTTGTACCATTTTACATTCCTGCTAGCAGTGTATGATAGTGCTCAAACTTTCACACTTTTGCAGTCTGTTATATGAGAAATGGTATTTCCCTGTAGTTTTCCTGGCCTTTCCCCTCCACATTTTAAACTTTATTTTATGTATTATTCTGTGTAAACTTCTGGCCAAAAATCTATGTTATAATAAAAATTTCTAACTTTAAATATATAGAATTAAAATAAAATACCATAACTTATAGAAATATACTTAGGTTATTTGCCAGAATTGGGCCACTCCTGGATGACTAGGACCCATCCTCCTTACTTTGATGATTCAAGTAACTAACAGAATACTTTTTATTTAGCTAGGTCAGATGAAATTTTGTAGAAGGGAATGAACAAACTCAACTCATCTTCAAATAAGCTAAACTAGTACTAACTTAATGCATACTGTAGAAAGCTGTAAGTCTTTTTAGGGGAAGCCGAGTTCCACATCAAAGACTCTGCTCTTCATGGTTGGCTGTATTTGTATTCTCATCCATCTTCTCACAGTTGTATCATTCTTCATAGAAACCGCTTTCTAATTTCCTGAGTAAAGGGACAATGTGATTTGAATATTGCCAGGTCTTCTCATAGTTACAATTAAATTATACCATAATAGTGGGTTATTTAATGTTCTCACTCTAAGTTTACCACAGTTTTCTTCTTAAGGAACATCTGAAGCCGTCTATGTCATTAATTCTCACATTACAGTCATGTCCCATATTCCCTTCCTTGCAGGTGGTATTGTGAAGGCAAGGAGCTTGAAAATTCCCCAGACATTCATATTGTCCAGGCGGGAAATCTGCACTCACTGACCATTGCTGAAGCCTTTGAAGAGGACACAGGACGCTATTCCTGCTTTGCTTCTAACATCTATGGAACAGATTCAACTTCTGCTGAGATTTATATAGAAGGTAAAGCAAAATACTCTTGGAGTATGGCAATTACTGGTAAGACATATAGTTATCCTATCTAATAAAAGAGTAATATGCAAATTGACCATCACTCCAACACACAAGATGGCTGCCCCCATGTCATCAAAGATGGCTGACCCCACGTGGACACAAGATGGCCACCACAAGATGGCCAGCAGGGGAGGGCAGTTGTGGGTGATCAGGCCATCAGGGGAGAGCAGTTGGGAAGGATCAGGCCTGCAAAGGAGGGCAGTTGGGGGCGATCAACCCTGCAGGGGAGGGCATTTAGGGGTGACCAGGCTGGCAGAGGAGAGAAGTGGAGGGCGACCAGGCCTGCATGGAAGGGCAGTTGGGGGGGACCCAGGCCTGCAGGAGAGAGCAGTTGGAGGGGACCAGGCCTGCAGGGGAGGGCAGATGGGTGGGGGGGAACCAGGCCTGCAAGAGAAGGGCAGTTAGGGGTGACCAGGCCTGCAGGGGAGGGCAGTTAGGGGCAATCAGGCTGGCAGGGGAGTGGTTAGGGGGTGATCAGGCTGTCAGGCAGAAGTGGTTAGGGGGAATCAGGAAGGCAGGCAGGCGAGCAGTTGGGAGCCAGCAGTCCTGGATTGTGAGAGGGATGTCCGACTGCCCGTTTAGGCCCGATCCTAGGATCGGGCCTAAACGGGCAGTCGGACATCCCTCAAGGGGTCCCAGATTGGAGAGGGTGCAGGCTGGGCTAAGGGACACCCTCTCCCTCCCCCCCCCCGCCCCCCGTGCACAAATTTTGTGCACTGGGCCTCTAGTAATAAATATATATTTTATTGATTTTTTACAGAGAGGAAGAGAGAGGGATAGAGAGTTAGAAACATCGATGAGAGAAACATTGATCAGCTGCCTCCCGCACACCTCCTATTGGTGATGTGCCTGCAACCAAGGCACATGCCCTTGACTGGAATTGAACCTGGGACCTTTCAGTCCGCAGGCTGACGCTCTAACCACTGAGCCAAACCAGTTAGGGCAATAAATATTTATTGAGGGCCTATTCTACCACACACCCTTCTAGGCAGTGGGGATAACAGCAGTGAACCAAATAGACAAAAATTCCTAGGCTCATGGAAAGATGGAATTTACATTGTAATGGAGAGACATAAAGTATATGAGATTAAAAAAATAAAATATATGACAGGTGTGTGTGTGTGTGTGTAGGGGGTAGGAAGCTTCCCACATCAAGAAGCAATTCTCCATGACGCCAATTGAATATCCTACAATTTAACTCAACTCTTATACCAATTACCTGGAGATAGTGTCAGATCCAATAGGTTAAGGGCTCAGTTGTATAAGATTGCTCCCACTTCACTTCAAATGCCAGTCACAAGTAGTAGTCCCCAGGTTACCCACAATTTCTGTCTGGCTTGGCTACAAATCAGAGGTTCCCATGACCCCCAACTCAGGTTCAATTAATTTGCTAGTGTGTCACAAAACTCAGGAAAACATTTACTTTTGATAAGCAGTTTATTAAACAACATGATTAGGATACAGATGAACAACTAGACGAAAAGATAAAGAGAGTGAGGTCTGGGAGGGTCTTGAGCATAAGAGCTCTGTCCCAGTGGAGTTAAGCTTCTAATATGTTCACCAACCTGGGAGCTCTCCAAACCCCATCCACCTATACCTACAATATCTAAGGAGGCTTCCTCACGTAGGCATTTTTTGCCCCTCTTCACCTTCGGGGTTGTAAGGGGTGGGGCTGAAAATTCCAAGCTTCTAATCATGGCTTAGTCTTTCTGGTGACCAGCCTCCATCCAAGAACCAGAGAGGAGCTGACCCAGTTATCTCATTAGAACAAAAGATCCATTTAGTGCTCTTATCACTTAGAAATTTATAGGAGTTTTAGGAGCCCTGTGTCAGGAATGGAGTCAAAGGCAAAAACAAGAGATACTCCAAAGTGCTCATTACTTAGGAAATTATAAGAGTTTTAGGGGCTCTTGCCAGGAACCAGGGGTAGTGACCTATATATATATATTTTTGTTATCTCACAGTATATACAATCGGGGATAGGAAGTATGAGTGTGTGTGTGTGTGTGTGTGTGTGTGTGTGTGTGTGTGTGTGTGTGTGTTGCGTGTAAGCTGCAATTCTAGATAGGGTGATCAAGGAAGACTTCACTAACTAGGTGACATATAAGTGAAGACCTAGAGGAAGTGAAAGAGTGAGCCGCAAGGATATTCAAGAGAAAAGAACTCTAGGCACAGAAATCCACAGTGCACTGGCCCTGAAGTGGCAGTGTGCCTGTCTTACTATAAAGAGACGAGCAATGTGGCCAGGGTAAGGCAACAAGAAAAAAAGGATCAGGTAGGTCAAAAGTTCAAGATGGGCTCAAGATGGGAGGAGGCAAGTGAACAGATTATGTAGGTCATTTGCAAGGCCATTTGCAAGGACTTTGGCTTTTACTCTGAGGGAGTTGAGAAGCTATGGAGTAGTCTGAGCAGAGATGTGACATAATCTGACTTAGCTTTTAACATGGTCACTCTGGTTCCTGGGTGAAAATATACCACAGGGATTCAAGGGTAGACAATAGGAGACCATTTGGGAACCTTAGAAAGGCATTTACATCAGCACAAAATTTATATGACTAATTTTAGAGAATAAATCAATTTATGTTCCTTACATATCTATAAAGTTTTGTTCCCATTTATCTCATTCCCTGGGTTTTTTTATGGGAACCATTCGTTGGCACTCTTATCAGCTATAATACCTTATGTAGGCCTTGGTTTCAGCACTTAAATAAATAATGCATTATTATGATTTAAATGCCCATTTATGAACTAGATTGTAAGGCTGGTACTGTCTCATTCTTCTATATCTCCAATATAGTGCCAAGTTCATAGTGGGTATCTGATAAATATTTATTGAATAGATTGTGAATAATGATGATGGAATAGTGAATAATACGTGAATAGAAGTGTGTGGTATATTTTCATTCTCAAAACTTTGGAGTACAATAAATGCCTCCAGATTTAGCTCTGATAAATCTTCCTGGAATTTACTCTATCGAGAAGTAAATCCAGGATCAAAGTTCTGGGAACAGTGCTGAGATTGGATCGCTGATTTTTTTTTTTTTTCATTTTATGGCAACAGAGCTTCAAGCACCCCTCTCCTGAGATGAAATATGACTTGTTAATATTAGGACTAGACGGAAGAGCATCCACCTACATCTACAATGTTTGGAATCCAATGTAATCCCTCCTTTTATTTAGTTTGGGTAGGTCAGGAGTAAGAGGATTTATGGACACTACATTAATGTCTGCAAAGACTTTTTTTAGTCCAAAGGCATCAGCAGATGTTTTATATAAAGAACACTTGGAATTTGGACCAGAAATTTGAACACTATCACTAATTAGCCATGTGGCTTTGAGCAAGCCCTTCAACTACTTAGAATCTATTTCCTCACCTGTAAAAGTGGGTGTTTGTTAGTGTAGGGAATCACTGAGTTCATTTCTATGTCTGAAATTCTATAGGTCTTCAAATGCCTAGGAACCAGTTTAAGAAATTATCTTAAAAGTTTCATGTCTTGGTTATTTTTTCAGGGGCTTCTTCTTCTGACTCAGAAGGGGACCCTAACAAGGAAGAGATGAATCGGTAATTCTAATTTTGCTTAAGTCTTGCCTAGATTAATTTTAATATTCCCAGTATTTTACTGTTATTTAATTATTGCTTTTAATTAAGTTATTTAAATATAGGCTTTCTTGTTTAATAGCAGTTAAAAGAGGGAAATATACAGGAGGAATAAACATACTCTTTCCACATAGGAGGTTTTCCAATAATCATGCGACCCATCTGCATCAGTAGTTTTGCTAGTGGGTTTTTAAAAAGTTCCCTTTCGAGTTAAAAATGGGCTCTCCTAAATTTTCTCAGTAAATGTGCAATTATTTGTGCAAAATAAAAAGGCCATTTCCAACACATTAGTGAAAAGTAATTGTGAATTCAAGCTTCCCAATATTTTTTAAAATATATTTTTATTGATTTCAGAGAGAATGGGAGAGGGAGAGATAGCAACATCAATGATGAAAATCATTGATTGGCTGCCTCCTACACTCCCTCTACTGGGGATGGAGCCCACAACCTGGGCATATGCCCAGACCAGAAATTGAACTGTGACCTCCTGGTTCATAGGTCAACACTCAGCCATTGACCCACACTGGCCAGGCAAGCTTCGCACTATTTTAAAAATGAGATATCACCAATGAATTATCATCATACCTATATATACAGAGTGAAAAACACACATCCAGTGATTCAAAAAAACTTCGTTTTCTGACTAAATAATAATACTTACAAGAACACAAAACCTGGTGATCCTAAATTATTTATGTGAGTGATCTGGGCAAGTGACTTTTTTGCTGAACAATTGTTCTGAGTACTGAACAAAGTTACATCTATCTATTCATTACTTTCCACAACTATTGACTAAGCACCTACTCTACACCAGACAGTTCATTAGATGCAATGGGTACTAAGAAAAATCAGATATTTCCTGCCTTCCTGCTTATAGTCTAGCAGGAATGTAATATAGAGCAATGAAATATATAGCAAATATAGCAAAAGGTATATACCAAGCATATAGACAGTAAGAGTAATAAAGTGTAATAAACGGTGATATAATTATGTACAAGTTGTAAAAGACTTGGCACGAAGGGCTCTATTGGTTGAGGAGGGAAAGAGAGATCAGGAAGGGAGACACAGAATTGGTGACCTTTAGCTCAGGCTTAAAAGAACAGTAGGTAGACACCCCCAAATAAGAAAGGAAAGGGCATTTCAGGCAGAGGAGGCTGTGGGGAGAAGACCTGGGAACTGGAAACAGACACAAGAGCCATTCCTTGAGACTACCTGAAACAAGTGGCAATATTTGGAAGACTCGTTAAAGAGCTGTTAACTGTGTTTGCGCATTCTGTCCTCCCCTACAGGGGGTAATTACTCCTTAAGGGCAGAGATCATGTCTTATTTTTCAAAATCCTTTGTGTGCCTACTTTGAAATGATAACTTGCTTTTAGCTTTTGTGCAGATATGAAAATTCATAGCCAGAGTAAATGATTTCTCCCTTTAACTGTCTTCCTTATTCTCATGGCTTCAGTTCAATTCCTCCTTTGTTCCTGCCTCTTTATGCCAGTCACCACCTTACAGGTGTTCCAACCTTTTTCTCTTTTATAGTTTCCAAATACAACCAGTTATTCTCTAAAAGATCATTCTGATCCTGTCATTTTTCTGACTTAAAAAAATTATCTATGGGAAAATAAAACACAAAACAAGCAATAACATTTTTTAAAACTCTTAGCATGGCATACAAAGCCTTATTCAGTAGAGTATCATCCAGGCTTTCCTCCCCTCTCCTCCTCCACTCCCCCACCTCAAGCTCTCTGCACTGCTGCCATCTCACTCAAACAATGTATGTTTCATTTCACCTCTTTCTTCAAGCTGTTAACTTTTCTAGGAATGCCCTATCTCCTCTGCCTGGCCTTCAAAACCTAGTCAAGTTCTATAATAAACTTCTCCTCTACTGCACATTTATCACTGCCTCCTCAGGGCTCTCATAACACAGTTACAAGCCTAATGGGTGTGAAATTTGATATACACACTTAATAAGTAAGAAATAACTCATTTGTTTATTCTCTTTACATCTACTTGTAATAGGGTTTAGCTTCAGTTACGTGTAATAAAGACTCAAAATAATAACTTAAATAAGACATTTATTTCTCATTTACATAAAAATATGGATTTAGCTAGTAAAACAGCTCTACCTTCCCCTGCGTTCCAATCTGCTTTCAGCTTTCTGCTTCATCTCATTCTATGGTGTAGCCTCATCTTCTTAGTCTAAAATTGGAAGAAATAAAAGCACGTTCTGTCCCGTTTTTAAGGTCATTTCTCTTAAATCACAGACATCACTATCCCTCATATCCCATGACCAGAAAGTAGTCATGTGGCCATACCTACCTTCAACGAAGTTTGGGAGATTCAGTGTTTATCTGGAGTAGCCATGTAAAGAAATCAGGAGTTCTATTACTATAGAAGAAAAAAAATGGATGCCTCTGTATGACCACATGATTCTGCTTCTGAGACCCCAGCTTGCCGGGCTAGGAAAATATTTAATCACCCTTTATTGGACGTCCCCTTCCTCCTCCATGACTGTGGAAAGCTCCTTGGGATATATATGTGTATAATATTTGATGTTAAACACTGCTCTATACATCTTACATGAATTACCTTATTTATAACCCTCATGAAAATTCTATGAGGTAAAAATTATTATTTCACCATTTTAGAGATGAGGAAGCTGAGACAGACAGAGGTAACATCTAAACAAAAGGGAAGCCCATTCTGTCATCTGTCTTCTACCCACTCACCCCCCTCCCCGCCCAGGTTATTAGGGAGAGGTCCATGTCCCAGACCTCAAGTCCCCTTTAATTTGCACTCGGATGTCGAGTGTGACTCGACACGGTTAGCATTAGAATAAAGGAATCGAGAAAAAAGCAAGCGAGTACAAAGGGTTAAGTCCAGTCCTTTGTTGCTTTCTGATATGCTTGGGTGCTGATATCTTTAGCAAGAGTGGTACTCTTTAATCATAAGGGTTACCATCCCCTCTGGACTCAAGTTCTCTGGCAAGATCCACAAAACTAAAATAATCTCCCCTCTGCAGCCTCTTCAAGAATATTTCTTGGCTCTCTTGCCCTTCAAATAATCCCTTTAATTTGTATAACTTGAAGAGCTCATTGACTCAGGCTATTTCTGCTTTCTGCCATGCCCAAATCCCAGAAGCAAAGATTTACAAAGCCTGGCCTTTTACTTGAAATGGATGGGGGAGGGAAAATACAGAGGGCAAAACAAATCTCAAAAAATTATCTTCTGCACATGCTCCATCATAGCACTCGTCTGGATTCTCGGTTGTGAATATGCACAAGTCCCCAGCTTGACTGAGAGCAGCTAACTCAAGGACAGGAATGATATCTTATCATCTTCCTGTTTACATGTAATAAAGTGTGTAGTAAAGAAGCCCTCAGTAATGGCTTGTGGAATCTTGTTGACCAAAGACTTGTATTATATCTAACTATAAGCAGGGATAGAGTTACTAACTTTGCTGAAAGAATTTTCACAAGCAATGATAGGTCTGTTTTTATAAAAGTTTTAATCATTTCTCAGAATCCAGAAGCCAAAAGAGGTGTCACCCCCTCCCACTACTTCTGCAGCCATTCCTTCAGCAGTACCCCAAGCCCAGCATGTGGTGGCCCGGCCGAGTGTATCAACCATCCAACAGGTACAAAAGTCTAAGGGAAACACAAGTGCCATAGTCTGTGACAGGCAGGCACTGTGACCATGACCATCTTGTATGGCATGATCATGTTCTTCTCTGTTGCACTTTCATAATGACCTTGGGCAATTCATTTCCATGATCATGATAATCTGTACTTCTAATGTAGGGTATCAGTGGTTCCTATTGCTTTGGAAACACACTCTCCAACTCATGGGCAATTTCATAGAGACCCTTTATAAGTTGGTCCCTAATATTCCAGCTTTATTGGCATTAGAGTATTGATTACACACAATGGCCCAAGACACTCAGAATTCTACTTTCTAAGGGAACAACCATGAAATTATTTTTTTTTAATACATTAAAGACTCTCATCCTTCAAGATGATGGTGATGATGATGATACTAATACATGCTTAGTGTGAAAACACTGGAAAAATAGAGAAGCTATACTAAGTAAAAGCTTTAGTTAAGGTTCTACTCCCCTGCCCCCACTCCTCAGAGGTACCTTCTTTTAATAGTTTCTAGTAGATAGTTTCATGCAATTTCTAGGCACATATATGAAAATATATGTATGCATGTACTTCTAAAATATAAAATCATACTATTCTAAATATATTTGTAACATGTTATTGATATATTTATTGACTTAAAACCATTTAAAAATTTAAACAGTTGCTTATCTAAGCCATTGAGTAATGCACAGGGGTCACATTTTAGTTCTAATCCAGTAGTTTTTCAAATTATGATCTGTGGAGGCTCAGAAATTCTATGGAAGCTCTTCAGGAATTTAGAGTTAATTACACATGTGAGGCAGTCACCATGATCTAGAAAGAAAAACAATCAGTTCAGTATAAAATTTTTTTTCTTTTAATTAATTTCTTTATTGATTAAGGTAGTATAAAATTTGAAGTCTGTAATTCATAGATTTAGAAAATGTCAGTCTTTTGGTTTTAGATTAATTTTATACACCAAATTCTGTAAATGTGTTCTATCTATCTATCTATCTATCTATCTATCTATCTATCTATCTAGTAATGCTAGTGACAATAAATCTATTGTTCATTCCCTTCTAACAGTGTCGGAGCCCTACTAACTATTTGCAAGGATTGGATGGAAAACCTATCATTGCAGCTCCGGTGTTTACAAAGGTAATGAAAATATTATTTCTTTCTGTCATGGCTTTAAATATACTATAATACCCAAACAAAGTTGTGGGATACAATATTTACTGATTTTATCTCAGGATTTTGGTCTGTTATAAGTACAGTATAGGATTTGGGATTTTTAGTATTTGTTACCATGTCATTCAAGTCTCAGATTTCTAATAACAGTTTGTGTAATGAAAGAAATGTCTTCTCCACTCACCACATTGTTCTTTATGGCATCCTATTGTTGTTAAACACAATAGCCACACCTAGGGGTCAGGTGATAAGTTTGTAGCCACTTATATGCCAAAGGTTTCTCTGGAAGGGCTTTCAAAAGAATTGAATTGCACCAAAAGAGTGTCTTTGGCACTCAAGAGATGGAGTAGATGTTCTTAGGAGACTCAACATAAAACCTCACTCTAAGATAAAGAGTCCTATTTTTCTATTGCCTGGTATCAACTATTGTGGTGGCATTAATTCTGAGTCTCATAGTCTTTGTATTAGAACTGGAAATTTTACTTAAGCACTTTCATTTACAAATGAAAAAAAAAAAAAAATAAGGGAGGGCCAGAGAGCTTACTAGTAAGCAATTTATCCAAAGTCACAGAATTGGTGTCAGAATCAGGACTAGAAACATGTTCTCCCAATTCTCACTCAATAGTTTTTTCCCTTAGATAGCATTGACTTTGTTTCTATGTTTTATAGGACAATAAATTAAAAGGTAAAAAATTGAGTGACATTGGATTTTTATTTGGTATTATGAAGACTACATGGATGGAATCTATGACTGGATTTATAATTTATTGTTTGTATCAATGCTAACTTAGGCCCAAAGAGATTTTGTCCTCTCAGAAGTATGCTTTAGTTTGGAGAAATGGGTTCTCAGTCAGGGTTAATCCCCCTCCACCCCCCCCCCCCACCCCCCAGTGGACATTTGACAATGTCTGGAGACATTTTTAGTTGTCACATCTGGGACATTGTGCTGTTGGCATCCAGAGATGCTGCTGAACATCCTGCAATGGATAGAAAGACAGCCTCCCACAACAAAGACCTATCCAGACCAAACTGCCAGTAGTCCTGGGACTGAGACATCATGATTTAGAGCAAAATGGCAAAAACTGTGTCTTTTCCAATGAAGAACTGTGTCTTTTCCTTAAAGAAAGAGCTAAATCCACAACTTCCACAGACATCACTTTTAGGGAGGTGCCACCATATCAGCTCATCCAAGATGGTTTTCCAAAATCAACCAAAGTCTAGACTGAGACATGCTCATCCATATCCATATCAGTTGAGTCAACATTCATATGGGAAACAAGATGTCTCTTGATTTTTCAGATTCACTTCTTGTAACCTGCTTTTGATGTTTCAGCATTGCTATTTTCAAAGATGTGACGTAGGAAAGCAACATGCTGTGACTTGGCAAATACAAGACTTTGATGACGAGTTATAAATGGACGTGTGTGTGTGTGTGTGTGTGTGTGTGTGTGTGTGTGTGTGTGATATAGCTAATAGAGCTATCTGTAATCGTCTCCTATTTCACGGCTGAGTCACTTAGCCTTAAAACATAGCTTAAGTGCCCCAGAAATCAGGACACTTTGTCACACCCTAGAAACAGTGCTGACTCTTCAAAAGCAACTAAATCACAGAATAATATGTACCTAGTCCCAACTGAAATCTCCTTCTCTTTTCTCTTCCTTATTACCAACTGCCCAGCCAGAGATCAGAGAGGGGTCCTAATCTCCTTCCTCTCACTTTTAAATCTTCCTAGGTGCTCTGTCTTCCCTGCATCTGTCACCTGGTGCAGATCTCTGGTACAACATTCAGCACAATAATAAACTATTTATTTTTCTGTCCCTCCCAAGCACTTTGAAGCCTATTTCTAATATCTACATAGGAGTTCATAAAGGTAATAATAGGTCCAAAGTCATTTTTATTGTTCCAAACAGTACAATAGGACTTCAACACTTATTCTTTACATTGCATTTTCATGGACTGGTTAGAGTAACAGGTTTAGCTGCCTTTGTGTGGTGACTCTGATGAACTTCTAATTAGATGCTCTGATTGGATGATATATATATGCCTTTGATAAATAAAAATGGGAAAATGAATTATCATTAGTATATGTTGTTTGTTAGATAAATCTCCAAAAACGTTAGATCCATGGTGGGAAAAAACAGTCCTTAATACAAAGACCCAAACTCTGATGAGGCTTTCTCAGCCCTCAGATGTATGCTTTTGCCTCCATAAATGGACCAGGATTGCTCAGACGTAGGGCACTGGGATAGGCTCTGACTCAGATTCCAGAGGGACTTATCAGCGGCAGCGTGCTTACGTTAGTTTCCATCAGTACAGGCAGGATTGAGGTCATAGTCACTGCCAGTGTCATTAGAAAATGTCTGAGTCAGAGCCACTGGTGATGGTAATCACGTGGCATGAGCCCTGATAACTGATCATTTGCATATGTTTATTCGGGTTATGTACTTCGTTAGGAACTTCAGGCATTTCAACCCCCATGACTCACTTTCTATACTGCCCAACAAAGCATTTCTTTGCCAATACAGTAATGGCAAGGAGCCAATTTTTAAAAAAGCATCAGAGAGCAGCGTTTCATTTAACTCCTTGTGCCTTCTTTGGTGATAGGGAATTACTGGTATTATCTTCTTTTTAAAGAAGGTTAAAATGAAAAGGAGGGCTGCCCAACAAAACAGTGGTAGAGTCTGAGAGAAGACAGGGGTTCTCTATGTTAGTTCATCGCTCTGATTATAGGTGATACCTATGTTTTAAAATATTTTATGGAGATAGACTATCCTTCATTCTCTATACAGTATCAAAAAACACTTTCACTCTATTTATGGGGGGAAACCGTGCTCACACTTCTTGAGTGTGAAGGGAGGTAGACGATCAAATTAGAATCATACTCCTATCGCTGCTCCCTCTCCAACAGCAGCTGCTTTGGCGGGCTTTCAAGGCTGCAGCAGCCCTGGCTCCAGCTGCTTCAGCAGTAATTTGAAAAGTGAAGGGGGCAGGGGAAGTGAGAATTTGAAGAAGAGTGCTTCATTATATAACATCAGAGGCAGGAAACCCTGAAATAACTGGACTAGTGACAGGATCCAGATTTCTGAAGATTACACGGGCCCCTCTCCCCAACCTGACATTCCGGAGGCTTTTCTGACTCAGCTGTTACAGGACACCTCTGACAAGCAAGGGGCAAGAGAGTCTTCAGTCAAACAGTTCTTTATCAGTAAAAACTGCTCTGATCCAATTCCAGCCCAAAGCACTAAGAACATTCATTTGCAGCATCTTCCAAGGTGCAAAGTATCAACTGGATTGAAAAGGGAAGAAAATGACAATGTGAGCCTTTGTAGCTGACATCTTTTAACCAATAAGGAAGACGCCCTTTCTCAAGATGTCCCTGCCTTGTATTTATAGGAACAGTCCTTTCAACTCACGTTTACAGCACGTGGCACAGTGCTCGGCACAAAGCAGGCACATAGCAACGTTTATTCTGTGGGGAATAACTTCCATTTCAGCTAAGAAGGAATCATTGCTTTCATCGCTTTGTGGCATCTGAGTGTCTTTAGGGGGAATAAAGAAAAAAAAAATCCAATATTAAATGGCCATGGAAGACATGCTTCTCAAGGCTCTGGGTAGTCAAGTTACCCTGCAAAGAACGTCTTCCCAGATGATAAGTATGGTGATGACACACAAGACAGACTTGCACTTTGGATACCGTTCACCTCAAGAAGTTAAAGACATTGGTTATAGTGACTTTAGTCCAATCCATAATTCCTAGTTAAGACTAACTTAACCTTTGCTAGTTGGGGAATGTTTCATTTGCCTTAGTTCGTCATCAGTGAAATCCTGATGATTGTGATCATGTCTGTACACAGTGAACACACTGTGCCATTAGTAACAGCCCAAGACCTACGCCCGTGTTGAACGTGGCACCATCTGCACTATGTTCAGATGGTGCAACTGTTTCTGACCCTGACGTGCGGTGATGTGTGCCAGTTCCGTCCCATGAGACTTTTGTAGAAAAGCAGTTTTCAGCCGAAACCGGCTTGGCTCAGTGGATAGAGCGTCAGCCTGCGGACTCAAGGGTCCCAGGTTCGATTCCGGTCAAGGGCATGTACCTTGGTTGCGGGCACATCCCCAGTGGGGGGTGTGCAAGAGGCAGCTGATCGATGTTTCTAACTCTCTATCCCTCTCTCTTTCCTCTCTGTAAAAAATCAATAAAATATATTTAAAAGAAGAAAAGAAAAGAAAAGAAAAGCAGTTTTCAGCAATAACAACTATCATTGTCCTTCAAACCACGACTTCCAATCATTTTTTCTAAGTGGTTTGTAAGATGACCCTTGGCACTTCCTTTACTGAGTATTGATGACATGTCACACTGGAATGAACTTCCATCTTATATCAGACATTTAGTGAGCATATTCCATACACTGTAGTATCGCAGGTATCTTGGCTGGGCTCTGATATAGAGCACAGGTCTTGGCTGTCAATGTCTAGTGAATAATAACAATAATGATGGTCTCAGTTGTAAGCAACATATTCTCTCAAGGAGGTCCTTTTGCAAACAGGGCTTTGGTGTGACCTCTGCAGATTGAGAAGTGGCTTATATATCTGAACTGAACTGCAAGCTATGTCAAAACATGTGGATTGACCTCATTCTGATTATATCTATTTTTTAAATGTGCCATATTTTATTTATTCAATCCCTTCTGCCATTACCACCTTTGTTGTTGTTGTTATTGTTTGTTTTTCTAGTTTGTTTGCCTCAAGAAGGAATGAAACCCCATTATACTAGTATAGGAATCCCAGTGAGATGTCTGACTGCCACTAAAGTACTCAATAGGCCCCAAAGCTTCTGTTTAAATACAAAATTTGCTCAAATGTCAGGGTTGAGGGCACTTTCACCAGCTTGCCAGGAGCACTCAAGAATCGTTGATGTTCCCTGCTTACTTAGAGCATTCCATTCTTGTCACCAGAGGATGTTGTTTAGGGTAGACAAGGAATAACAAGATTTTTAATCAAATAGTTCCTTATTAATTTAGAAACCGCTCTATGCAAATCCCATCCTGAATTATTTCAGCAAACAAATTTGGAAACGCAAAGAACAAAGCACTAACTTTGAACTACATCGCCCCCTGGCTGTCCCAATATTAACTTACACACCCCTCTGAGAGAAAAGTTTCCTACTGTGGTTGAAGCCAGGTGGTTATTCCCACCCCTGTATTCCTTAAACAAATGCCATAAATATGATATGGCCATGCACAAAATATCATAAATTGTTCAGACAAGAGCTGTAAACAATCACAAAATATTTATAAGAGTGAATGATAAAAGCAAAAAAGAAACAAACAAATAAACAAACAAAAACTAGCCAACCTGCCCTAGCTGGTTTGGCTCAGTGGATAGTGTGTCGGCCTGCAGACTGAAGGGTCCTGGGTTTGATTCAAGGGTACATGCCCAGGTTGAGGGCTCAATCCCCAGTAGGGGGCAAACATTAGGCAGCCAATCAATGATTCTCTTTTATCATTGATGTTTCTATCTCTCTCTTCCTCTCTGAAATCAATAAAAAATATATATTTTTAAAATATAGCTATCCCCTTCTCTGAAGCAAGAACCAATATTTCCTAGTTGCAGATCCAAAAATTGTAATAATAGAAAGCCTTGCAGCATTTGTTGCTAAAAAGAGCTTGTGGAGGAAGTTAATCATAACCTTTCTATGTTTATAATCCTTGGGCCAAAATTAAAAAGAAAAACATGCTCACACACATGCCAAAGAAATATTTCATAATCAAATGAAGCACCTACTATATAAATGAATGTGTGACTTTAGATTCACAAATCTTGATGAGTGGAAGACTAGATGTGAAAGGAAAATGTGAGTTCCATTCTCCCATAGAGTCTATTATGGAATATACTGATATTTTACAGTTCAAAGTGGTTTTTGTAAACCTTTTTTTATGGAAGTGTGGAAAAATATTTAATGACACCTTCACAAAATTACAAGATATTTGCCATGACCTAAGACTACACATATGACTATTATTTTATAGAGATTGTCAGAGTTTATATTCCTGCATAGTTGCTGAAGCTATACTGTAAAGAACACATAAAGAAAACAAAATAGCAAAACAAAGTCAATTTCCAGGACAACAGAATGTAAATAAGGCAAAGCCAGGAAAACAGTTAGTTCATTGGACCGGACCACAGAGATGTTACACCTGTGGACAGTGATATTCTTCTGTGGAAAAAATACATTACTCTTATGCCGAGTATACCTAGTAAATACTCACTGCAGATTTTAAAAATTGTTATTATTTCTGAAAAGCAAACTCCACTTGAGCATTTAAGAACAGAAATACTTTACCAAAAAATTAGTATTTTTTGAACCCTTCGAAATGTTTTGTCTAGTATTTAATAAACTTATCTGGCACCGAGAGGAAAAGAAAGAAGAGAGTGAACCTTCATTCAAACCTTTATTCAAAAATAAACTAAATTGGAGCTGCTGGAGATGTAGAAGATTTGGAGAAAATCCAAATACAGAGGCAATGGCATCTTTTAAAAAAAAAATAGCACTGGAACTAGATTTCAAAAATGTACACTTTGGGGTTCTAATAATATTCTTCTCATTATAGATGTTACAAAATTTATCAGCCTCGGAGGGTCAGCTGGTTGTCTTTGAATGCAGAGTGAAAGGAGCTCCATCTCCTAGAGTTGAGTGGTACAGAGAAGGGACCTTGATAGAAGATTCTCCAGATTTTAGAATCTTACAGAAAAGTAAGTTGATGCTTCAAAATTATTTTTCTGATCATTAATTTTCATAAATGTATTGTAGGTATTTATTTTTATAATTTTTCACAACTAATTTAAATATAATAAAAATATTCTAAAAATCACTTGTAATCATAATCCCTCAATCTAAACCCAATTATTAATATTTTGGTGTATAGTCTCCAACTTTTTCCCATGAATTATTTTTATAAATCTTTATTGTTGAAAGTATTACATATGTCCCTTTTCCCCCATTGCCCTCACCAACCCCATCCCCTACCCCAAGCCTTCACCACCCTATTGTCTGTGTCTACCCATGAAGATTTTTTAATAAAAATAAAAAATCATATTCTTTTTTTATGGTGTGAGATAGATACTAGACTTATTGGGGTGACCACTTCGTAAGTTCTATAAATGTCTAATCACTGGGTTGTACACCTGAAGCTAATGTAATATTGTATGTCAACTGTAAATCATACTCTTTTTTGTAAATTAAGTTTTTTCACTCAACATTTCAGGAATATCTTTCCATGTTAATAAATATAGGCCTTTCTTACTTAAAAAAATTTGATCAATACAATCAATTTCATATTTATTTAATTTTCTATTGTTGAACATTTAGATTGTTCACAAATTTTTACTACTTTAAACTATGCTTCAATGCATGTTAACAGAAAAATATTTGTGAATAAAAAATAAAGTACTAGAATTACTACTGTAAATTCACATTTTTTAGACGTTTAATATCTAGGGGTGGGCAAAGTAGCTTAACAGTTGTGAGTGCATGCAACACAGAATTAATAAAGCTATTGCAATAATCATAACCTGCATGTCTTTTTTCATATGAACAACTATAATCCTACTTTTGCCCACCCCTGTATATTGCCAAAATGTCATCCCCAAAGGTTGAAACTAAGGATGATCACATAATTTATCATTCAATCTGGGACACTTTTGGGTGTGAAAGAGGGTACTATTAATAATTACACAGAGATCCCAGGAATAAACCAGGTTTGTCCCAGCTGAATTGGGACACATGTGGTCCTATATTTTACTACAACTTTCACTAACAATGGGGATTAAGTATTTTTTATCTTCACTAATTTTATAGGCCCCAAATGGAAATACTTCTTTTGATCCTCACTTCACTAATTATATGTGAGGTGGAACTGTTTTTCATATTTATTTGGTCTTTGTATTTTATTGTTTTTAAATTACCTATTCATATCCTTTGCTCATTTTTTATATTAGGTTTTTATTTTTTATTGTAAGAGTTATCTGTATATTGAAGTGGTTAATTATTCTTTTCTTGTCACATAAGTGCTTTCACCTTGACCCATTTCAGATTAAATACATTGAAATTTATTTGCTTTTTTGTTAATTTGTTTCTGTTGATCACAAAATAGTAGTACTTAGATCAGTATGATATATGAATCAAAGTACTATCAAGTTTAACAGCAGTAGCAGCAACAATAATATATTCGAAATACCATTGAAACTGAGAAAAATACTTCAATATTCTATCCGTATAGAAGCTTGTAACTAAGGTCAACAGCTACTCACTGAGTGCCTGCAATTTGATAAACACTAATTGAACACCTGTATGCAGTACCCAGCAGGCACTTTCAGGAATGATAAAGAATTTTAAGGTTAAGGACCAGCTCTCAAGGAACCTGTCACCCATCCTGGGGCCTTTAATATTTGAAACCTTAGAGGTAAATTCTACATTTTATTAGGACATGATAGCCCAAAACCAAGAATAATCTCTCAGTCTTCACAAACACTTTCCAGGTAAGGCTGAATGGGTATCAGTAAAAGCCAGTCGTTCCTGAATCCCAGCTAACTCAGTAACTTTTCCTCCTCACCTACGTGGAACCCAGATGTGTCTCAAGGTACAGCAACATCATTTAGTTAGCAGCTTTCTTGCTGCCCTCTGTGACAACCATTGTGTCCCTGTGGAGGTCATTGGCGCTTAGCTCCTTTTACTTAACATTATAGCTTAACCTTAAAAAATCACTCATGAGTATGCAAGTGACTATGAAATTCTATAGGAAGCTTCTGATGAAAATATAGCCTCAGTGAAATAAATGCTAAGAGTCTTTTAATTTATTTTCTTCTAGAACCTCGATCCATGGCAGAGCCAGGTAAAGAACATTTTAATTTTAATTTATTAGAGTGTGATCAGTGGTTTGATATATATAACAAAACATATTGAAATTACAATGGGGTCATGAAAAATAAAGTTTTAGGGAAAAGATCCAAACCAACTGTAGCTATTATTGTAGAAGAATAAAAGAAGGGGAGCATGTGAAAATTTGGAATATGTGCTCAATTCCTAATATGAATGCAGTTAGTTTGTGGTATTGAGGATTTTTTTCTTAGGAATATCTTCCCTCTTCCCTTGGCCCCTTCTCAGGACCTTTCAAAACTGGGCAGAGCAATTTCCATAATGCTAGATTAAGTCCAATTTTACAGCTTACATTTCTGAAAACTTATGCATCAAATGTTGAAATTTGAAGAATCAATAAAATATCTGTGATGGTATTAGATTTAATTTGAAGGATACTAAGATGACATGAAAGTGACAAGTAGGTGAAGCTCTTACCTCCAAAAAATACAAGTCACTCACAATCAAAGCATAAACATCTGGATGTCCTCCTTGTGATCACCCTGAAATATCCCATTGTATTTTTACCCCCAGGTAAGAATGAGGGCTTGGAATTTATAACTCTCTTCAGAAAACTGAATGGGAAGTCATTCCAGAAGTAGATGTTGCATAGCTCTTCACCATGGGGATACATAATAAAGACCAGAGGGTCAATATTCTTGCATTCTTCTAGTAGAGAAGTATTTTTCCCTTTGAAAATATTTCAGGCTTTGAATACATTCACCCAAAGCAGGCGTTTTCACTAGGCAGTCTCATATACAAAACACTTTCCGAGTCGCTCAAAAGATGTCCCTGCCCAAAACAAATCCTGCCTTTCCCAGCTCCATGATCTAAAATCCCACAGCCAGAGGTATTCCTTCCACCTTGTATAATGTAAGTACCCTTTGGAGACAGAATGCTTTATCTTAGCAGGTAGGTATAGTGTGAATGAAAGATCATTTTCTGAGAGCAGGTCGCTGAAAAAGGAAAGCACGAATGTTTGGAAAGGGGAACAGAAAGAAGGAAGCTTAGGCCAAGGGCTCAGGAAAAGCACAGAGAGGCACCAACAGCAAACGTTGCCTCTCTTCATTTAGGATTCTTCGGGCAGCAAGTAAAGAAGACCTAACTAAAAGTGGCTTCAGCAATAAGAAAAAATGTATTTCCTCACATAGCAAAATGCCCTAAGAAGTAGCAGTCTTGAGATTGGTTCATTTAGCATCTCAGAGTTCATTGGGGGCCAACCCTTTTTTTCCATTTTCCATTCTACTATCTTCAGAGTATCTTCTTAGGCTGGTTCCACTCATATACCCAAGACAGTTGCCATAGTTATGGATATTATATGCAGCTGACAATATTCAGAGACAAAAATATGGAATAACACTTTCTTTTGTCTGTGTAAAGAACAAGAAAATGTCTCCCAGAAATTCCCTAATATCTCATTGACCAGAACTGTGTGTCATATGGCATCACTTATCAAGAATAGAGTTAGCAGGATTGGCTTAGCACAACCAGTCTCAATTCACCAGCTGAGGCTGGGCAAGGCCAACTTTATTTGAAGCACATGAACACTCCAGGGAGGGCGAACAGTTAGGGATCAGTTAATAAGGAGGGAAGAGGATGTAGTTACTGAGCAGGTGCCCTGGCTTCCTGTGCAGCCTTCCTAGCGGTTGTCCAGCTAATTAAATTCAGTTATCACGAAACACTGAGGTGCCAAGTGTCTCCTAAAGCAACTATGCTTTTATTAATTTTGTTTTTAATGTCAGGTCTACTGGGTGATAACTGGAGGTTTAGGTTACTGTCTTAGTTATCTCTTCATTAGCTGCCAAGTAATATCTAACTACAAAAATTTTAGGCTATAAGCATATGGTTCCACCTGGGAATCACTTCTGTAGTTATTCAAAAGAGGGCTCATGCTGTGTATTGGAGTAATCCAACAGAATTACCATAATATTACAAAGAAAAAAAATGCATTTCTCTTGTTTTTCACCCAGAATTTCAAATATTTCGCTAAGCAAAATATTTATTGTCCAGTTTTAAATTGTGGCTTTCCTTTAAAATTACCTAACTGCAAAAGTTTCTCACATAAATAGTGAGAAATCTGGGATTAAAAAATGTTTTATTAATCCTTTTATTTCATACAAATCTCCTTTTGCCTTAACTCCTAAGTTGTTTTTGTGATTTTTTAAAAGTTTATTGTTCCTCAGTTCTATTTTTGTCATGTGAACTGGTGACATAAACATAGGAGACAATTTGAGAATCCATAATATATAATATGTTATCATAATATTCTCTTGCCAATAGTCTGTCTGCGTGGAGTTATTTGTTCTATGTGCTTCCATTCATTTAGCCTCCTAATCAGTCCATTCAATCAAATAATTGTTTGGACTAATTATTTTCAAACAACTAATGCAATCAACTTCTTATATTGACTTTTATAGAAAAACCATCTGATAGTGAGTTGCATAATTCCATTTTCATAATTACGTCAGTAACCGTTCTGTTTTGCTGGCATTTAGAGGAGATTTGTACTTTGGTCATTGCTGAAGTATTTGCAGAAGACTCTGGGTGCTTCACATGTACTGCAAGCAACAAATACGGCACAGTGTCAAGCATCGCACAGCTGGATGTAAGAGGTAAGGGCTCTTTACAAGTCAGAACAATTTAGACCATGACTTTGAGTATGGAAAGTTTATATTTTCCTCCTTACTGCTTTTCTTATAAAGCTAACTTGGCTCTCCTTTTAAAAATTGAATTATTGAGGAAAGTGTTCTTGAACAATATCCAATTTTCAATTTCTTACTGCATTTATAACCACCACTACCACCCCAGTTGTCCTACTGTTATGTATTACACTCCCTAAGAAAACATCTCCTTGGTTTTATATAAACTACTAATATCCTTTCCAAAACAGTACTTAGATTTCTAGTTCAGCTTTTTTCCTGTATTCTCGCCATTCTTTAATGCCCCAGATTATGTTCTCTGTTTTTGACAGGCCTTTTCCCATTCGAATAATCATCTGTTTGGACACATGCCCCAACTCGGGGTTACAATCCGATCTCAGTCTCATTGAGTGAGATAACAGCTGAGGTCCTATTATTGTTGTTTCAGGAAATGAAGACCTCAGAAATAATGGGTCTCTTCACTCAGCCAACTCCATCACCAACCTGGCTGTGATTGAGCAGCAGCCATCCCCACCCAATCCACAGCCCCCTTCTGTGGAACAACCCCCTAAACCCAAACTCGAAGGGGTTCTGGTGAACCACAACGAGCCCCGGTCCAGCTCAAGAATCGGGCTCCGAGTACACTTCAACCTTCCTGAAGATGACAAAGGAAGCGAAGCGTCTCCTGAGGGTGGCACGGTGACTGCCAACCAGACCAGGCCCGATTCTTTCCTGGAGAGATTCAGTGTACAGCCTGCAAAAATCCCTGAGCCTTCCTCACCTGTCAAAGAGCCCCCTCCAGTCCTGGCCAAACCCAAACTGTAAGTAAAAACTAGAATGGATAACCAAGTGCCTCAGAGCATCTCTGAGTCTTCCCTTCTTCAGAATGATGGAGCTGAAAGGGGAATTACAAAATGAGAAAATACGCTTTATTTTATTTTTAATATATTTTTATTTATTTTAGAGGGGAAGGGAGGGGGGTGGAGAGAAACATCAATGATGAGAGAGAATCATTGATAGGCTGCCTCCTGCACATCCCCTACTGGGGATGGAGCCCACAACCCGGTCATGTGCCCTTGACCAGACTCAAACCCGGGACCCTTCAGTCTGCAGGCCAACGCTCTAGCCACTGAGTCAATCCAACTAGGGCAGAAAATATGCTTTAAATGTTTTAAAAACCATACATCCTTACACCAATCTAAGTGTACTATCACTATCACCCTTACTATTAATATTCCAGCTCTGCCAGAGACATGTTGCAATGTTTGATGTTCATCCATAGTAAAGCAAACACAGAACATGATACTACTGTTATGTTCTGTTTGATCCACACATCAAAATGATAAAAATTATGTTTGTAATTATATAAATCTTTAAGTATCAACATTAAAATCTGCAGTATCAGCACTCCCATCATGTGTTTCTCAGTGATGACAACAAGATGTTCATTGCAAGCAGTTCCTGTTGTTTCATTTTATATTCTTCTCACTACCACATAAGGCAGATTGCAGGGCATAAAATGAAATGTTACATAATATGCCTTTTAGCAAGTCACATCCAGAATTGTCGAAGTTCTGCTGGTCCCAGGAAATCGCAATCCACTTAAAAAAAATAAGAGAGGAAGGGGATATGTGGGGATCTATGCAGGAACAGCCAGGCCCGGCACAGAGAAGGCAAACTGGGAGCTGGGATCACATGGTTAGTTCAGCCTCTGTCCGCTTCTCACTCTCTGACTTCTGAAGTGCCTCCTTGTTTCCTCTTTGCGTATCCACTCCACTATTATCTCTTTGAAGATTTATCAGTTTATGGCTTGGCCCTTCATGGTGTGTACCATTCTCCATCACGATTTGTGTCAAGTTGCACTGCTAACTAAATCGTTCTCAACAGCTGGATTCCAAATACCAACTGGTCCAGCCTGGTCAAGTGCAGAGGACTTGTGTTTGGATTCCAAATACCAACCGGTCCAGCCTGGTCAAGTGCAGAGGACTTGTGTTTGGAGGGAGGAAGAGTCAGATGGATCACAGAACTGTGGGGCCTGGGTGGGAGTTCTCAGAGAAGGGAGTTGTGGGAATAAGTAACCCATACAATCTCCTTGAAAACTGCCTCCTAGTACCCCAGGACTGTTTAGGAGCTATTATGTATGTCAGATAGGATTAGATTTAGTTTCATGTTGCAGAAAACCCAAACTAACAGTGGGTTAAACACATGAGTGTTTATTTTTCTCTTAAATCAAGGAATCAGACTGTCTGTGGCTCTGTTAAGAACCCAGTCTCCTATCTTTCTGCTCTGCCATCTTTAGCACTGGCTACTTCTCTAGGTCCCCTCGTGGTCCAGGTTGGTGGTGCAGTCATCATGTCTGCATTTCAAGCACCAGGAAGAGCAAATGGCTGGGTCTTAATATCAAATTCTTTTTAAAAAGTCGTCTTAGGGGAGCGGCCGGGGAGAGGTCAGTGGGGTGAAAAGGAGACTTATGTAATACTTTAAACAATAAAGAATTTAAATTTAAAAAAATATATAAAGGCCTTCTTAGGTCATACTCCAATCTTCTGGCCAGAACTTAATCACATGTTATACTAACCACAAAGGAGGCTGGGAAATGTATTCTTCAGATGGCACATATTTCCTACAGGAATAAAACCGAGTACTTTTACAAAGTAGTCAGCCAGCAGTGTCTGCCACATGAGACTTTCAATGAATATAAAAATTCTTTCTACTAAATTATATAGTGACACCCTCTAAAAATTCAGTTCTCAGTACTATATAATTCTTTAATATTTTTTGCCTTTTTAAAAATTTCTCTTAGGTCTTTATTGGAATAGGTACATATACATGCTCACACACACACACACACATGCACATCCTTGAATCCACATGAAGCTGTCATTTTTAAACACTATTATTATCAGAACCTAGATCATTCAGATTTTGAAATTTTCAGCTTGAATACCAAGCGGTCTAGATCAGTGATTCTTTATTCTGGCTACACTCTAGAATGAAATATGGAGCTTTTAAAAAATATTTAATCCTTCTCTCCCAATTGAATCAGAATCTCCCTACAGGTTATTTTAATGTATAGCCAGGTTGCAAACTACTGGTCTGGAGTTGGACAACCTGAGTTACAACCTTTTATCACCCCACCCTACCCCATCACACACCCCTCCACACTCAGGAAAAAACAATAATTAACAGTTAAAGTGAGTCAAATGTCAGACAAAAATGGAATGTACTGGGGAAGCCTATACTTTAGGATGAGTGTCTCTTTAGAGCAGAGGTTCTCAGTCCTGGATGCCTGCAAGAATCACTTAAGCAAGCATGTCAAACTCGAGGCCGTGAGTTGTTTAAATAAACAAGGCATGTGGCCCACCGGCCAGGAGTTTGACATGCTTGACCTAGAGCCTTGCTACTTACCTCATTGGCTTCACCTGCAGGCTTGATAAAATGCAGAGTCTGTGGCCCTGAATTAGTCTCAGAGCTACTGAATCAGAACTCTGGGGGTGGGGCCCAGAAATCTGTGTTTTAACTAGAGCCCTGGAGAATTCTTGGGCCCACTTAAGAACCACTGACTGACATTTTAAAAGATAATGATAACTATGCCTGGGTCCTTTCCCAGGCCAATTGACTCTCTGGGCCATGGTGCCTAAATCAATGAGGTTTGTTTGTCTTTTGAGCTCTCCAGGTGATTCTAATGTGCTGCCAGCGACGTAACCATTGCTAAAACCACAGCTAAGAGCTGATTGCGGAGACGATTTACTCAGAATCAGTTATCCTAATCAGTGGTGTGCTGGCCAGTGTTTTAGTAATGGGCAGAGGCAGGGAAGCCCTGAGGGTGGCATTTATAAATTTCCTCCCACCGTGGCTGATTTCAAGCTACCTAAGAAAGGTCATTGAACTGGGACCAAGGATGAGTTGTGGACAGAGCCATCCAGAGCTGGTTCTAGCACATGCTGCCCAAAGTTGTTGTTGCCAAAATTGCTTTCAAAAGTACTGGATACAGTATCCCAAGTTTGTTTTGTTGTGTTTGTCATTGGCATTGTATCTTGACAGTTCAAAATCCCTGAGAAATTCTTTTGTGTTCCCAAAGCATCCTTATAATTCTGAACCTGATTTTCATTCTTACAAATCTTTAAAGTGATATTTGTAGTTCAGAAACTAAAAAATATACCCACCATTTATTGACCACTTACAAATTTGTATTTGGTCATTTATTTATCAATTCTCACAACAAAATCAATGTCTATTACTTTTTTCCTATTTAATTACGGGGAAATCAGGGTCAGCAAAGTATAGAAACTTCCCAAAGCCACACAATAATGAGTGGCAGAGCCAGGATTAGGACCTATGTCTCTTTGTCTGCAGAGCCCATATTCTTGAGCATAATGCTTAAGATGTGGCAAAAGAAGAGATATTTTCAAGTAACCCAAGAAAGTTGATAAATCTACAGGAAGAAAGCTGGGGTATAAAGCTGATTTCAGAAATCCTTACAGCAACAATAAATGAGCAACTGAGCTTATAGCAATTTATGGCAGGCTGTTACTTTGAATTAGACAGGTTACTCAGGATTTTAGAACTGGTATGCTTTATAATTAATCTTCCCTCCCTTTATTTTTTCATTAATGCTATACCTTAATTATTAAATGTAAGTGAATTTCATATATTATCTGTACATAACCACTGATGATTTGTGTTACATGTACATATAGTAAGATTTTTGAGCCCTGAATAGCTCATACTATCTTAGGCATATTTATATCTCCTACAGTACCTAGCAAACTAGATACATAGAAGATTCAATAAAAGTCCATCAAATAATGGAATTGATACCTTGTCTTGATGTAATGAATGAGCAAATCCAAACAGCTCTTTTAAATCCCCTCTGGACAAGATAGAGTTTAATAAAATGGGGAAAAAATACTGTTCAAACAAAAAGAGACATTATTCTCAGATGAATTTTTCTAGACTCTTAGATAATCAAAACAATTTGACACTATATCTCATATATCATTAAGGTTTAAACCCACCTCTGTAATCTAATATACTGCATTGAATGATAAGCACTAACATGCCATTTGAATATTAAAGTAAAAACAACTGGTTCTTAGTTTTCATTCAGTGGGAACTAAGGAAAAAGAAAAATCAGTAAATACCAAATGACTTCCTGGCCTCTTTTTATCACCCTTATCTTTCAAGATTACTTCCTTTTTATATACTATTTTTTTCTATTTCCTTAACCATAATAAAATACTTATGCAAAGTCATCAGATTAATTTTTACTCAGACTGCAATACAAACATGTCCTGAAAGCTACGTAGCATTGTGTTTATGCTATAGCAGTCACAGAATGTGACCTGCTGATATGTGGTCCACTGAAAATGTAAAGGTTCTGTATTTTTATGCCATTGATAAAGTCAACACCAGCAGAATCAATGTTAATTGTACATATTTTTTTCTAAGGATAACCTCACAAAAATATTTCTGCTTCTCCTAATTTCTGAATCTTTCACCTATTGTGAAACAAAAAGGTTTAATTAATATTTAATTGTATTAATTTATTCTCCCAGTTTAAAAGCTCACTTCTAAAAAGGAGAAAAAAGTTACCATGGCAAGTGGCTAATACGCTTGAATTCTTAGTTTAACTCAAGACAAAGTTTTCATAGATGATCAAAGGATTGCACAGTATGTAGCATTTGACAGTAATGAAAAGTGGAGATGGGTCTGCATTTTGTAAAGTTACTTTTCCATATATTATGTAACATAAATATTAATGAAGGGAAGGAAAAAATTAAACTCCAAGAATTAAGAAAAATCAAGGTTTGCCCTGGCTGGTGTGGCTCAGTTGGTTAGGCGTTGACCTGTGCACCAAAAGGTTGCAGGTTCGATTCCCAGATGGGGCACATGATCAAGTCGCAGGATCAGTGCCTGGCGGGGGAGTGAGGCAGGCAGAGCATGCAGGAGGCAGCCGGTTGATGTTTTGCTTTCACTTCAATGTTTCTCTCTCTCTCTCCCTCTCCCTTCCACTCTCTCTAAAAATCAATTTAAAATCTTTAAAAAATTAAAAAATAAAGAAAAATCAAGGTTTGGAGAACCTTCTCTTTCAACATAACTGCTGTTGGTGTTGACTTTATTGATGGTAAGCAAATACAAAACCTTTCGTTTTTAATAGGCCTCCTATTTGACAGATCACCTTCTGTGTTTCAGAAGCAACCTGTGTGTCCAAAGAGCATAAAACCACGTGGCCTTGGGACACTGCACTCTCATTTGTGGATCTTCCTATGGTCATGCATTTAGGAATAGAGTCTCTAAACAGCAAAGTTGGACAGCCCTGACAACTTTCTGCATGTATGGCTTTTAGACATTTTTATTCTTTAAAAATAACTGGCTTACTAAGAGGAGCTAAACAGTCTGTGGGACTTCAGGCAAGTCGTGTCATGCTTCTGTGACTCGGGCTCCTATAAATGAAGAAACTGCCCCCAGTCTGACTTACTTTTGTTTAGGAGCAAAAAAAAAAAAAAAAAAAAAATCTAAGTCAATGCTTATAATTAGACTTTTACAAACCATAGACTTTTATAGGGGGCTCATATAATTCATCATTTAATCCATGACATTTTTTAGTCTGGAAGAAACTATTAATAATTAAGCTAGGAAAACAGGCATAAACCAGAACAGTCTAGGCTGAATGGGGACAAACGGTCACCTTTCCTATACAGCACTGTTGTCAAGAGAGGGTGAGAAACCCAGACTCGCAGGTTTGCTCTGAAACGAGGCAGAGTGAAGGGTACAGCATGTTGGCTTGGAGAATGCAGCCCCTTCGGGGACTCACCTCAGCGTGTAGCCCAGTGCTTTCTGTCCCAAAGCTGAAATACTGTCTGTTCACCTCAGGACCTTGAGCCCTCCCAGCAAGGGGAACCATTGTTTCTATGTCTTTTTTCTAATTTATAAACATTACAATTGGGCCGCTGGGTTGCACCACTCCAGGGCCGGTCACCACACAGAGAACACAATGTGCGTGATGCCTCGGGGTGATGTATCGCACCGGCCTTTCTCCTACTTCGGGAAAATAAAACAGATTTAGAAAGAAGGAGAAACAACGCACGAGAAATGGATTCGCTGATTTCTGGCAGCTCTGGTTGTGTGTTCTTCCTCGGCACAAAGTTGTAAACAGCCAGTGTACCTTTCCGCAGGGCATGCCCCTGTGATGATCTCCCTTCTCTCCCCCTCTCTCGTGCAGCGACTCCAGCCAGCTCCAGCAGCTTCACAACCAGGTCCTGCTGGAACAGCAGCAGCTGCAAAACCCGTCTCCCTCGTCTCCTAAGGAGTTCCCTTTCCACACGAGTGTTTTGAACTCCATTGCTTCCCCAGCAGGGACAACGCCCAGCAAGCCTGTGAAGACGCCCTCACCGCAGACGTTCAGCCTGGCCCGGCCCAAGCATTTCTTCCCCTCCGCGAATACCAACACCGCCCCGGCGGCCGCGGCCCCGTCCAGCTCCCCAGTGTTCTCCCTGAGCAGCACTCCTCAAACCATGCAGAGGACAGTGAGCAAAGAAAGCCTCTTAGTTTCTCACCCCTTCGTGCAAACGAAGCCTCTAGGAGGAGTTTCCGTCCAAAACGAGCCAACCCCTCCAGGTCCGACGGAGCCGGCACCACCGCCACTCTCATTCCCCATCGCCGGCGGACACCAGTTCCAGCCCCGCTGTGTGTCTCCAAGTCCTGTCTCTCCCACCAGCCGGATCCAGAACCCAGTGGCTTTCCTCAGCTCCGTGCTGCCTTCTCTCCCTGCCATCCCACCCACCAATGCCATGGGGCTGCCCAGAAGTGCACCGTCCACGTAAGTGTCGTTGAGGTTTCTCCACGTAAAAGCTGTCCGTTCAGAAGGGACACATACAAAAACAGCTTGGTCTGGGCCAGGACTCTCATTTAGTGGATTCCTGAACAATCCTGTTTATTAGACACAACATGGATATTGAGCACCTTAAGACAAAGGGCATGATCGATTTAAATCATTTTTGTAATCAAAATGTTGAAAACACTTCTGCTAGCACAGATCCTCTGTGCAATGCTCCACCTTTGCACACAGCGTGCCCTCCATAAGTGCTTGATGACTCCTGGTGTCTCGTTGCCATCTTAACCGCTCTGATTTCTGGGCCTTTCTACACTGACCAGTGCTTTTCACGGGTGTGTTGGGTGTGAATTTATTTTACAGGCCATCCCAGGGACTAATGAAGAAAAATGCCAAGTCTCCCCAGCCAGTGAATGACGATTACATCCGTGAAGCTAAGAATGCAGTGATTCTAGACTTGGGAAAAAAAATGAATTTCAGTGATGTCAGATCCAACCAGCAGGTAGGATTGGTGGGTTCGGGTGGTTTATTTCAATGCGAGGAAAATAATTTTGCTTCATTCAGTCCTTCTTCGGGTGCTCAGGTCATCTTCATTTGCTTAGGAATCAAGCAGGGCAAGAGTCCAGCTTTCTGGATCTAAAAGTTTTCAAACCAAAACATCCCCAAACAAATGCATACTCTTCAAAAGAAATCACATGCTCAGTGAGGTTAACCAAAGGTCACGTAGTAAACTCCATCCACGTGGATCTCAAGTTCTTGATTACCATGTAGTTAACTCAGTTTACCTTTTTACAAGTGTTTACCTGAAACAGAATATGTTAAAGCAGGAGAGAGACTAGCTGGTCTCTGGCCCATTCGAGCAGTCCTCAGCTCCGTTTTGGCAGACACCATCACGTCTTTGAGAGAGTTCAATATCTGAGCTTGAGATGCTCTAGACCAGGAGTCCTCACACTTTTTAAACAGGGGGCCAGTTCACTGTCCCTCAGACCGTGGGAGGGCCGGACTATAGTTTTAAAAAAACTATGAACAAATTCCTATGCACACTGCACATACCTTATTTTGAAGTAAAAAAAACAAAACGGCAAAAACACCCGCATGTGGCCCGCGGGCCGTAGTTTGAGGACGCCTGCTCTAGACTTTAAGGAACTGGGTTCAAGCTTCTTTTTTTTCTGACTCCTTCAACCCAATGTGCCTGGAGGTCTGCTCAGCATTTCCTCTCAATCTTTGCATTCGTTGAAACGTGTGAAGCAGCCATTAGGCAATATCCTGCGATTCAATCTGTACAAATCCTTGCTTTCTAGTACGTGTTTACATTAAAGGAGAAGGAGGAAAGCCATAGGTGACCATCAAATAAAAGAAAGATAGACTCTTTTCTTATTTGAGTCATTTATTTTTGCGTTTAGAAGGTGATGTGTTTTTTTTAAATGCAGGTTTACGTTTTAATAACCTAACTCTTGATTTATTTGCCAAGGTGGGAACTGACAGAATCTACTTTGAAATAAAACATACAGTTTCAATCAAAACCATATGCCAAATATGGTGGAATTTGTGACGTAAGTGCTGGAAATAAGGCTGGAAGGGAGGATCCAGTTCCCCCTGACCATATGCTGTTTTCCTTAGTGTTTCTGCTTCTTATTTCCAGTGGACCATGGATGTACAATATTTTACAACTGTGTTATATGTTGGGCAATTTTTACTGAGTGGATGCTTTTGAAAATGTGCTGCTTAACACCTTTATAAAATTGACTTTAAATTACTGAATTGAAGCAGAATATTTAAGCTTCCCATGATTGAGTACACGTCCCATGTATTATTTCACCAAGTACATATATTTCTGGGAGGAAATACCAAGGCACTTATTCTTCTCTCCTGTCTTCTAGATAGAGAAACTGAGGCACGGTTGTCAAACTGTCAGTGGTGGAACTACAACTAGCGCCTGGTCTCCAGGGCACTTTCACATTTTCCCTGAAACTCTGCTGCCTTTTTCAGTTTTATGACAACAGTTATCTTCAAGCCCCATAAATGTGGCTCCGTCTAGTGCAGATTTGTTTTCCTATAGCACCGGCATCTATTTGTGGTTGTTAATCCTTCTAAGTGACATTGAAATCGGAGCTGTGTTCAGCCTATGTCTTTTACAACTCAGAAAGGAAGCAGCAATTAGAACCCATGTAAAAATGGTACCAGGTCAGCACACGAGCTGTTTGATTAGTCTGTAGGGAGATCCATGCTAATCCATGGCCCAACTCAGGAGAAAGTAGGGTTTTTCTCCTAATTACCTGAAATGTGAGCATATAGAAACATGAACTTCCATAAGCTGAGTGCCAAAACCCAAGCAGAACTCCTTATTAAATCTCCATTGTGAATTAACTTCAGAGCAAAGAGCAGGGACTCAGAGCAGTCTCAAAAACACCTCAGCACTCTCTTCTTTAGAGAATTATTATTGAGATTAGTTTTAGATTGCTTTCTGTGCTTGGATAATGAAAGCCAAGCTGCACAAATGCAATGCAGGAAACTAAGGAGCTGTCTGAGCTGGAACGCTTGCATGAGGTTGGTAGATGTTGATTCTGAGGAAGTTTTGAGGAATAAAATGATGACCATATTATAATATTGTTTTATAGTGAAAATGTCGTGAAGAACTGCCTAAAATGTGGCCCATTAGTAAACTTAAGAAGAAGAAAATTTGCTTGGAAAAGTGGAGAATAATCACAAAGAAACACTTATGTATTGATAGCCATCTATACCTGCAGTCTCTTTTCAACAGAATACAATTATCTGTTTTCTCACTTCCATGTTGGCCTGCATGTATGAGGGGGAGCATGTGATTTCTTTGAAGAGGATGTATTTGTTTGGGTTTGTTGTTTTTTTTGCCTTGAAAACTTTTAGCTCCAGAAAGCTGGACTCTTGCCCTACTTGATTCCTAAGCAAATGAAGAATAGTACCTGTCCTAGAACACTCATGTGGTCTAGCATTACTACACAATGCTGAGCATGAAAATAAATCAGAAGTCCCTAAACAGTGAGTATTATTGATTACAGATAATTTCCTCCTCAGAACTCAAACTTCTAAATTATTTTTTTAGAAAATGGGTTTTCTTTGATATACCTATCACTTTTATTTCTCTGTTGTAATATCCCAGCGTTTATCCTCTAACTTTTTTTATATGACATTTCTAATTATCAATTAACATTTGCTTGTTGGTTCTTGGAACTTTGTGCCATATAAAGGTGTCATCAGATGTTCATATTTATTCAGATGTTCATATTTATTAAAATGTTTCGCTTTCTAAACTGACAACAAAGTTTCTTTGAGTTGAGGATAAGCCGAGAGAAAGGTGCCCGATTTCAAGATTTTAGGCTGCATCACTTTTTATTTTGAAGGGTATCTTTTATTCAACAACAGTGGATCCTCATTGAACATCAATAAAACTTAAATGGTTTAGGTTAGCAAGGTGAATCTGAGAATCAAAGGAACCTAGGACCACAAAGTGTGATGGAGCCTTCATGACCAATGATTCTAATTCACAAATGACTTAACATGATGTTCTGAACCTCGTTAATGTTTATTGACTGCTAATTTCTAAATCTACATAAACATATGCATGCGCGCACACACATTTAGTGTCTCATTTCAACTTCCCTCCTTGACCTCATTTCTCTCAAAACCTTCCCATTTCTTTATTCTGCTCCTCCCTCCCTTTTTTAAAATGAATGCTTCTTCAAAACTGTCTGCAGTTCCCAGATACTGCCTTGTATGGCGGAGGGGGAAAAATGCCTAATTCTTGCTCTGCCTTTTGTTCCTCTAATCTCCTTCTCTAAGCTGCTTAGTCATTTCCTCTATTTAAATCTTACCTCTTTCATCTCTTACTATAAATTCTTTTTTAAAAAAAATATATTTTATTGATTTTTTACAGAGAGGACAGGAGAGGGACAGAGAGCTAGAAACATCGATGAGAGAGAAACATCGACCAGCTGCCTCCTGCACACCTCCTACCGGGGATGTGCCCGCAACCAAGGTACATGCCCTTGACCAGAATCGAACCCGGGACCCTTCAGTCTGCAGACCGACGCTCCATCCACTGAGCCAAACCGGTTTCGGCATCTTACTATGAATTCTTTATAAAAATCCTCTTTTGTGAGCAGTGTTGCCATCCATCCCTTTTGTAAAAAATATTCCACAATGTAGTCATTGGCCTTACATTGCCCAACTTGGACACGTAGGACACGATAGTGAAGTGTCCTGATGTTCTCTGCCATGGGCCCACCCACAACACACCAATCACATGCTTCCTGGGAGCTGAAATTGGGGGGTGTCTTGTTCATTGTTGTACCCCTGTTATGTCTGGCACAGAGTAGGTGTTCAGTAAATATTTGCTGAATTAACACAAAACAATAGGATTTACATTAGTTTCAGGTAGGATAGTGAAACTCTTGACCAAGTAGAAAATTTTGGATTTGTTGCATATCTATAGAAAATATCTCACTTGACTATCCAGACTCTGATTATACATAATTGTTTATACTACTTGCTGTGATAGCCATCTATTTTAATCAACTGATTAAAAAGAGGAAACCTTTAAAAACCACACTGAAATTGCACACAGGGGGGAAAAAGAATCTGAAATTAAGCAAAATTGGTGTTAAGTGAACATTTAAGTATAAAATAAATCTGTGTATCTTTTAGTAATTATTTATTTTTACGGAAAAATTTTGGAGTTAAAGTATTTTACCCAACATCTTTGAATGTAGAGTCTATGTTTTGTAGAATATTGTATCTCCAGTACCTATCATAGTATTTAGCACATAGTAGGTGCTTACTAAGAACTTGGCAGCAGGGACAGGAAGTAGGCTATGAAGCCTGGTTATTTCTATTGAAGGTAGCATGTAATTATTAGATAAATAGTAAAAGAAGGCATCCCCTATGTATGTTACCCTCCAAGTTTATATAGGAATATTTTATCCTCAGTCCGTACTGTGATCTCCCTGAGACAAAAGAGAATACATTCTCTAACATATAAGACTTTCTTTAGTGAACATTATACCTCGAGTTGGTTGGGAACCCTTGAGCAGGCTCCTCCAGCTGGTTTTATCCTATTTGATTATTTGCCCCCAAAGCTCAGAGTAGAGGAAGCCAGCATGAGCTCAAGGCAGTGAGTTTCTGATGACGGCCCCCATTTTGGAAATCCAGAGCCTGGGCAATGACATACGTGATTGGGATATGTCATCACACTGTGGTTCTCCACAGAAGGAAAGCACTCCCCACCACTCTGCCAATTTGAAGAATATTTCTGCAGATTGTCCCCAAAATCAAGTGTTTCAAGTTGTCAAATTATCAGCCTTAAGAAGGTTATCTTTATAAGGGCAGAAAGGAATTATATTTTCAAATGGCATATTCTGAGAATTTTTTTTTTAGCTTTTTGTTTTCTTTCATAGAGCTACTGAAATTATATGAAATTCATTTTCACTAAAGGTTTTACATATAAGCTGGAAGGGATAGGTCATATATCACTGATTTGATTGCCCTACAGACCAGATTTACACAGAAAAATGCTTTCCTTTAAGCATAGACATCACCTACGAGCAGGTGACACAGAAACTCCTGCCATTACTCGCAAAGGGGACAAGGCAAGGGAAAATGAGAATGCAACATAAATCCAGTCCTGGAAACTCAACGTGCTGTCCACCAACAGCGGATCAGTAGTGCAGCCTTTGTGCAGAACAGTGCAAAAAGCACCTTTAAATTTAACTTAAACATATTGCTTGTGTTTGCAGGTTTTCTTACAAAATCTGAGTCCCATCAGTCATAACATGGAATGACAACCTTGATTTATGTGTAATAGGAGTAGCTACCCTTGGGATAACCAACTCTTAGTTGCAAAGCACCACAGAAAATGTCAATTCCTGCTTTGGGGATAGATGGCATCTTTGTTAACATCTCCGATGTAAAGATTCAGTGCTTTAGTAACAAGCCACACCATTCCGTGGCTTCTTTGTTCCTGAGAATCAGCTTCCCAAATGTTTTATGAAATCTTTTCTGGAAACTCTTTGACCTACAATATCCTGATTTTGTTGCTCCTCTGCAATGTATACATTATATCGTATAAATGGTACATTAAGCAGGTATGTCTAAAACGAATTTTTTTTCTCTCCATATTCCTATGAATTTATCTAATGAGCTAATTCTTCTGATCCTAGCAATCTCAAATGTGAAGCTATCCCAAAACCATTGTGACCACTCTTCATTCATAGAAGGTTCTATGGTTACTGTGTTGCAAAAATACAATCTTGGTCCAGTAATACAAAACTTCCAGCCCTGGCAGTAACCAACATTCCAATCCTTAATGAAAACTAAGACCCACACACAAACCCCCTCTCTCAAGCCACTCCCCCGGGACTTCTGCAAGATACAAACCTAAAAAGCCAGGAAGGGACCATGGCCAGCTTCTCTCTTTTTTGCCCCCTCCTGCCCCACTTCACTAACTGCTATTTCTGACTCCTTCCTTTCCCAACCACGGAGGGACAAAAGCTGACCCCACACTGGCTCTGTGTCATGTGTGACCCACGTGTGCATGACGAGAGCCATCACGGTCCTCTGCCCTGGAACCATGCAGGAGTGCAGGCCACTCAACGCTGCCTTGAGCTTGGCCACCAACAGAAGTCCACCTCACTCTTCACTCTCGATTTCTTAGGCAGGAGCGAGACCTTGCTAGGCTTCAGGGGAAAGGGAGGTACCCAGGGGCTGGAGGTGGAGGTAGGACATGCGCAGACATTAATAACTCTCTCCAAAGTCCTCTCACTGGATCTTCTCCCTCCTGACTCTTGTATCTCTGATGGAAGTGAAGGCTTTAAATCGTCCAACCTATTCTTAAGCACCAGCTCTGAAATTTCTGGAAAACAGTTTGTCTCCCAACTCACTTGTTTTCTGATATGTAGCCCATCTTGGTGCCTCAGTAGAAACTTCCAGTTAAAATCTGCTTACAACTATATGCCCCATAGTTACAAATAGTATTTTAATTAAATTTATTGGGGTGACATTGGTTAACAAAATTACACAGTTTCAAATGTGCAATTCTATAATACAACATTTGTATATTGTATTGTGTGTTCACTATCCAAAGTCAAGTCTTCTTCCGTCACCATATATTTGACCCCCTTTACCCTTTACTACCTCACCCCCAACCGCCCTTCCCTCTGGTTACCACTGTAGTCTGCATCTAGGAGTTTTTGTTTGTTTATCTTTTTGTTCATTTGTTGCTTTCAGTATTAAATCCCACATATGAGTAAAATCATATGGTTATTGACTTTTTCCATCTGACTTATTTTGCTTAACATAATATTCTCAAGATCCACCCATGTTGTCACAAATGGCAGTATCTCATCTTTTCTTATGGCTGAGCAGAATTCCATTGTATATATGTACCACATCTTCTTTGTCCAATCCTCTGTTGAAGGACACTTCAGTTGTTTCCATGTCTTGGCCACTGTGAATAATGTTATAATGAATAAATGTTTTCAAATTTTTCAGATGGATACCCAGAAGAGGGATTGCTGGGTCATATGATAACTCTAGCCGTAATTTTTTGAGGAATCTCTATACTGTTTTCCATAGTGGCTGTACCAGTTTACATTCCCACCAATAGTGAGTGAGGGTTCCTTTTTCTCCTCAACCTCTCAAACAGTTGTTATTACTTATCTAGTTGATAATAGCCATTCTAACAGGTGTGGGGTGGTATCTTATTGTAGTTGGATTTGCATTTCCCTTATAGCTAGTGAAGAGCATCTTCTCATATCTGTTGGCCATTTGTATGTCTTCTTGGGAGAAGTGTCCATACAGGTCCTTTGCTCGATTTTTAATTGGATTGTTTGTTTTTTGTTATTGAGTTGTATGAGTTATTTATATATTTTGGATGTTAACCCTTTATCAGAGGTGTTGTTTACAAATATCTCCTGCCATTCGGTTGGTTGCCTTTTTGTTTTGTTGTCAGTTTCTTTTGCTGTGTGGAAGCTTTTCAGTCTGAGATAGTCCCACTTACTTATTTTTGCTTTTACTTCCTTTGCCTTTGAGGTCAAATTAATAAGACACTCTCTAAAACCAAGTCCATTAGTTTAGCACCTATGTTTTCGTCTATGTAATTTATTATTTCAGGTCTAATATTTAGGTTATTGATCCATTTTGATTTAATTTTTGTGTATGGTGACAAATAGCAGTCTAGTTTTATTCTTTTGCATATGGCTTTCCAATTTTCCCAGCACCATTTATTGAAGAGGCTTCTTTTCTCCATTCTCTATTTTTGGCTCCTTTATCACAAATTATTTGCCCATATACATGTGGGTTTATTTCTGGGCTCTCAATTCTTTTAATATTTTAAAAATAATTCACTGAGTGTTTTATTCTCATCATCCCCCCAATTTGTGGTATTGGTAAAACAAATATTTAACCAGTATGTATACATTTACAGTATAACAAAATATGCATATTTTCATCATATTGCTTCTGTAGTCCCTTGTGTTAAATCCCCCAATTCAAACATTTTAAATTCTGTAAAATCAGGCCCCATGTTGATAAAATCATCAGAACAAATTCTGGATTCCTCAAAGATGTGATAGAGTTGGAACAAGTGCTTGCCCCCATGTCTTTCATGTATTCACTCATTCTTCAGATACTCCCTGAGTACTTGCTATGAGGCAGGCATTCACTATTTAGGTGCTGTTGATATAGTGGTAAGCAAGATAAACAAGATCTCTGCTCTTATGAAAGTAACGTTCCAGTGCTTAGAGATAGTCAATCTTTCAATCAAGAAACAAGCAAACAAGAAAAATACTAGATAGCAACTGGTATTAGACAGGAAATTAGAGTGCAGAGTTATTTTATTTTTAAAAATATGTTTTCATTGATTTTTAGATAGAGAGGAAGGGAGAGGAAGAAAGAGATAGAAACATCCATTAGCTGTCTTCTGCACACCCCCCTGGGCATCAAGCCCACAACCGGGGATGTGCCCTGACCAGGAATTGAACCGATGACCTCCTGGTTCATGGGTCAATACTCAACCACTGAGCCACACCGGCCAGGCTGGCGAGTTACTTTAAATGAAGTGGCCTGGGAAGGCTGATTTAGGGAGTTGACATTTAAGCTTGATAGAATATGACAGGGAGAGTGAGTGAAAGGAATTGAGGAAAAGTACTAGATTTAGGGTTTAAGTGGGTACTCAAAGGGTGGTCTGAGGACCTGTGGCAATCTGTAAGCTGTCCCCTCTCCCCCTTGGGATAAGTACAGAAATTGAGAATAACCATTAAGAAAGTTCTATAGTAACTTGACAGAGAAATTTTATGTCTATTAAACATAATAATTTTGAATGCTTTTAAATTTTCATTTTTCTAGTAATTCATTTTTACAAAAGTACAGGTTGGACATTTTTAGAAATGTGGGGAAAAGACAATGTGGGGAAACTCTGGCTTAACCACTTAACCAAGTGGATGAGCAGTGATGCCATTTCCTGAGATGACAAAGAGCAGGGTAGAAGCATCTCTTGGGGGACGGAAATCAAGTGGGCATGGTTTGGACCATGCTCAGTTAGAGATGCCCATTGAGCACCCAAACCATGATGTAGAGTAAATTGTTGGGTATATGACTCTCATGATACAGAGTAGATCATTAGGCATATGAGTTCTGAGAAAAGACCAGGCTTGGAGACAGGACTTGGGGCTATCAGCATACAGAAGGGATCTGAAGCTGTGGGATTGGATGAGATCACCTATCTAGGAGCTAGCAAAGAAGACTGATAAGGAGCAGCCAGAGAAAGAGAAGGAAAACCAGTATGGTGTCATTAAAACCAACAGAAGAAAATGTTTCAAAAAGGAGAAAGGAGCCATCTGTATCTAAAGCTACTGAGAGGTCCGGTAAGGTAAGAACAGATAAGTGACAACTGGATTTGGCAAATTTGGAGACCCTAACAATAGTAACTTCAGTGGAACAGTGAGAACACCATCCTAATTGGAGTAGGTTAACAAGAGAATAGGTGACATGGAAATTATCCTGTAACAATATAAAATTGCTTCAAGTAGTTTTGTTGTGAAGGAAGCAGAGAGATGCAATGAAGACCTAGGTGGAGTCAAGGAAGATTTACTCGAGGCAGATTTTCCTCAAGTATGCAGATGGGACTGTCCAGTAGAACCAGGAAATCAGTAATGCAGACATACATCAGAATGCAATTCAGAAAAGCTTTGCCAAAATACCAGATAGGCAGTTCTACATATTGAAATGGACATTAATAGTAGTTGTGGAAATTACATTCCATCTTCATTCCATTCCCTACAGGATTCTACTGGGGCTCCATGCTCAAGGTGAGGAATCGGGGTTCACTAAGGCAGTTTGGGATTATAGTAGAGATACTGAAATCTCCTTTAGTGCTCATGGTGAGGAACTGGGAATGGTACATGCCTGGTTTATTGGGGTTCCACGATATAAATCTAACATCTGAACCATAAAAAAGTTGTTCCTTCAAATTATAATGACACCTTCTACCTCACCCATACAAATTGAAATTGAAGCATGTTTGCCCTTTTGACAGGAGTACAAAATTTCAAGCTTTGAGCAGAGACTGATGAATGAAATAGAATTCCGCTTGGAACGTACCCCCGTTGATGAGTCCGATGATGAAATCCAACATGATGAGATCCCCACGGGCAAGTGTATTGCTCCCATCTTTGACAAAAGACTTAAGCACTTCCGAGTCACAGAAGGCTCTCCAGTCACATTCACCTGCAAAATTGTTGGAATACCTATCCCAAAGGTAAGGGAAGATGACCAGCCAGTTGGCAAAGCAACAACACAGAACTGCAGACATTACCTTAAGAAAGTCTTAGCAGACTCAAGTGAAATATCTACTAGGGCAGTGGTCGGCAAACTCATTAGTCAACAGAGCCAAATATCAACAGTACGATTGAAATTTTGAGAGCCAAATTTTTTAAACTTAAACTTCTTCTAATGCCACTTCTTCAAAATAGACTCGCCCAGGCCGTGGTATTTTGTGGAAGAGCCACACTCAAGTGGCCAAAGAGCTGCATGTGGCCCGCGAGCTGCCGTTTGCCGACCACGGTACTAGAGGAATAAAAACCAATACCAGAGCCCTGACTGCATAGCTCAGGTGGTTAGCGTGTCGTCCCAATATGCCAAGATTGCAGATTGATCCCTGGTCAGGGTACATATAGGAAGCAACCAATGAAAGCATAAATAAGTGGAACAATAAATTCGATGTTTCTCTTTCTCTCTCTCCCTCTCCGCCCCCCTCTCTCCCTCCCTCCTTCCCCCCCTCCTTCCTCTCTTTAAAATCAATAAAAATAAAAATTGGGAAAAAAATACACAAAAACACCAAGCCTCGCCAGCATGGCTCAGTGATTGAGCGTCAACCTATGAACCTAGGAGGTCAGGGTTTGATTCTCCATCAGGGCATATCTCTGGGTTGTGGGCTCAGTCCCCAGTCTGGGGTGTGCAGGAGGCAGCCAATCAATGATACTCTCTCATCATTGATGTTCTATTTCTCTCTCTTCCTCTCCCTTCCTCCCTGAAATCAATAAAAAATATACATATTTAAAAAAAAAAAACAATACCAGAAAGTTAACAAAATCCAGTAATTTGACTAACAGAGATAGTCAGGAATAGGGTTGTTAAGTAGGCCAAAAAAAAAGCAGACTTTATGGGTAAATTAGAATTTTATTAAAATGTTAAAATAAACTTCTTAGTCATGATCCTCTGTTTTGGGCTATTGAGTCTCTCAACCATCACTCTCGCCAAATTGATATATTTTTTTTAACACTTATTGAATATCCACAGTGTGCCTGTTGTTGTACAAAGTGAGCTATATTTGTATCATTACTGTTAGGTTGGTAAATGCTAAAAATGTCATATCATTATCACTGGCTGCTGAAAAATCTTATGAGTCATCAGATTTTTTGGCAGTCAGCTGAGAGAAGGATTTACACCCAGTATGGCTGTAGCAAGGGATCTCTCTACTCTTCTTTCACAAAGGATAATTAACATGGCATTAGCATGTATGGTTAGGTAACCAGGAAATGTAGAGGAGGGCAGCTGCAACCTGTACTAATCCCACCCCCTTCCCCTCTTTTTTTTTTTTTTAATATATTTTATTGATTTTTCACAGAGAGGAAGAGAGAGGGATAGAGAGCTAGAAACATCGATGACAGAGAAACATCGATCAGCTGCCTCCTGCACAACCCCCACCGGGGATGTGCCCACAACCAAGGCACATGCCCTTGACCGGAATCGAACCTGGGACCCTTCAGTCCGCAGGCCGACGCTCTATCCACTGAGCCAAACCGGTTTTGGCCCCTTCTCCTCTTTGAGATAACTCCTTGATACATACAGAATTTAACCTGAGAAATATATATATTCAAATTTTAGCCAGATGAGAAATTCAGTGAGTGAATCCTGGCCTCATTCTACTTGGCATAATAAACTGCACTATTCTTTCAAGCAAGGTGAGCTATTCCAGGTCCTGAGATCTGCAGCTGCAGAAGACTTGAGCCTGTAATGGGATAGGATAATGGGAATAGGATAATGGGAAAAGATTCAGGCTCCTGGTTTTCTTTACTTTACCTCTGAAAACACGTCTGGTTCTTAGGGTAACTTTTTAAGTAATTATGAAGTACAATAAAAATAGTCAAAAGCTTTATCTCTATCCTAAATTACATAGACTTTTTAACTTAAGCATTGTATAAGTGCAGGAGCATATCACACTGTTTTTAATATGTTTTATAATTTTTTAAGTGTTTTGTAAGAGATACGTCACTTATTAAGATGTGCCTCACCCTACTCCCTACTTCATTATTCCTTAAAGATGTACAGAACAATGTATTTCCTCCTTGACTATCTTTCATTTCAGGTCTACTGGTTCAAAGATGGGAAGCAGATTTCAAAGAGAAATGAGCACTGCAAAATGAAGCGAGAAGGAGATGGGACATGTTCTCTGCACATCGAGTCCACCACCAGTGATGACGATGGCAACTATACCATCATGGCTGCCAACCCTCAGGTGGAGATGCAGAGTTTTGCTGCATGCTGAGGAAGGAGCAGTTGATGTCATAAATGATAACTTGAGAAGTGCGAGTTGCTAAGGATTACTGAGGAAAATTAATGAGAAGCATTGTGATTGTGTGTAACTAGAGCATAGTACCACAACTTAGAAAACCAGTTAGCCACTGATGGGTCCCTCAACCCCTCAGCCTTTGTCAAAGGGTTTTAGTGATATCTATTCACTGTGAACACATCCCAGGCCTATTGGGCTTACTCTTGTGTATATCAACTCATTGAATCTCTTGAAGAGTCAAATTAATCTATCAAAGAATTTGTTGTTTTTGTTATTTAGAGAAAAAGCAAATTACTTCACAAAGTCTTGTGAATATCTCTCAAACTCATAATCTCCTTTTTTGGGGGGTAAAAGTTAGAAGGCCATAATATTTTGCTTTCCTTTTCTGAATAAGATTAACTTAAACTTTTCCTAAAAGATATGGCTGAATAAATATGTTCAACTACCATTAGAATAGGAATTTCTACTCTCACCCACTCTTCCTATTAAAATATTAGTTTTGAAGGTAATCTTTATTGAGGAAAGTATAAGAACACTTGGCCATGATCTCTGTGTGTGGCTGCAGATAATGTTAAATGCACAAGAATTCTTTTTTTTTTTTTTTCATTTGTGCTTTATGTATTTCTCAACTTAAAAATGGAAGTCATCAAAGTGTTCTTAAAAATCCCTCCCCCTGGAATATGAACAATGATTTAAGGAGTCATATTATGTTTTTATCCCCCCAAAGAAAACTTATAATAGTTAGGTTCATAATGTTCGTGTCCAGAAAAATTTATGTAAATTGAAAAATATGTAGAATTCTTACTTTAATCTTGTTCATTTTCTTAGGGGAGAATCAGCTGCTCTGGCCACTTAATGGTACAAAGTTTGCCTATTCGCAGTCGACTGACATCTACTGGTCAGTCTCACAGGTAAAGACAACATGAATCTTCCTTCTCTAACCCCTCCCCGCAAGCACCATTACTTCATGTGTAGTCCTCCACCTGTAGCATCAGTGTCACCGGGGAGCTTGTTGCAAATGCAGAATCCCACGCCTCACCCCAGAATTACATTTTAATAATATCCCCAGGTGACTCATAAGTACACTAAATTTGAGAAGTACTGGTCTACAGCACACTTTTTAAAATATATATATTTTATTTATTTTTTACAGAGAGAAAGGGAGAGGGAGAGAGAGTTAGAAACATCGATGAGAGAGAAACATCAATCAGCTGCCTTCTGCACACCCCCTACTAGGGATGTGCCTGCAACCAAGGTACATGCCCTTGACTGGAATCGAACCTGGGACCCTTGAGTCCACAGGCTGACGTAGAGCACACTTTGGATACTTCAAAATTTGTAACCATCAGTGGCACCTGTGTACATATAAATCAGACTCTTTAGATTAAATTACTATTTTCTCTTCAATAAAGTAAAAACTGTTAATGATTATATGCATATAGATTGAATATTGCTGTTGTTGTCTCCAATATACCAATTTTCTCCAATAAGCCACTTGGCTTTCTTCTTCTCTGATTTTACTAACCACTAAGAGGAAAAAACATGGCGTTTCCTTGAGTCTTATAGAGGCCATGAAATCTTAGCAAAGCATTCCATAGTTGCTGACATGGATGAGTTAAATGTGACTTACCCAAGAAACAAAAATAGAGACTCATGTTTCAGATACAGTATTTCACCACCATTGCACTATACCTTCTTCTCTTTTTTTTTTTCTTCAAGAACAGCTGTTACTGTTGGTCAGTCTGAACCAGTAAGTTCATGATTATCTTAATGGTCTGCCATAATTTATAGGCAGGTCAAATTTTATTACTCAGAGACACAGGGATTGCAGCTGCCTTGTTCTGGGCAATAAACAGGACTTCTCTTTTGGATCTCATTTGAGGTTCGACTTGAATACTGATATATTTGTTTATTTTGAGACTTTTGAACAACTGGTCAAACCCAGGAAGAGCTGAGCCACTTAACCTAGAATGACTTCAGAGAGAAAGAAGCTAAAGCCTGTTTATTTGACTACAGATCTCACAAGATAATCCTACAGCATATGAGATACTTACCACTTTGTTTTCTTACATGAGCTTCACACCACTAACAAATATTTTATTTATTATTTGTTTATGGTCCAGCAACATCCTTTCCCTCCCTCACCGTACTGAAAAAAAAAAAAAATCTGTTCTCCAGGCCCTATAGTCATGCCTGCATGCCTACTGTCATAAATTTGTAAATTGGTTTCTGTATTTAATGCCTGAACATCTTTGTTGTTATAGGGGAAGGTCCCGAGTGCAAGAAAGAGACAAGGAGCCCCTACAGGAACGCTTTTTCCGCCCACATTTCCTGCAGGCTCCTGGGGATATGGTAGCTCACGAGGGGCGCCTCTGTCGGCTCGACTGTAAGGTAGACCCTAGCACCCATCCATCCTTGGTTCTGGATTGGTTCACATTTTGCAGTTGTTTGCTTGTTTGCACTTATTTTTGTTTGTATTTGTTTTGTGAGGTGTTTTTTGTTTGTTTGTTTGTTTGTTTTTTTCAAGGAAGAGGGGACTGGGGAAGGGAGAGAGATCACTTCCCCCCACCCACCCACAATGCTCTTTTCGAGTGTTTAATACCAGACAAAAGTATTTCATGAAATTTTTAACTCATTATATCTTTTTTTTTTTTTTAAATCCTCACTTGAGGATATTTTTCCATTGATTTTTAAAGAGAGTGGAAGAAAGAGGGAAAGACAGAGAGAAATATCAGTGTGAGAGAAACACATCAGTTGGTTGCCTCCTACATGAGCCCCAAATAGGGACCCAGCCAGGGAGGAGCCTGCAACCCAGGTAATCCCATTAACCGGGACCCTTCAGTCTGCAGGCCGACGCTCTATACACTGAGCCAAACCGGCTAGGGCTTAAATCGTTATCCTACCTAATAATCCTACCTAATAATAGAGTAATATGCAAATTGACCATACCTTCGCTATACCCACCAGCCACGCCCCCCAGGAAACCGTTGCAGGGACGCTGGGGTGTGGCCGAGCCCAAGGCCGGGAAAGCCTCGGGTGGAGGCTTTCCCGGCCTTGGGCACCAGCGGGGAGCCTGCACGGATCGCAGGCAACGACCAGGGGGTCGGCTCCTAGGATCCTTAGCAGGGAGGCTGGGGTGCAGCCGAGCCCAAGGCCGCCGCCCGGGGCCAAGCCCCGACCCTGAAAGAAGGCAGAAGGCGGTGGCCACAGTCAAGGCCTGGGTCCCCGGTGCCGGCAGAAAACTGGTGCAGGCAGCCAGGTGAATGAAGGTCTATTGCACGAATCTTCATGCAAACGGGCTGCTAGTATCTTCATAATGGTATTGTGTATCTTCATAATGGTATTGTATTGAGTTAATGCTGTGTTTGTAAAAGACAACCAAAGAGGTGTTATAATTCCATTTTCCTTATGGTGCCTGGAAAGTCTTTATTTCTATAAAGCCAAAAGTAAGACTTTTCCATCCTCGGAGCAAATTGCTATGAGATGGAGCCTTTTAAAAATTATAATCATGGCCTGACCAGCATGGTTCAGTGGTTGAGTGTCGACCTATAAACCAAGAGGTCACAGTTGGATTCCCAGTCAGGTCACATGCCTGGGTTGCAGGCTCAATCCCCAGTGTGAGGCATACAGGAGGCAGCCAATCAATGATTTTCTCTCATCATTGATGTTTCTCTCTCTCTCTCTCTCTCTCTCTCTCTCCCTCCCTTCCTCTCTGAAATCAATAAAAATATATTTAAAAAATAAAAATTATAATCATAAAAAGATGGCTCCAAGGCGATTATAATAACAGACATTAGTTTCTCATGCTAGTCAACATTCATCACCTGTAGCTATTCCACAGTCTAATTCTGTGATTAGAAACGAGGTTCACTTAGGCAGCCTGGATATCTCTCAGTACGAAGAGAAACTTAATCATTCCATCTGCCTCAACAAAGATGCAGAGTATGATGGAAAATTTATATGCAAACCTCTAAAGGCTTGTGGGTAAGCATTCATAAAGTCCATTTCTCTTGGTGATTCTTGCTCTCCCAATGAATGCCTAAAGAATATTTGGGATTGACTATTACTTCTTTCACCCTAAACCCTAACAGATACCCATGCCTGGGTCCCATCCCCAGAGAGTCCGATTTAACATTGCTATGTTAAATAGTGGGCATCAGGATTTTCAAATGTTCCCCACGTGATTATAATACACAGCAAGGTTTGGGAACACTGGTTTAATGTCTGCCTTTCACTTGGCTCCTCTCACTTAGTAGATATGTGAACAAGGTGTCATCACTGAAACTGACACTGCAGGCCTTTTTAGCTTCTTCATTCTTATTTTTTCTATAACTAGAGGCCCGGTGCATGGATTCGTGCACTGGTGGGGTCCCTTGGCCTGGCCTCTGGGGATCAGGCTGAAACTGTCAGTCCAACATCTCCCAAGGGGTCCCGGAATGCGAGAGGACACTCTGCAAAGTTGCTGTCACTCGGTAGCTCCTACGTTGAGTGTCTGCCCCCTGGTGGTCATTGCACATCATAGCTAACAGTGGGTCTGCTAGTCAGCCAGTCGGCTAGTCACTTAGGCTTTTACATATAGATAGATTATGGCCTGAATTTGGGGTCAAAATACTATATACAATTTAAATTCATGTGGCCACTCATCCAGATCCCTCTTGTCCCAATGTCTCTTCACTATCCCATGTTTTCTTTCACTATTTGGTGCCAGATAAGGATGAAGAATTCAGCCACCAAATCAATCTGCCTGTCATCAGTCTCTCACTTGCCTCAGCTGTCCTGTTGTGTTTTTTTTAGGTGAGTGGCTTACCGCCCCCAGAGCTGACGTGGCTGCTCAATGGACAACCTGTGCTACCAGATGTCTCCCACAAGATGCTGGTCAGAGAGACTGGAGTCCACTCTCTGCTCATTGACCCTCTCACTCAACGTGATGCGGGGACCTACACGTGTGTTGCTACCAACAAAACCGGACAGAATTCCTTTAGTCTGGAGCTCACTGTAGTAGGTAAGGTTTGCTGCTGGGACCCTTAAACGTGACTCCGTCCAACGTCATTGCCCAAATATACAGAGCCTCTGACACAATTCTTTAGTCCTTTTCCCCACCAAGTCTAATCTCAGTTTCCCCTTCACTGTAATAGTGGCCATATTTTGTACATTGCTTTCAAAGACATATCAGTAAGCTAAACATATAATAGGGTGCCGTGTGCCTAGTATGCATGCAATAAATGAGAATCATTTTAATAGTTAATTTATCAATTAATTATCCAATTAATTAACTGAGCATTACTAAATTCAAGTCACTTGCCCTGCAGTTCATCACTCCTGGAACACACAAGGCTCTTGCTCACCCCACTCACTAAGCTTCCATACCTTTGCATCAATGGTCCATCTACCTGCCCTTCTCTGCCTAGCAACCTCTTACTCAGTCCCTAAGGCTTAATTAAAATGTCACTACCAAGGCACAGAGGACCCACTAGGCACATCCTCCTCTGTTTCCATAGTACTTAGGCAAGGAGACACTCTCAGAGCACTTACTCTGAAGTCATTCACTCCCATGCCCCCGGAAAAGACTATGAGCTTCTAAGGTCAGAGATTCTGACCTGTTCTTCTGTGGATCTCCGGCGTCTGACTCTGCCTGCAACATGGAAGGTGCCCAACAAATTCTGAGTCCATAACTAGACAATGAATCTTTACCTTATAAGATGATGTGAACAAAATGACCGCCTGCAAAAAAGGACAACAGATGATTGTCACCTATGTGGTACCAGCCTTTCGGGGTAGTAGTCCAGCCAGAATTAAATTTCAGAACATACAAATTTGTGTGCTGGGCTTTCTCCCAGGTGTGGCTCCTACAGGAAATCAGGGTGGCTTCAGCATGCTAATCCTCTCTCCAGGCCAGTGGCTGGTTCCCCCACATATCTTTTTCTTTTTCTCACTCGTGATTTCTTCTTACTGACAGAGTAGAACAAGTTTATTCTGCAATGATATATTGATTGCCAACTTTTACTTTTCCCAGCTCTTTTGCTTAAATATTCACTCTGGAACCCCAAGATCTGTGGTATATTTGTCTTAATTGTTTTCCCCCACCCCCCTACAAAAGCCTCCTTGGGAAGTATAATTTGTGTATTTTTAAAAAGTAGTATATGCTTCTTTCAACTTTTCTATAGCTATAAACTTCTTCCAAATAAAAAGTTCAAGAAAATTAATATATCTTTTACAAAATGAACTCCTATAAAAAAGAAGGAGGAGATGTGCAGCACATAAAATATATTGTTTCTCAAATTTTACTGCTGAGCAAAAAAGGAAACTCCTTAAATCGCACACCTACCATTTGCATCCTCTCTGTGTGACCCAGAGGCTTGAGTGTTGCCTCTGATAGGATGTGCAGAGACAGTTTCCTCATTTCTTTTTTAATCCTTTCTGGAGCTTTTGTCAAGGCAGTGACTCCCACTTGGAGGAGTGAGAAGTGTTCTGAAGAGGAGCTAAGGGGGTGGGGGTCTACTCTGCTAAAATCCAGAACTGGAATGAGTTTGAGAAATGAACCCCCAGGCACTTACAGTTCAAACAAGAAATGTCCTTCTCTTGTTCAGCCAAAGAGGTGAAGAAAGCACCTGTGATCCTGGAGAAACTGCAGAACAGCGGGGTTCCCGAGGGCCACCTGGTCAGGCTGGAGTGCCGGGTGATAGGCATGCCGCCGCCCGTGTTCTACTGGAAGAAGGACAATGAGACCATTCTTTGCACCAGAGAGAGAATCAGGTACGGACCCCACATTCAGAGGGACACCCACATCTCTCTGTAGCCTTTTGAATCTGGCTTCTTTTGCTGAGATGAATGCATTTGAGTTATGTCCATGTTATTGTGCATATCAAGAATTTATTCCTCGTTGTTGCTGGGAGGTAGTCTATTGTATGAACGTCCCACCATTTTTAACTGTGAAGACATGGGAGAGGGGAGGGGCTGGGAGGATGGGTGTAAAGGGGGGTAAACAGGAGACATCTGTAATTCTATCAACAATACAATACATACAGAAAAAAAATGTCTAAGGAGGAGCACTTGAGATCTTGCTTCCCAGCATATGTCGTCAGTTTGGCTCAAATAAACTCCTATAAAAATTAAAAACAGCCCTGGCTGGGTGGCTCAGTTGGTTAGAGTATCTTCCTGTGCACCGGAAGGTTGCAGGTTCAATTCCCGGTCAGGGTACATACATGAGAGGAAACGAATCGATGTTTCTCTCTCACATCAATGTTTCTCTCTCCCGCTCCCTTCTTCTCTCTCTGAAATCAATAAAACATATTCTTAGGTGAAGATTTTAAAAATTACAAATAAACAAAAATGAACAAAGAATTTATGAAGACTAAGCATAGTTTCTGTCGTGTGTCTCTAGTCATATTAGTACCCAGAAACCCTCTGTGATGATGATAAGCTAAAATAAAATAAAGCAAAACAAAAGGTTAAGGCAGTTAAACTCCTTCTCTATCCATCATCACCACATGGTTGTTTTTAAAGTAACTTTAAGGATCAAGTTTCTCACAGTGGGTGCCTTGCTTGATTTCCCTAACCAACTTTATTTCTTTGCCATTTTGGTTTTATGCCACAAGGGGGCAAGCAAACAAAGGCAGCTAGCGTGCAGAAATTCCTACTGAGAATCATTTCTTCACAGTCAAGGAAATTTGTCCCAGGGGCTGTTGCAGCTGTCAGGTTTTAAAGAATTTGGGCATCTGAGAAGTCTATGTGTATATAGGTCAGGATTTTTCTCTGGTAAAACTTAAGCAAGAACTGAGAATATTCTCAAGTTCACACTTCAGTCTAAATCAGTGGTTCCCAACCTTTTTTTTGGCCATGCCCCACCTAAGCATCTCTAAAATCCTGATGTCCCCCTCCCCTGTGACATATAATTCTTATTATTCAAAATGTGAACTCCTATTCACGGGGAGGAAGCCTAAAAGGCCATTCACTTGGTCTAAACAAGCTTCCAAAAAAGGTGGCATCCATGAAAGAGAAAAATAAAAGAATGAAAAGACAGTTGAAGTACTGAGGAAGAAATCACTAAGAAATTGTTTTAAAAAAAAGAATATGAAGTGATATGAAAAATAGAAAATAAAGTTTCAAAACATATCATAGAGAACTGAAATGCATAAATATGTCACAATATATACTTACATACTGTATATGAGGCCCCTAGAACCATAAGAAATGCAAAAATTCACTGTTAATGACTCATTCTCGAATTGCCCCCCTTAAAAATCAAATTGCCCCCCCTGTGGGGTGTGTGCCCCACATTGGGAACCACTGGTCTACGTGAAGGTAACAGGTTCAACCCAGCCTGAAATCCTGGTGGAATTACCCGGGATTGCAATCTTCAGGCAAGGTGGAGAACTACTGATGTAGCGGAAACAGAAGGAGAACATGCTCATTTGCTCCTGAACTGTATTGAGCTAAATGCTGCACATGCCCAGTTGGTTACACTAAGAAATACTCCCTCCATGCTAACAGTTCCTCTGGGCTTGGGACCAAGCTTTTCCATCACTTCCTAACAAAGTTCTTGTTGAAATGTCCAACCTGGTTTGGAAAAGAGATTTTTCTGGACTTTGGTTGTGACAAGTAGGGCTGCCCCGGTGGGGAGTTGGAGCAATCGGGAGAACAAGACCGGGTCTCAGACTTCATCACAGCCTCTCTAGGTTAATTGTGGCTCTTTTGTGACTTCTTTCTACCTCAAGCTTGCCTTTGATGTTTGCTTTAAGCTGGGTTCCCCTTTCCTCCACCTAAGAACACTGCACCACTGGATTTGTCCCCCGAGTTTCCCTGAGCCCAAACCTTGACAAGCCGTTTCTGCCCCCAGATGCAATACGGATATATTCTTTCTTTTCTCCAGTATGCACCAGGACACGACGGGGTATGTCTGCCTCCTCATTCAGCCTGCCAAGAAATCAGACGCCGGATGGTACACACTATCAGCAAAGAACGAAGCCGGTATCGTGTCGTGCACTGCTCGGCTGGATATATATGGTAGGTGTACTGGCATTGGTTGAACATCTGTATGTAATAGGCAACTTTTTAAATCTTTTTTTATTTTGCCCTGGCTGGCGTAGCTCAGTGGTTAGAGTGTTGACCCGTGCACTGAAGGGTCGAGGGTTCGATTCCTGGTCAAGGGCATGTACCTGGGTTGCAGGTTCAATCCTGGCCCTGGTCAGGGTATGTGCGGGAGGCAACTAATTGATGTCTCTCTCTCTCTCTCAATCTTTCTCTCTATTTCCCACCTTTCCTTCCTTCCACTCTCTCTAATAGTATATATCAATGGAAAAAAATATCCTCGGGTGAGGATTAACCAAAAAAAAAAAAAAAAAAAAAAAGTAATTGTCTAGAACCTAAGGTCCCTGCTATTTATTCATAGGTGTACATCCGATACCCCCCCTCCCCTTCTTTTTAGTGCCATAGAGGAGGAGACTTGGCCTGCTCTTTTCCTAGGTTTAATATTTAGAGGAAATATATAGCTTTCTGATTATTTTCCCTTATTCTTAGGCTCAAAAAGAAACTCAACTCTGAAAGAAGCTGACTCTAATGTACTTTCCCCAGGGAAAGTCAGTGGAGAGAGGACAGTGATATGTTTGTTAATCTAGGCTAGGTTCCTTAACCATTTCACAAGCTTCACCTGTCTGAAGGAACTAGGTCTCCAACTCCATACCAATAAACCCTGAAACTGATGACTCACCCCAGCCCCGCCCTCAGTGGCGGAGTTCCCAGTTCAGTTTGTCCTGGTTCACCTCTTCCTTGTTCCTGTCCTGATTCTACAGCACCAATAGGAGGCGCTGTTTCCTTAGTTGGGACTTGTGGGTGGAGGAGGGGATGGCAAACTTGGGCTAACATCAATCTCCTATGTCCCTCACCCCACTTCCTGCCTGTCTGAGGAATGAGGTCAGTAGGCTCCTCTCTCTTGAGGGAAGGAGGGCTTCTAATAGTAGCAATTATAGGAGTCTGGGTGCGATGTCAGAGAGAGCAGGGAGAGGCTAAGGGATGGCGGGCTGGGGGAGAAGCTTGACTAGCTCTTTACTATGGCCTCCCAAGGGCTGGCTCTTCAGTGGAATCACTGTAAGTTTTGTCCTGGGTTTTATAGCTTCTGAAGTTTGATCTTATTAATTCACTCAGAAGTATTTAAACTCTGAAAGACTGATTTAAAACAATGAAATGAACAATTGACCAATTTATAAATGGGACTGCTGGATACCTTTCTAGAACCCAGAGCCTCATGATTCCTCACCTGATACTCCCTCTTCTTCACATCAAAGCCTCTGGAAACCTAATCAGAAGACTATGTGGCAGTTTCTGAATCAGGAACAACAGCTGAGACTGGGCAGTTTGGATGGATAGTTCATTCAAGCCATGGGCCACGCCTACTGATTGTGTCTGCTAAAAACAGGGTCTCCTTTGGACAGTGCTTAGTGAACATGGGATCTCCCATACATTCTCTTTTGCCCTGAACCGTGCTTGATGGCACATAATTACTTTTCAGTCTTCTTGCTATAACTCATGGCTGATTAGGGTGGTAAGAGCATGGGGTGGGTACTTCTCAGAGGTCAGGACCCATCTTTTGGCTTCCATTTCCACAGGTTTCTGTCTCCACCTTCTGAGAGCCTACAGCCTTCTCTACACTGCCCCTCACAGGCCCCATGCTAGGTTGGTTAGAGGGGATAATTTTGATCAATCACCTGGGCGCCCACTCTTCCTTCTTATAGTCCCAGATCTTACTAGATTAGAATCACGGGTTTTTCAATTAGGGGTTTAAGAGATCACTACCTTAGTTTCCCTATTCCTGGCAGGGAAGGAGAGATTTCATTGTTCTCTTTTACCAATGAGTTATTGCAGACCCAGATGTATGTTAAAGCTTTCCCAAGACCCCACAGAAAGTGTTGGAGTGGCAACAGAATGCACACCTGAAGTGCACTTCTCTGATTGCAGCATGTATTTGGTTCATTTTCCAGCTCAGTGGCACCAGCAGATCCCACCACCCATGTCCATCCGGCCCAGCGGCAGTCGCTATGGATCTCTCACCAGTAAAGGACTTGACATTTTCTCTGCCTTCTCCTCCATGGAAAGCACAATGGTGTATTCGTGCTCTTCTCAGAGTGTGGTGGAGAGTGATGAACTTTAAGGAGGTCTGGGTGCCTGCTGTGTCAGGGGGCAGACTGTGGAGAGGGAAGGAGGGTAAGCCAGAACCAGTGTTTCCCAAGCAACTGGATTTGAGTAAGTTCCCACACTGCTGGGCCTGTGGCAAGGAGTGTTTTGTGTAAATCCCCTGCGGACTCCTGCAGTCTCCGCAGGGGAAGAGATGTGGGGCTGTGCCTTTTAAAGATTCCAACAAAAATGTGAGAGGACAATGACAGGTGAACCAAAGATGTCATGCCGCTGCCACCCACTGCTTTGGGGAAAAGCTAGCATGCTCCCCTGCCCCATGCTGGGTTAGGGATGTTTAGACCCTACTAGGAGCAATTAGGGGCCATATATGCTTGGGCTGAGAAGAGTTAAACAGTAGTGACCTTAGGTTTCACTAACTCGCCAAACAATAAAAGGGAAGAACATGGGAGGTGTCCATCACCTTCCATTGATTACATCCATAGCTTTAGTTTCGGTGGCTTCCTTAAGTCAGCTTCTACTTAGCATTAGGAGGTCATGCCATGCAAGTCACATACGTGGAGAAGCGTTTTTGCTTATCCTTTGGGTGTACTGAGCCACAAAACAAGGTGCCAAAATGTGCTTGAGATAACAAAATCACTGCGACACTCAGTATTGCACAGGGCACTTATTCTATAGCCAAAACAGGGCTCCACCCACCTGTCGGCACCATTTTTCTTTATACAACGGTGAGTGGAACTTATATATCCCTAGACTCTCGAACTAAGGGGTTGCTAATAAGCCAGCCAATAAGAAAACTTCTGTGGGGACACTTTTTAAACTACTAGCTTCAATGGCCACTTGCAAACTATGCAAGAGTCATCTTTGTCTGCCCATAAATATACTGACCCTCCCGCTCCTCCCCTCTCCCCGAGAGTCTGGAGGTGTGGGAGGCAGTGAGGAAGAAAGAGATGCAAACAAGGGGAGGAGGTGGCGGGAGAGTGTTCTTCACTGGCCCCTGCAGAGCAGTGGGTGTGAAAGGAGAGGTCTTCAGTAGTTGTGAATCGCTAGGAGATCATTAACCAAATTGCATTGTCTGCATATAAAATATTACGCTAACTGGGAAAGTAGAAGGGAAGGGGAATTTGCCTCTGTATTCTAACCCACCAATTCAAAACCTGCCTTTCAACTTAAGGGATTTTTAGACAAGCTCACTGCAATATCCCCAGTGCCTAGAAGAGTGCTTAGCACAAGTAGACACTCAACAGATATTTTTTTGGGTGAATGAATCTTACATTAGATAGAGAAATCTACCATTCACACACCAGCCCAAAAATTGCCCTGGGATTGCTCATCACAGCACAGTTTGCTCCCCAGTGATATGAACTGGAAGCATCTGTTACCAATCCCCTGTGCCCAAGTTTCTGGTGTTCCCTGAGCTGGGCACCCTCAGCAGGCAAATTACTCACGTGAACAAATAGTTATTGCTTAGAAAGGCTTGACATTTTCTTCACTTCAAGGCAAGGATTTTCAGTATAAAAGTAAATTCATCCACTCAAAAAGTCATTTGTGTATATATAAGATGCTATGCTGGAGACTGTGAGATATACAAAGATATGAATAGGGCACAGTCCCTGGCCTCAAGGAGCTTACAATCTGGTACAGGAGGTAAGATATAAGGCATGTAGAGTGCTGCTTCTTGGGGAGATATATATATATATATATATATATATATATATATATATATATATAATATATATATTATAGAAGTTTCTAGTTCTCTTCATCCTATATTTTCATGACTCTAAAATCAAGGTTTCGGTCAATTATTTAGCAGAATTATTAGATTTTGTTTCCATTTTCATGTATGCAGAAACAATGCTAACAATATGGGCAACTGTAATAAAATAGCATGCATTTCACGTAGAATGCATCCTGCAAGACGTTCTGTTTCCCTACTGGCGTCTGTTATGAAATCTCCTATAACCAAAGAGAACTTTCTAATTCCCGGATTGCTCCTTCACAGTTGCACACCCAACCTCCCCATCACATTTCTGTAAACCCTAGACAGTTCTCTCATGGGAGGATATTTTTCAACTTTATTTGTCCTAGCTTTCTGAATATTTTTTAAAATCTGTTGCCTTTTGGTGTTCGAGAGCTGGGATAAATATTATATTTGGCCATTAGATGGCACTGTCTAACCTAAAATATAAAAGCCCCCCTCCCCCCCCCCCCCCCCCCCATTTGAAATTGAGCTATTGGATTATGGTAAAGCAGGGTTTCTCAAGGTCAGCATTATTGACATTTTGGGCTGGATAATTCTTTGTTTGGGGGAACTGTCCTGTGCACTCGGGGATGCTTATTAGCATCCCTGGCCTCTATCCACTAAATGCCAGTAGCATAGCAGCCCCTTCTGGGGTTGTGGCCACTCAAACCATCTCTGTACATTGCCTTACGTTCTGAGATGCAGAACCTCCCTTTGCTGAGAACCACTGAGTTGAATAAATCAGTGCCCTGCTTTGAGAATTCAGTTCCAATGAGGAATACTTATATAAGAAGTTGTAGTTCTCCTGGATATGTTTGGACTCAACATACTCAGCAGATCCATCATCCTCCCTTTCATAAATGATTCTTCAACCTAGTTTAATAATTTCTATTAATGCACCTAGTCATCCAAGGAAAAAGATCCAAGTTATTTTTCTGTTTCCTCTATCCAATCAATTGATAAGTCCTGCTAATTCTAAAACATTTTTATTTTTTTTTTACAATCTGCCCTTCCTTCCCATTCCCCTGCGGTCAGATTTTCATGACTATTAATTTCCCTCAATACTTCTGACCTCAATCATGATAAAATGCTTCTAAGTGGCCTTTTGGCCTCTAGTCCTGTTGTTTCTCCCCCACTCAAATCCAGCCCAAATCTCAGCATCAGCTCATTCTTCCCAAAGTACTGCTCCGGTCATATTATTCCCCAATTTCAAACCCCCAGTGGCTCCCTGGAGCTCACTCCGGTGCCAGCTGTTCTGCCCTGGGGCATTCACGGCTTGCTCCAATATGATCCCAAAGCTTTTCACCGATTACTCAGAAAACACACCCGAGGTGGCAGCACACTTAACGCAGGCCCCTGCTCTCCAGCCACATGCCTCCCTTTCACCTCAGCCTGGAAGCCTCTCTCCCTGTCTACACCTGTGGAAATCTTCCCTGCCCCTGAAGGGCCATGTCAGAGACCACTGCCTCTGTGAAATGTCTTCTGACTCCCCAGACCCCAACCAAATGCAGTTCTATTTTCTTTGAAACGTTACAGCAAATGTCTTCCATCTGGAAGAAGAGCACGTTGTATAGTATTTTATGTAAAACACAGACTCTCTGTACCTGCCTGCCCCCTCCCTCTGCACTAGCCCAGTCTCTCCTACACTAGATTATAGCTACCTGTTGGTATGGGCTGTGTCAAAAGTTTGCTGTGTACCTTATATGAGTAGGTACTCAATAAATATTTATTGACCTAATTTGAACTTTAAAAAATTCTATGTAAATCAATATGTTTCTAATATAAAGTGAATTGAGTGTGGAGGAGTGGTTCTTCACCTTGGCTGCACATCAGAATCTCCTGGGAGCTTTTAAATATCCCAGTGCCAGGTCACAACTCCAAATCAGAAAGTTGTGGCCTAAGGCAGTGGTCGGCAAACTCATTAGTCAACAGAGCGGCAAACCGCAGCTCACGAGCCGCATGTGGCTCGAGAGCTGCAGTTTGCCAACCACTGGCCTAAGGCATCAGTATTTTTAAAGCTTCCCAGGTGATTCCAATAAGAAGCGAAGGTTCAGAAAGGTCGCTTCAGAACTTATCCAGAAAGGTCCAGAGGGATGCAGAGGCCATAAAGCCGTCTGGTTGGCATCGGTGAAGAGCGCACTCCCCCTGATGCCCATGCAGTGCCTGCCTGGAAAGTAGGAATAAACATGCACTTTGGCCTCGTTAGACCCTACTATTTTGTCCAATGTTCATTAGACATGTATCGTTCATGAAACCCCAGAAGAACCTCAAAAACGTGCAAAAACGGACCAGTGAAAGTTGATGCAATTCATCTAGCCCTTTGTTTCAAAAAGCTGTGCTGATCCTGTAAGCACCTTTCTCTCCAAGGCACGGAAGGGCTTTTTATGATGCCGTCGTAGGAATGGAGATTGGTTAGAAAGTGGAGAAAGAAAATGGGCCATTAAAACCACACCGTCTTTTTGAAACATAGTGCCCTTCACCAAGGTAAGGTTTTAATCAGAATTGCCACATAGTGGAACTGGTTTCAATGCATTCTTCTCTTTTTATTCCTTTCTTAACTTTTGTAGGCAGCCGATGAGAAATTACATGGTTAGGAGACTAGAAGTGGTGGCTCTGAGTCACACATACCGTGGAGGGTAACTCCCAGGGGAATCAAAAGCTGACTTTTGTGAGGATGGGTTAATTTGGATAATCCTCAAATGGTACATAGGTTGCCTTCTAAATGTTCACTTGTAAATTGGTTGTTTAAAACTCAGAACAAATTTTCTTACACACACATCACCCAATACTATATTCCCAAGTGAACCCAGTAACACCCATTTAATTCATGACGGAGTTACAAAATCCACTACGCCTGATTGGGTGATGATCCAACAGTAGGAATCCAGGTAAAACAGCCAATAAGAGGAGACGAAAGACTTCCTCCTCCCTTTTTTGTGTCTATGATGTGTCAAAGCTAAAGAATGTCTATGGTCCTTCCTGTATTTATTCCCATCCTGTGTTTTTCTCCCCAGATGCCTTGTATCCCATGTTCTATAACCCCCTGCTCTAACCCTTCCCATCTCACCCCTTCCCTGTCCGCATGTCAGCATGCTTCATGATCCAAAATGGCCTAACTCCAGTTCCATGCATCTTGGCTTGATGTTCAGAAGAGAGCAGTCCAATTGAACAAATTCTGAATGCCTGTGAGTCCTTTAACTTCTCAGAGGTGCTGCATTTCTAAAAGCAGTTGCTTTCTTACTCCCATCAGCAACTAATTGATAGAATTGCCGACTAAGTACCAAAAAAAACAAAAACCAAAACAAGAAACAGGCTGTGAGAGGAGGTCTAGAAAACTGACTGGGTCAGACCCCCATATTGTCCTTGTCGATCACAGCTTCCTCCGGACCTCCTCCTCCCCACAATCCCAAAGTGCCTTCCAAGCTGAGATCCTGGCCTGCGTCTGTTTGTACGTGGACTATAAATGGGTCGTTAACTAAAAGACCAAGTTACTTGTAATGACTTTTATTCACGGTCCCTTACAGGGTCCTTGGTTAACCTGGCCTCAAAGTATTTCTGATGATGGTTGAGTTGAAAATCAATGTGCCTTACCAGTAAGATGTACAGTTACTTAGATTGCAGTAGAGTTTGTTGAAGTCCTTCACACCACTAATTGTTTTTTCTTCAGTGGATCAATATGTCAAAAAGTTAATTGCTAAAGCTTTGCTTGAAGAATGCCAAGCATCTTCTAAGCTCTGACAATGCAGTGGTCATCAATATGCTGAAAGGAAGTTGCTAATATTATGTTTTCAAAAATCTGTGTGGTGCAAAAATGTGCATATTTGTTTAAAAATATGTTTGCCTCTCATTCTGTCTAATGACATATTCGATAGCATACTTGGTATTATAGAACCATAACACACTGCCTTTTGTTAATATGTAGATAATGGCCATGTCAAACTCCAAAGAGCAATAATAGCCTTGAAATGCAAGAAGTAGAGAAAGAATACACTTTTCAATCCTCTGAGAATTGTGCCATAAAAGTAAGAGTAAGCACAAAGAAAATGTCATCTGTACTACAGAGGCGTATAAACACTAATCTGCCAGAGATTTTAATATGTAAGTGAATAGAAAATGTTTCCCTAATAATAAAAATTAAAATATGTTAACATTACTTGAAAATATTTTAAGGCTGAATTGAAATAAATGTACATTTTTCTTTAAAATGCAGGAAACAGTTCTATTGTTCAAGTTTAAAAATTACTTTTTGATTATAACAGAACAGGTTTTTTTACTGTACAAAGATATTTGAGACTTTAAAAAGGATTTTTAAAAATTATCTTTAAAATTGTATAAATTACTACATAAATTATAACCTGCTTAAATATCTCTAGAGCAACAGAAAGATAACTGAGTTTTGGACTTCCTCAAATATCAATATAGATTCAATAGACTTCTCGGTGAATGTCCTTTAGCAATCTAAGGTTAAAATTTATTCTGCTTCCTAACTGAAAACAGAGACACTTTAAAAAGTGAGACTTTTGAGACCAATTTACATTGGAAATTAATGGAGACACAAGTACAGTTTTGTCACAATACGAGGTGTTCTAATTCCTACAAGAAACATGAATTATTTTTATATGGTAAAAGGGAATTGCTCGATGATCAAAAATTCCAAGGAATCTGATATTTCTTCACAGATTCAGTGAGTTATCTGCAAACTAAAGGCAGGTTCTTGTAATTTTCCCACAGTTAGTGGTTTAAGAATGCAGTGATCTATATACTAGTATTGACTATAGAAGTCACTACCATAGTCAGTTACACAAAAGACTACTAAATTTGTATGCGCGCACAGTATAGATGGTTTTACTGTGCATTTTAAGGAGAGTTAAAACCCTGCAATTCAAATGACATAATTTGAATGCAACTATATTTTTAATGCACATTGGTAAATTAAATATTATCTTTTCAGTATTTTGATTTCAAAGATACCTTATCTTCTTTTCTGATTAATTTTCACTTACATTTTTCAATCCTTAGCACTAAGTTTCTTGATAGACCCTTCTCTTCTCATTACCTCCCTGTCAAGATAAAAATCTGTAAAATATTTAATAGCATTAGGATTTTAATAATTCCTATGAATTTCAGACATGTTTCCCAATTTTCCTGTAACTCTGGGGTCTCCGTTTCTTTATCTATAAAATAAGCAAAATACTTGAATCTTTCCCAGGATGGAGGATAGGATAAATAAATATTTATGAAGAGTTTATTTTAGAGACCCTAAAAAAAGTAGTAGCAGTTGTTTTTTTATTCCAAGGGAAATGTGAAAAATATTTTTCCAACTAAGTAGTTGATTTGTTTTTTAAAAGTTCACATTTCTTTCCTGCCTCACTATTTTATTTTTTCTTAAAAGGATAGTACACAATGGCAAAATCTTTCTCCAAGATGGTATACAGTTTTAAAAAATCTGGAAAAAAATTAATTCAGGAAATATCCTATCTGCTTTCTGCAGGCAGATTCCGGGGAAATTTATTTTGGCATAGGCAAGAATAGCCAAAGGGAACTCTGGTTCTTGTGTCTATGATTGAAGCTAGTGGGGGAAAAAAATGACTTGGCAGTGCACAGAGAAATAGCAAAGGAGTTCCTGTATTCCTTTGTGGCTTAAGCAGTCAGACAACGCCATCGTACAGTTCCAGACCCCAATGAAGAAATGTTCCATGCTAGCATGTCAATGGCCTACAGTGAAATGAGTCAGCGTTAGAATAACAGGTAGATGTGGACCCTCAAAATGAGCATATATTTTGGTCTCTGTTTTCCCATTCACAGTTACATCAAGTCTGAACTTAACCCCGATGATTCATTTCAGTCGTAAGGACTGACAAAGGATGTATTCCTGCCATAGGAATGTATCCGTGCGCGCGCAGGCACACACACACACACACACACACACACACACACACACACACACACTTCAAGTAAGGAGTCGTGGAGCATCCATAGCTAACCTAATCCAATCAGAATCAAGGGACTCCTCTTGCACTTCTCCTTTCTCTTCCTGCGTGAGTTCTCTCCACTTGAAAACACCCGAGGCCCCAGAAAGCTCACAGATATGGTGTGCTTCCCTCCTAGGAAGCTCGAGTCAACTTATTTTCCAAGGTACTTTTTGGTTATTGAAATCCTAATGGAAAAATCATTAAAGTAGTCACTTTGAAATGTAGTAGTCAGAGTGAGTTACATGAACTGTATATTTTGCCTTCATTACTAGAAAACCATTGGCTTTTATTCCCGTTCTTCTGCATCATGCATGTTAGTCTGTGGAACTGATAACTTAAGCCAAAATGTTTGTGAGCATCCACTGTGTCTTTGTTCAGAAGCTATATGGTACTGTATTCCGGTAGACCACGTCCTCTTCATGACACCCGTGGCTGTTTTCTAGTCATGCTTTCTTAAAGATCTGTTGAGGGTTGTATTTTGTTTGGGAACTTTGTAACTAGAAAAAGAAAATTAAGAATTTAAGAAGCTATTTAATGGATGTTTTAAAAAGCAGTTTAGAGGATGTGATGGACTGTTTCTTTATTCATCAAATAAAATGTTATTTATTCTCAATGAATTGTTGGGTTTGTTTTGTTTTCGTTCCCTGACTTAGAATGTGAGATGGGTAAGTTCTTGCTGTCAGTGGTTTTCTTTCAGCTCAGGTATTCTTTTGGACACACTGCCAGTATGAAATAGCACACCAAACACCCGTGTTAATTCAATAAAATGGTTGTTGAAGCTTGTATCCACTAGTGAATTCATGAACAGAGAGAAGGGTACACATTCTGAGAAGATAGGTCATATGTTTATGGTCTTATATGCACTTTGAAATCTCCTTCACCTCCTAAGTAGTAAAAAGAGATATCTTTAGTGACACCCAAAGAAAACATAGAGCAGACTCTAGCCAAATTCAGTCCAAAAATAGCACTTCACTTTCTTTTTAATATGTTTTTACTGATTTGAGAGAGAGAGAGGGAGAGATAGAAACATTGATGAGAGAGAGATATCTATCGGCTGCCTCCTGCACACTCCCTACTGGGGATTGAGCCCGAAACCCCGGGCATGTTCCCTGACTGGGAATCAAACCGTGGCCTCTTAGTTCACGGGTTGACGCTCAGCCGCTGAGCCACACCAGCTGGGCAGCACTTCACTTTTACTGTAAGATGGTATAATTTAAGTGAACTGGGCCTTCATTGTTGAATCCTCAGCTCTCTTAACCACAACCCAAACAAAGGCTATCCGGCTCATATCTAGCAGAAATTTTAGATCTTCATTAATATAAAGGGCACCTCATCAACTTAGGAACTGGCTGCATTGGCTGTTAAGAAAGCCTAATCCTTTTTAACATTTACAAATACAAAGAATGGTAATGAGGTTAACGGTGTCATAATAGATACTGTTTAATTAACTGGTTCTCAACCCTGAGCCCATTAAAATCACCTGGGGAGCATTTAAAAAGTATCTATGCCCAGGCCTCACCTCAAAGCAGTTAAATCAGTTCTTGAGCTGGAGGCCCCAGGCTTGGTGTTTTTTCAAGACTCCTGAGATGTGATTCTAATGAGCTGTCAGAGTTGAGAACCACAGACCTCCGTGGCTTTTCCCATTTTGATAGCCCCCTTCATTTGTATACGATTCTTCAAGACGTCTGGCTCTGGGGTTTGGGGCTTCAGCCTGCAGCTGGCACCCAGGGCAAGCCCACATACGGTAACTAGTCCAACTGGCAAACCCTCTCCGGGAAGGTGAGGGAGGAATCTTCTTTTATTATTTAACTAGGGGCCCAGTGCACAAATTCGTGCACCTTGAAAGAAACTGTGGACCGCAAGGCTGCAGTGGGCACAGGGGCGGGTCTTGGCCCACCCTCCGTGCCCCCACCCAGCCTCTCCCACCACAGCCCCCGGTCCCCTGTCTGCTGGCAGCCCCGCTCCCTCCACTGCTCCCACACGCTGATGGCACAGTCCCCACTTGCACCCGCTGACAGTGTGGAGCAATTGGGGCTGGCACCAGCAGCGGATACAAGCAGAGCCGGCACCGGTACTGTCAGTGTGTGCGAGCAGAGGCTGCTGCCCCTGATCGCCCCTCAGGAGCAGGGGGAAGTGGAGAAGCCCTGAGGGGTGATCAGGGCCAGCAGCCACTGCTCGCACTGGCTGGTGCTGAGCAATCGGGGCCAGTGCTGAGCACCAGCAGCGGGTGCGAGTGGCAGCTCTGGCACTGGCAGCAGGTGCAAGTGCCAGGCGGGACCGCAGTGCACAGGAGCAAAGAATTTTCAGTAACCACCAGAGGCTCTCCCTGATGACAGCAACCAGTGTTCCGCCTTGGTCTGATGCCCCTGCTCACCTACTCCACCATCCCGCCACCGCGGCCAACACCTGCCATGTTCCACACGTGCCCCCTGGTGGTCAGCACACGTCATAGCGACCGGTTGTTCGGTCTATTTGCATATTAGCCTTTTATTATACAGGATGCCCCCTCTTATGAGCTCTTCTGGCACCTATGGTAATACAGGCACTGTTGAAGCATTCCGCTATACTCTGTTTAGGACTGCTTATTGATTAATCCATGTGTGTCCTTCCTGGCTGCCTACCCAAGGACAAGGATGGTTTTGAGTAAGCCTGGGTATGGGTGCTTGATAGTATTTGTTGATTTACTAAAAAAAGGAAGACCAGGTAAAATATATATTTTTTTAATTTCAATATCCTGAAATTAGAACATGGATTTTCAACTTTCAGGTTGCTTGGTAACCTAAAATCTATGATGTATATCTTAACTTCTAAAAAAATTTTACGCTTACTATATCCAAGCTCCTAATCCATAAACCATGATGGATTTCCCAACATAGTTTGAGGAGTTTTGTCAAAGATTGGATTTGATTACATTTCCCTGAAATATCTTCCAGGAAAAAAACAGTACATCAAGTTGGGTGGAAAGCTTAGGGATTTGGTAAGAGCTAAATTACTTCCAAAGATTTCCAAAACATAGAAACAGGCAGCTGAAGGCATAATATTGAACAGACACATTCCCATTCCTTTGGGGGAAGGAGAGGCATTGGATTAGAATCCCATCATTTTAATTAAGTTGTTCAGTTTCATTAAGAAACAGCTGTTAAGTTAATAACCATAAAAGAAATATTGTTTATAGCTGTAGAGAGAAAATGAAAAGAATGGTCTTTTTTACAAGGTGTTTATTCAGTCCCGGCAGGGGGATGTGAACACAATATTTTCATTTGTTTTTTTTTACACTGCTTTTATTCATTCTCAAACTCTACAAATTTACTGGGGTTATTAATGAAGGCTTTTAAGTCTAAATAATTAAGCTATTGTACCCACATAGTGAGGCAGCAGACGCCCGGAGCCTGGTCATTAGTCCACTGAGGGTGGAGTGTGACCAGAAAAGCGTGCTGGCATCCTCACTTCCAGAACTGTGTTGCCTGTTGGACAGTAGCGTCTTCGAAGAGCCGTTGAGGTTAAACATTTTACTCTCTAATTTGCAGTTCAGAAGCAAAGTCCTCAACCCTCTTCCATTTCTTCCCACCAGATATCAGAAGGGAAATTTATCGTTAGTCTCTCAGTGGATTTCTAGGGATACACTTGTGATTTTGTAAGTTTAAATTTATGTGCTGGGGAAGACACATTCCTTACAAACCAAATGGATTTTGATAATTAGCATAACTAAGGAAGTAAACATTTTAATGGAGACTCTCTGTAGATACTTTGCAAATAGAGGGTTGTATCTGACGTTAGGCATTGGAATCCATAACAAGGGTTTGGGGGATCTCGTTTTTTGTTGACTTGTGACAAGGTCCCAAGGGAACTTAAGAATCCTACTTATTCTAATTATTAGCAGGACATTCTCTCAAATGCATTTGGTGCTGTTGACCACAATGTCTCTCTTTACATTAAGGTTTGGTTTATTCATCTAATGGGTAAGCAAATTTATAAAAGTAACTCAAACAAATGCCATGTGTATTCTTTTGCTCCCATCTTGATTAGCCTTCATGGTAGTGAAGCTCTTATTGCTCAACTTGTGCTGATTAAAAGGAAATTACTTCCCAAAAGAACATTTTTTAAATTTCTCTCAGTGATAGTTTATATATATATATATACACACACACACACACACACACACACATATGTATATATATATGAACAGACATAGGAACAATGTATATATATTGGGGTATTTGTAAGGAATTAATAGTAATTGGCTTAATAAGGAAAATAAAATATTGAGGAACTGTATAGTTACTTAAAGCTAAATATTATTTCAATTAATTTAATCATTAAAAAACATGAAAAACACATCTCTATTTTCAAGATTACAGAGAAAACTTTCACATGAATTATGTGTACTAGCCTCAGCTTGCTCTTTTTTTTTTTTTTTAAGGAAGTATTACAAAACAGCACATTTACCATTGGTGTGATTAGATTTAGATATTCCACATCTTTGCTCAGGGAAGCACTCAATATCATTACCCCCAATTAGGCCTTTAGTGCCATCAGGAAACTAGCAGGGCACCTGGCACGAAAAACAGACCCACGTTTTTATCCATATTTTACAAAATCTATATTTTAATAATGTATACACAGCTTTTAAAAATACAGAACATTCACGGCCATGTACTCTGGGGTGGAGGGGGGGGAGTCTACTTCATGCATGCGCACACAATGCACTAAGCAAAATGCATTTACACGCTAGGAAGGTAGCTGTGTTTTAAGCATATACAAGGAATGGATACTGTAACTTCACCCGCACAGCACAAACTTACAAAGTGTAAGGAAGTGATTAGGACTAAAGCTGCAGTATAGCCTACTTCTATTTTTTACTTAAGATTGTTTTCCCTCAAAGTAGTCCAAAAAAAGGGAGAGGGGGAATTATTTTCACAGCAATCAAAACCATTCACAAGATCCATCTATGAAATCTGCAAAATACTGCTAAGAAGGGGGAAAGGAAGACAAATCATCGTGTCCATCGCCTGGTGATGCAAAATAAGGTAACCTGAACGTTTGCTAATTTTATGCTAAGAATGCATCCTTGGTCACCGAACGGCCCTGCAGATACTGGGCAAGGGGGCGGGCCCCGGGGCTCGATCCCCGGGCAGCACCCGGCGGGGCCGCGCGCCCTAGCTGGCCATCTGGAAGGGCTCGGGCTGGAAGCCGAAGAGCCTCGGACCGTAGGGCTCGCTCTCGCCCGGCAGCTTCGCGCCCGCAAACGGGAGGTAGGGGTCGCGGCCGAAGTGCTCACAGTGGAGATTGACCCAGTCCCGCTCCGAGCCGAAGCGCTCGGCCTCCGCCAGGATGCGGGTCAGAGCCATGATGTAGCTCAGCGCCATCTGCAGCGTCTCGTACTTGGACAGCTTTTTGTCCTGGCCCCACTGCGGCACCACCCGGCGCAGCCGGTCGAAGGCCGTGTTGAGCCCCTGCATGCGGCGCCGCTCGCGCGCGTTGGCCGCCAGCCGCCGGCGCGCCGCGCTCTCCAGCCGCCCGGCCCCGGCGCACGCGCCCGCGCACTCGGCGCCCGCCGCGCACGGGGTCCCCGCGCGCGCCCCGGCCGCGGGGTTGCCGGGCTTGCAGGACTTCATCCCCCGCGGGAAGGAGGGGGTGCGCGCGGGCTGGTCTGCGCAGCGGCTCCCCACGGTGGCTCTTCTTAGCGAGTAAGTGACACACGCAGCACCTCGCGTGGAACCAGAGTTTCCGGCGGGAAGGGCGGGCGCCGCCTTCTGCCCTCTGGGTAGCGGAGGTCTCTTCACTCGCCCGGAGTTAGGGGAAATGCCGAGGCTGAAGAGAAAGTCATTTTCCCAACGAGAAGGTGGAAAAGAGAAGGGAGGCTTCTTGGGGCAGAGCGGAGTGTATGGGGGGGGTTGCCTTTCAAGTCCCCCGGGAAGCCCGAGCCCCCTTTCCTGGAAGGGGGAAGCTTTGTGGAAGCTCCGCGAGGGAAGGAGCGCACTTTCCGCAGGAGCTGGGGGAGGATGCCGGCTGGGTCTTGGAGGGAAGAGGATTTATAGGAGAGGGCTGAAGGAGGGAACAGGTGGTGGCAGGTGGGCGGGCGTCCCTCGGCTTCCATCTCAGCACCTTCCTACCCTGGGAACTGCGGGGGGAGGGGGGGGGGACGACGCACAGCAAAATCCTGACAGTACAGCCCTCGTCTGTTGACGTTTCTCCAAAGCTATGTCCGACAGTAGCGCACCATCTGGAGTGGCCTGGCTGTCCCCAAAAGAATAACAAGGCGGGGGTGAGGGGAGAGCTTGGTGCATCTTTTCCCACATCAGCGGGCCGCTCACATATCAAAAACTTAACCGAGGCTTTAAATTGATTAGAAGTCATTTGCATGGACATGTTGGTCTTGGAATTATGAGCTGTATCTGTTTAATATAAGAAGATTTAGCTTTGTCGAGATGTGTGACAGTTTTGGATAATGCTGATCTAATGTGTTGACATTTTAATTTTAGCTTTTAAGTTGGCATATTGCAGTCCTGGAATTTTACTGTGCAAACCATTTGACTGTTTTCTGCAGAATAATTTATTATAACATATCAAAAGATGTTAATGATATGTTAGAAATTTGTATTATTCTCATTATATAATTGGATTGCATGAGTTGGGATACTTAGGCAAATTAATTCAGAATTTATACTCTAATTCTCCTGACATAGGTAAATAAATGTTTTGGGGACATACATTTAGGACGCTGGCCCCTTCATGATTTAATTTGACATTTAAATCTAATAAAACTAATCATAATGCACATATATGTGCAACATGGAAACATCTAAGTAATTTGTGAGATTTTTAAAAAGTAGCTCCTAATAAAAGGGTTGTTTCCCCCCCCAACCTCATAAAGCTGTAAGTATTTCATACTCCTTGGTGTTTCAGTTGTGTCAGCTGTCCTCAGGAACAATAATGAAGCACGATTTCCACTATTGATAATGATGCACTGATTTATACAGAGAATCCATTCGCTTGATTCTCTCATCACAGCTTCTTTCTAGCTCTTAAGGAAAAAGTAAAGTGGCAAAGAAACCTACTCCACATAGATTCAAGCCAGACTCTTTCTGGATTCTAAAGGGAGACCCAATATGTTCTTTTTCCCTTTTGAAATATGGGTTTGTCAGCATTATTCTCAGCCATTTTTATTTAATTACACTCCCAACAAACTCTCACCATCAGGAGTCTTTTAACTGGGACTTGCGTCGCCCTCATTGCCGCAGAATGGAACCCCTTTGTGACTGCCCTGCCTCCAAGTCCAGTCTTCCCATAAATAGTTGATTAATCCCCAGCTGAAGCAAGGACAGTGACATGAAGTTGAGTAACATGAAGACAATAGAAGGCAATTGAACATTAATGATCTCCAGCATGGCAGCTGTTGAACACAGACTTTCGCATGGACCCACTCCGCTCTGTTACTCTGGGTCTTAACAGGCTTGGTCAGGAACAGTCGTCCTGTGACAGGAAAGACTTCTATTATTTAGTCGCCAAGATGTCAAATATATTTTTTGAGTTTTTAATGAAAATCTTCCCTATTAATGCTATTATTTCTCATGTTCATTTATCTCATCCCGCCTCTGTGTTTGTCTTTGGAATATTTCCCTACATGCTACGCACTTATTCTGGACACTGATGACCAAAGTGCTAATGAGAGGCGTGATTGTGCAGGCAGGCCATGTAGTCGCGGTTGGTGAGATTATAGTCCGTGCACCAAAAGAAGCAAAAAGAGAAAGGGAAACATAGCAAGCAGGATGCACACAGCACAGCTGTATTCGAATATAAACTAGCAGGTATCTATACCATGAACTTGATCCAAGGATAGAGAGTACTGCTTCAATAAAGGGTCTTGAAGGCATATAGTAACATATTCCCCAAAGGTATGCTGAAGGACACTTTGTTAGTACTATAAAGATTCTGGAGAAAAGAATCCCATCGTCAAATAAGTTTGGGAAACATATTTGCTGTCTCTTGCTTGGGGAGCCATGAGCAGAATTGGTACAGTCAAGTTTCTAAGATGTCCAGAAGTAAGTAAGCCCCTTGACTCGTGTTTCCTATACTTTCTGGAACACAGGAAGGCCTATTAACAAAGTTCCTTGAACACGCTTTTTCCAAACTTGATCTAGGACCTCCCATTTATTTTATGGAGGAGGAGACCGAGGTCGGAGACTAAACACTATGCTCAAAGGCACCGGGCAATGTAATGGCTGAATTAAGACAAGAAGTCAATCTTCTGTGTCCTTTGGTTTTAGAGGTTTTAAAATTATGAGATCACTTAATACAAGCCCTTCAGCTTACAATGGGGCCACTGAGATCCACCAGTGACTTCCCAAAGTCAGACAAGTCACTAGTAACAGTGCCAGGAATAGAATGAGAAATTTTGTGCTTAAAGGACAGTGCCATTTAGTTTATAAACCTACTGTCTAGCACAGTGCCTAGGAAATAATAGGTAATAAATGACCCAGACTGAATGGCTGGAAAATAAATTAGATAAGTGATAGATAGATAGATAAATGCTGATCAGAATGAGTACATTCCTCGTGAAATAACCCATATGAATGACTTTTATTCCCTCATCTTGTAAAGAACACACACCAGCTCGAGATTAGGAATGCAGAATGGATTCTTTCCTATCAGAAACACACCCATAGCCATCTGAGCCAGAAGAACATGCATGTCAGACTAATTTCCTCCGTGTTTCTGTACTGAGGGCCTGACTCTGCCAGCTGAATTGGCAGTTGCTGTATGGCTGGAGGTTGGCCAGAAATCAAAACTGGCAGATGGAGATGGGAGAGAGGGGAAGACAGAGGGAGCTTACACCTGTAGGAGTAGAAAAACAGGAGAAATCTTATTTGAGGGGTAAAAGATCAATAGCTGAAAATTATTACATAAAAGGTATAGAATAAGTTCAAGGGTAAGCGATCCTTTATTATCCAAAAACCATGTTTAATTTTTAAAATGGAAACTCTCCAAATAAACACACAGTTAAAATAAAGAGAAGGAAACACTTGGCGCAAAAAAAAAAAAATGTTCACTCTGAAATTTGCAGAGAAAAATATGGAAAATGGGGAGCAAGGCTCCCTTCCGGAGGGGGTGGCAATTGGGGGACTCGGTCCTGAAAGACTTAGAGGTAAACCAGCAAAAGACAAAGGAATGATGAAGATGAGTTCCACTTGTATTTCATTAAAGACCAGAAGAGTGAGGTGTTAAAAGTTCTTATAGTTTTATAATGTGCTGTGTAGTTACTAAGGGAGAGAAGGGAAAGGAGAGGCAAAGTCTTGTACCTCTGTTCCCTGCCCCTCAAAGATGCAGAGAGATCTCAGTGGAGGGCAGAAGCTAAGAAGGGTTAGAGACTCATAACGAGCCAAGAGAAAGATGACAAAGATGGGGGATCCTGCACCAGGCCCAAGACTCAAAGTCCAGGCTCACCAGAGGGCCCCGGGTGGTTCTCCAACCCCCAGTCACTTCACACACTGCAGAGAATTCTGGCTCGGCAATCAGACTTGCATGGTTTGGACTCTGCATTCATCTTCCTTGATAGTGGAGCTTAGCTTCCTTTGAGCATCTGGGCTAAGCTGTATCTTTGAAGTCAGCTCTCCGTCCTGGATCTCCTATCAACGAGCTGTATGCTCTTGCAGAAATCACTTCTGCTGCTCCATCTGCAACGTGGAGTGGTAATACCGACCTCACAGGGCAGAAGTGAGCTTTAACATGAGATTGTACCTGTAAAGGACTCTGCCTGGTCCCTAAGAAAGTCACTCTTTCAATGAAAGCTAATAGTGCGTATTATGAATAGTTTTTACAAGTGAAAATGAAGTCATCGGTTTCTGCAGATTTCGAATTCAAGGGATAATTTTGGACCTTTTACACAGAAAACTACGGTTGGTCATGATGTGAATTCCAACTGTGTGATCTTAACTTCCTTAACCTCCCCATGCCTCTTACCCTATCTGTAAGAGAGGGCTAATAATACTTAGATCAAGTCTCATAAAACTGATATGAGGATTGAATTAGTTATCTTTGCAAAGCGCTTAGATCTATGCCTGGCATAGAATTAAATGCAATATAGGTGCTTGTTTAGATAAACAAAATGACTGGCTGCCATTACCCAGGATACAGACTGGCCATCCCTCCTTTAAGCTCATTTCTGTTGTATTTCCCTGCCATCCCTCCTTTAAGCTCATTTCTGTTGTATTTCCCTCCTTTAAGCTCATTTCTGTTGTATTTAAGCTCATTTCTGTTGAATGCAGTGTCTGTCCATCAACTGAGAGGGGACAAGAAGAAGAGGCCAAATTCAAAGGAGTTCCTTTTGCCTTTGATATTGGAGCAATCTACATTTGAAATATCAAAGACAGAAGCAGAAGAAAGGCTGCTCGGGGCCTTACTGGGTGGTAAATTGGATGGTTTCATTAGAGTGCAAGGTTTGATTTTACAGTAATAGACACATACAGTCAGTCTTCTAATATCCTTTCACTCAGCGCCATTTCATTATAATGTTGATGAGAGAAAAAAATCGATTTCCGTCCCCTGGTGACAGTGTGCATAGAGTTTGCACATTCTCTCCGTGTCGGTGTAGGTTTTCTCCAGGTACCCCGGTTTCCTCCCACATGTGCACACTGATGTGCACACGGGGTGAACTGGAGTGTCTAAACTGCCCCCGTCTGAGTGGGTGTGGGTGTGGGTGTGATGCCCCCTGCGATGGAAGGGCATCCTGTCCTGGGTGAGTTCCCATCTTATGCCCCTGAGCTGCTGGGAGAACCTCTGGACACGTGCCACCCCGCGCTGGAATAAGCAGGTTGGAAAAGAATTTTCTTACTTGTTTTTACCTATCTTTCTTAAATGTATATATATCTTACATTTATTGCGATGTTTAATATTGCAAATGTCTGGTATCTATATAGAAGTTTTGTGGTGTTTTTGTGACCAGAAATATGCCTGAGGAACTTAACTCTTGTTTGTATCAATTAGCCTGCGGTGAAATTGGTTTTGTTATACGACATTTTGCTTGAAGTCAGTTTCCAAAAGCCTATCGATGATGTTAAGTGAACTCTGGTATTTTGAAGGGTTAATTTTCAGGGGGTGCTTCACTTTTCCAGTGGCTGAAAATATTTGCACTCACCATCCAGGGACCTTCCATTGCTAGTACTGAGGTTTTCGAGAAGACAAGTCAGTGATCATGGTCCTTTTCACGGGCTTAGAAGCAGAACGAAAGGAATCAGTCTTGGGGATATGCGGGACTCTTCTATCGGGTGGGAGCTCTGTTTCTCAGAATGCTCTCCTGTGTGGTTCAGGTTTGAGTTTGGCAAAAGTGAGGTTGCAGGCACTTTGGGAGGCGGAAGTGAAGCCACCGTGCGCATCATTGTAGGTCGGAGGCCGTGAGAGAGAGACACAGAGGTGCTGGTGGATTCCAGTTCTCCTTGCTCCTCCTCATTGTGTGTCCAGTGCTCCCTCTCCCTCTTCCTCCTACCCCCGCCAGCCCTGCTGACCAGCAGCGACTCCAGGCCCACTATCAGATGCTTCCTGCGAACTCACAGAGGTGATAGCCACACACACACAAAAAAAAAGCCAACTTCTGCACCCAGTTTTACTCCAACAGCTGGACCTGTGTGGCTTCCAGACTGGGGTCTGGGCTGCTTAGTGGCTGATCCTTAAGCAACCCTTTTTGGACCTTTATGTCCCTAGTTCCTTCCCCAATTGTGTAAATCCTCATCCTTATACTAAACTAGAGGCCCGGTGCACGAAATTCATGCACTCAGGGGGAGGGTTCCCTCAGCCCGGCCTGAACCCTCTTGCAGTCTGGAAGCCCTCGCTCCTTACCACTCATCTGCTCGCTGCTCCTTAGCGCTTGCCAGCCGTGAGGCCAGCTTCTGGCTGAGCGGAGCACCCCCTGTGGGATTGCACTGACCACCAGGGGGAAGCTCCTACATTGAGCATCTGCCCCCTGGTGGTCAGTGCACATCATAGTGACTGGTTGTTCTGGTCGTTCCACCATACCAGTCGCTTAGGCTTTTATTATATAGATTCCTTCTTCCATAATACTCACAGTGGCTCTACTTCCCTGGTTGGACTCTGGCTGATACAAGGAATCTTTCATCCAGGCCACAGTGAAGTCACAGGACTATCCCTGCCTCCCAGTGGAGACCTCCACACTGGTGCTCCATGGTCTGTGTGTCCACCAGAAGTAGAGCCTTCGTCTCTTGGGCTGTTCAGCCCTGTGCTAGGCAACATCAGGGATAAGACAGCCTTTAGCCTAATGGGATTCACAATCCAGTTGTAGAGATAAGACCCAACACACACCAAAAACTATCTTGTGTGGGAAACAAGGGTATGGGAAAAGAGTAAACATTTTGCTGATATTTATTTTATCTCATTCTTTTCACTTCTGTCTTGGGGTATGTTTTATACTATACACATTATAACTACACTAGAGGCCCAGTGCACAAAATTTGTGCACGGGGGTGGGGGTGGGGTTGTCCCTCAGCCCAGCCTACACCCTCTCCAATCTAGGATCCCTCTCACAATCCAGGACTGCTGGCTCCCAACTGCTCACCTGCCTGCCTGCCTGATTGCCCCTAACCACTTCTGCCTGCCAGCCTGATTACTCCCTAACCATTCCCCTGCCAGCCTGATTGACGCCTAACTGCTCCCCTGCCGGCCCGATTGCCCTCCCCTGCCAGCCTGGTCACCCCTAATTGCCCTCCCCTGCCAACCTGGTCACCCCTAACTGCCCTCCCCTGCCAACCTGGTCACTCCTAACTGCCCTCCCCTGCAGGCCTGGTCCCCCCAAACTGCCCTCCCCTGCTGGCCATCTTGTAGTGTCCACATGGGGGTGGCCATCTTTGACCACATGGGGGCAGCCATCTTTTGTGTTGGAGTGATGGTCAATTTGCCTATTACCTCTTTATTATATAGGATATGTACATATAGGTGAGTATATGCCAATGCCTTTTCTTTTCTGGTAGGAGTGTGTGATTAGAAAAACTAGGACCACGGTCCTTGGCATGCAGCAAAACATGATTAGCAGTAGGAACTCAGAGTATGGAGATTTTACTGTGCTCTGGAGGTAGAAGGGTTTTGGCTGGTGGCCCCAACTCTCTGACATCACCTCTTACTGCTGCCCCCTCAAAGGCTGCTCTTCCACTGCCCATACTCACCCCCACCTCGGAGTTTCTTCACTGGTTGCTCCCTCAGCCCTCAGTGCAATTCCCCCAGATTTCTGGTAGCTGGCTCCTCTGTGTTTTTCAGCTCCTGTTCTGTTCGATGCTTTACTAGTACGCCCTTAGTTGTTTGTTTGGAAACTCCGGGAATTCAGGCTCTTCCTCTGCAACTGTCCCTGGCTGTGTCTCCAGGACCTAGAATTGTGTCCAGCACATAATAGATGCTCAAGAAATATCGGGTGAAGGAAGGGAGAGGGAAAAGGTGGATGGAGGAACCCCCCACACAAGGAGAGAGCAGATACTGTTCCCCTATCAATGCAGCTCTTTTTTCTCCTGCTAATAAGGACTCTTTGGGGGTAAATTATGCCCTCCAACAGCAGTGGCAGCGGGCCTGCTGCTCTTGTTTCTGCTCTGAAAGTGTGGTATTCGCTGTTTCACAGTGAGCAGGTGGCTTACTTCCCCAAAGGGTGACTCTCATTACAATCCAGGTTTCAGGCAGCACCTGAGTCAGCTGCGAGTAAAAGCTCAGAGGTCTCACCGGCCCAGGCCAGCCGCTGCTGCGGGCTCCCTGCCCCAGGGGAAAGCGGTTTTTTGTTGATTTTAGTTGGTGTTGCTTTTTTGTTTCCTTGTGCAATTTCAGCAGCTTGGCTGAACAAGTTATTCTAATTGTTCCCAACACCCAGGTCTTTTAATTCTGAGGTTGTGTTCCCATCCCGACTCACCATCATGTTTGATTCTTCCTTGCCTGTGCCCCAGCCTCCTACTGCCCTCCACTGAAGGGGCTGGGGGCAAAAGGATTCCCTGGCCAGACAACTGTGCCAGACAGAGTCCCAGGCTCTAAGTGGAATCCAGCATTGGCAGCCATATGTACTCTTTTCTATTCATTGGGCAACCTTATACCAACTTATCTCATTGTTTCAAACTGATTTCCCTTCATTCCTTTGTTCAACAAATATGTATTGTACTTGCTACGTGAAATAGAGTTGACTACACTGCAACTATCTCCACCCTGGTGAATATTTAGAACTGCTATTCTTGGTATCTTACAAATTTTATTTTGTCTCTCTAAATAGTTTGTAAGTTCTTTGAAGGAAGGGGCACATTTTAGATACCTGGGTCTTGCTAGAGTGTTCAGTAAATATGTCTATGCTGCTTCGTTGACTGAAGTTCTTACTCAGGCTGACCTTAAGCTAAGGAAACCAGTACCACCACCATAAAAAAAAATTTTTTTAAAAAATAACACTTTCAAAAAACACCAAATGCTTACCAGGTGCTAGTTCATAACTTCACAATACCTTTTGAATAGGGACTTAAAATGTTTACTTTGTGGACGAGAAACCCAAGGACCCTGGTTACACTGAGCTCTATAGCCAGCCTAGATTTGAAAGGCAGTTCTCTTTCTCGCTAGAGTCCATGCTCTGTGCTGCACTGGGTTTTGTCTGGAAGAGCTTTGATGTCAGGGACAGGGCCTAGTCAGCACTGTGCTCCCAGTATCTGGAGTGGCACATAGTATAGATGCTCATTAAATGTGCTGAGACATGTATGCTGCACTGTGCCAGGCCCAGCCTGCCCCAGCCCTTCTAAACTGTAGGCAATGGGACTGGGAATCTGCAGGCACAGAGTAGCCTATTTCTGTGAACCAAGTCTGAGGTTTCCCTGGGGTGCCGTCTCCCACTAGTGGTTTAGAATTCATTCCTAGCCCTGAGCTTGGTGTCTAATGTACCTGAGGGTGAGTCAGAGACTCCTGAGGACTCATTGACTATCCTTCTTCTTTGAACCCTCCTGCCAACGGCCCCTGGCCCACTGCATGTTCTCCTCCTCAGGTACCCGAAGGCCTGACCTGACCCTCAGCCTCCTTAGTGGGGTCCCTCATTTACCATGAGCTCTCATCCGCCCAAGACCTAGATATGTGTTCTTCTCTTAGCAGAGGACTCGGGGCCGGCCTCAACCTACAAACACCTCCCTGGCTCCAGGACCGCTTGATCATTTCCACATCGCACCTTACCTGTAGCCTCCTGCTTCTGCATGTCCTCACACAGTACCAGACCCGTGGAAGTCAGTACCAGAAGAGAGAGAGCCTAAGTCTGCAATACCCCTCTGACACTGGGCTTCTGACCATCCTCCTCACAGACCAATTTCACCACTGGGTCAGCTCCTCCAACCCCGACCTGCCGTTGATTGCATGCTCACCACTGCCTGTTCTTGAGGCGTCAGTGGAGCCGACCCCGGAGCACCCACATGACTGCTGACTGCAGTGCTCAGGTGACAAGTAAAGTCCATAATCCTCTCCTTTCAGTACATTTGTCCTGTTCCCCAGCAGCTAATGCCCAATTGTCATACCATTTGTCACTCTAGGTTACTTGATTCACCTTAGCAAGTTTTCTCTGCTGCTAACTGGTGAACACTGAATTGGGGCCCAGGTAACCTTGGTTCCTGCCTCCATGCTCCCAGGTGCCAGGCAGGAGGCAGATGAGTCATCGCAGGTGGAAGACAAAAGTTTAAACACTTGACGATATTAGCCCAAGAACACAGCCCTAGGGCACAAGGTTTCTGCAGAAGCCCATTATAAGAACCTCCTACTAACTCATCTCCCAAGTGTCCCCAGACTCAATGAGTCAAAGGAAGTCCAGAGTGCTGGCTGTAGCCCTCATTGACCCCTTTCTGCCGTGCCTCACTTTTCCCAAGAGGTCAGCTCTATTGGTTCCCTAAAATGTCCTTCCCAAAGTGTGTGTCCTGAAACTGTTACCCTTCAACAAAGAAAAGGAAATTCTGGTTTAACCAAAGCTACTAGTATATAGGCGGTTTCCTGCAGGACTTTGTAGAGTCTTTACTATGATTATGATCTTCATTGAAATGGGACATGCCATTTCCCAAATTATTTTTGGCCATGGAACCTCTTCCTCTCAGAGGATATCCATAGAGCAGTATGTACAGAAAACATTATTGGAAAATGCAGGATGAACCCATACTTTTACATTAAGAAGAAGGCCATCTTAAAACATTTTAGTAGTTGATTTTTAAAAAATATCTGTGCATCTTTACACTCACAAGTCTTTTAACTCACCATTTTGAAACCAATGCATCAGCTCCTTTCCTCTACATTCTCATCATTCCTTCCAGTCCTGAAGATCTCTCTTGTCAAGTTACTGGTGAGCATGCACATCACCCGACGGTGCTGAGGGTCGGTGGGTGTGCTGGGAGAAGCATGTTGGGATTGGGGAGACTTTCAGAACAAAGAACTGGCTGGCGAGGAGGATGGTCTGAGGCTCGCTGCTCCGTTGGCAGCCAGCCCAGAATTCAACTGTGTGTCCAGGAGCCCGGAAAGGGAGAAGTGCCGACAGAGAGAAGGGCGTTGGTGTCAGGCTCAGATCCGAACTCTGGCTTGACGCACGGTTTATTGTCCGAGGCCTGGTGGTAGGCACGTGGCTGTGAATAGCCCTACCTCTGTTCTTTGAATGCTTTTAATTATTGTCCAGTTAACCCATTGAAAGGAGAGACACAAACAGAATCAGACAGTACATCCCTCCTGATGGAAAAACACAGCAGCTAGTATACCTACCAAAAACTGGAACTTGAATCTTATTAGGCCTCCATATCGAACAGTAAGTTTGCACTGACGGAGAAACATGTTAAGGGATACCGTGGGGAGGCAATCAGCAAAATCCAGCATTGAGACTCTCAATAGGAGAATTGACTGGTTTGTCAGCAAATATCCTGCATGAGGGGGAAAAAGTGAAGAGGGGACCTGTTGTTGAAAGTATTACATTTGTCCCCTTTTTCCTCCCATTGACCCCTTCTGGCCCACCCCCGCATCCCACCCCAGGCCTTCACCACCCTATTGTCTGTGTCCATGGGTTATGCATAGATGCATACAAGGTCTTTGATTGATCTTTTCCCACCTACCCACCCCCACCTTCCCTCTGAGATTGGACAGTCTGTTCCATGCTTCTATGTCTCTGGGTCTATTTTGTTCAGCAGTTTATTTTGTTCATTAGATTCCACATATAACTGAGATCATGTGATACTTGCCTTTCTCTGACTGGCTTATTTCGCTTAGTATAATACTTTCCAGGTCCCTCCATGCTGGAATTAGATAAGAGACTAGAACCATATCAACCATATGTAATATGTAGATCTTGTTTGGATCCTGATTCAAATAAGTCAACTCTAAAAATATTTATGTGGCAATGAGGGAAATTTGGACACTGATCTAATAATGATATTTGATAATAAGGAATTGTTAATTATTTTAAGTATAATAAAGATATCATGGCTATATTGTTTAAGTCTTTTAAAATATATATTTCTTTATTGATTTCAGAAAGGAAGGAAGAGGGAGAGAGAGATAGAAACATCAATGATGAGAGAGAATCATTGATCGGCTGCCTTCTGCATGCCCCCTACTGGGGATCGAGCCCGTAACCCAGTCATGTGCCCTTGGCCGGAATCGAACCTGAGACCTTCAGTTCACAGGCCGAGGCTCTACCCACTGAGCAAAACTGGCTAGGCCTGTTTAAGCCTTGATATTTTAAAGATACATACTGAAATATCCACAAGAAATTATATAAGCGGGATTTGCTTCAACATAATCTAGGGAGAGGGAAATGGGTAGAAGTATAGGTAGAAAGAGATTGTCTGTGAGTTAATCATTGTTGAAGCTGGATGATAGGCATGTTGTGGCTCATTATACTATTCGTCCTGTCTGAAAGTCTCCATAATACAAAGTAAAAAAGGGAGAGAGCAAGTTCATTATACCATATGAGCTCCCGAAATTAGAAAGAAATTAGTTGAAAATTTTCCTTCAGGGTTGTACTTGGTGATACTTTGGAAATGGGAGCATAGTTCAGAATAGAAGCAGTGCGTCTTCAGTACTGGTGGTCAGTGCCTGGGGGTCAGGGAGGTGACCCTGTTGCCGTTCAGTCACACCAGAGGCGGTCCTGGGTTCCCAGATGTTCCCAACCTTTTCTGGTTTTACCCAAGCCCTTCCTGAAGATACACCCAGCTGCTTCACCTAGTCTGACCCCATCCCTTTAACTACCATGAGGGGTGGTGGGGGAGAGTAGGAGGCTTGGAGAGACAAGTGGAAAGCACATTAGTCCTCAGGCGTGGCACTCCATAAGAAGGCTGTACCTGCTAATTCATGGCATGGAAACTCCAGGGAATGTGGAGAAAGTTTTGGTGAATCGCGTAAAGCTACCATAAGCGAAAGCAGTACCACTGATGCCCTGAATGGCTCCTGCGGAAGTGAGGATGGGTTGTGCCAAGGGCAGCTCTCTGGGGGGAGGCTGGTCATGGCCATGGGGAGAGAATGCACTCCATGGCCAGGAAAGAGAAAACATTGAACTGGACCTTCCAGGGACTCGTGTCTTTAGTTCTGCTATGAAGTTACCCAACCCTTGGTGACATCATGTGGAAAATCTCCCTACGTGAGGGAGCTGGGAGGGGGACTCATCTCCTGTTCGGGGGTTTCGCCCAGCTTTGGAATTGTCACTGATAAGACCTAACTTCACAATTGGATCCTTAGAGGAAGCCTTTTTGCAGAAGATGAGGCTAAAGCCTTCTCAGTCTAAACCAGTGCCCAAACATGGGTTAGCAGTATGGAGCCTATGGGAAAAACCATTTCCAGTAAGAAAGTAGGAAATCTACGGCCTGCTTCACTGGATGATGAGCATAGCTGAGGCCGTTCCTGTTTATCACTGGAGGTAATATTGTAGCTCATAAAGAGAAAGCAATGCATTTAGCTGCACGGGTTTGTGCCGCTTAGATGAGCCTGGGGCCTTTCCTCAGAGACCACTGGCATTAGAAGAGTTAATGCTCCTCTGTCACCTATTCTGGAGGACACCCACTTGGTCATTTTGTGTAGGCGCAAATGGAAACCCCAGGTTGTGAGATGGAGATACAAATCACTCAGCCAAGGAACAGATGGAGCTGGTTAGCTACCCGGCACATGCCTCTCCATGCAGCCTTACAGGGCTGGTGGTTGAAGGTGCCTAATAGGGAGGACATTTGTTATGATAATTCTCAAGGTTAGAGAGTCCAGAGGTTTTGGGTTAAACCACTTGTAAACATCACAAGCCTCACCCCTCTCTGCTTTTTTTTTTTTTTAAGGAAACAGTGTCACTTAAGGTTCTTGGGAGAGAAAAAGCTAAATGAAAGCAGTCTTTGGTTAATTTAAACTAAAGGAAGGTATGGAACGCTATGGGGATTAGCTCGCTAAGTCAAAGGAAGCGCAAACAATCAGTTCTCTGGCGAGACATGAATGAAGGTGACCTGGGACCTTAGGTGCCATTGCTCTTGGCACCAGAGCACTGACTATCATGAGGTGATTCTGCTCCAACCCACATGTCTCTTCCAGTCAATTTTTCAAATACCCAGGAGAGAGGACCCTGTCTGTTGGCTCTAGCTGTGCCTCGGAAACGGCACCACGGTCACGGGGGGAGGGGGCAGGGGGGTTGGTTGTGAGCCAGGAACCACTGCAGTTTGTGCCTGATAGAGAAACGAGGACTCTTCCATACTGCTCCAGTGATGGGGCCCGCTGAAGTTGTAGATAAAGAAAAAGAGTAATGAAGCATCTCATGGAAGCTGTGATTCTGGCTGTAGCACGGTTCTCCGACCACCGTTGCTCTGTTCCTCTGGGAGAACTGGCCTCCTCTCCAGTCCTCCTCACCCAGCCCCACTCAGAGGGGCTCCTCTCCCCTTCTCCCTCAGTGGCCACTGCAATGAACCTGCCTCTCGTGGGAGAGAGGAAAGTATCGGGGACATACAGCCAGGCCGGCCCACCTTCCACCAGAGTGTCTGGCCCTGAAGCGGACAACCCCATCCCCAGCTACACGGAAGTTTCTCTCCCATAGGAGTGGGACTAGGTCTTGATTATCCAGCTCTCTCCTGGGAATGATCCGCCTGAGAAGCAGGCCAGAAGCCGTGCCATGACTGGCTCTGGGTTCCCTGGCCTTCTGGTTCTGATAGGACCTGGGAATGGGCACCAAGTGCTTCTAAAGCGGAAGCCCATTCATACCGGGTGAAAAACACACAGCATTATGCCCGGGTCTTCACCTCTTTATTGCAAAACAAGGAAGACGAATCAGTCAGAACAAGGGAGAAATGAACAAGTTAAAGACTTCCCATACAACTTTAAGACGACAGAGTTCAGTGGTAAAAAAATGTTAAAATCAAGATTTTTAAACCCAGTGCTACTCATTCCAGTGTTCCGCTCCTGCCTATTTTAACAGGCTTATCTTGTTCATATTGGGCTGGAATTATCATTGTTATCTTTATTGTCATTTTTAATACCCAAGATTTGTTAAAAGTGCATTAGTAGACACTGTAATTAAAACATTTGAACATATTATCTTATTGAACTTCTCAGCAGCCCAGTGAGGTGGGTACAATTGTTAGCCTCATTTTACAGATGAGGAAAATGAGGGCTAAAGAGGTTAACAAACTTGCCCCAGGGTCCTTCTGCCGGTGAGTGACAGAACTTGAATTTATCTGACTGCAGAACATAACCTTTTAAGCACTAAAAATATTACATCAATCCAAAGAAAACTGGCCTGCTTAACATGGAGCTGCAAGATTGAACATCGTGATTCAGTATTGCCACACGTCTTCCCCGGGCTGGAGGCAGTGTGGGAAGGCTTTGGAGGACTATATGTTTTGAATCTGTGGTCAGACTTCCAGGCCTTGGGTAAATAGTGGCTAACTCCACCATTAGTCTGGCTTAGCCTGATCACCAGGCTCCACCATTAGCCTCTAGTAAACAGACCCTTCAATTCAACTTATCGGTGGCTTGGGAAGACATCAAACTCCATTGGACCGATCCTGAGAGGATGCTCTGAGCTCTGCCCTGCCCATTAGCGGCTGTAAGTTTGTGCAAACAACCATAAAATTGAGCAGACCCAGGAAAGGACATTGATTTTCAATTGGCACAGTTCACCAGATGCTGTTTGGTCTAAGAACTGCTCGACCTCTACTAGTGATGCCACCTGCCCTTGGCTTTGTAGGGTGTGTTCCCAGCGGGGAAGGCCTCTCTACTAATGCTTGCTGCTGGAACTTGGGCTGAAGGCGTGGCAGGTTTCCCCATATGTTGCAGGGGAGAGGCTAGCCATGCCCGGGGTTGGATTCTCTCTCTTAGCCAACCTTGGGGCTAAAGCTGACCCCAGGAGATTCCAGATGCTCCCACCCCCAACTAATTAAATAGGTGGCCTCCTGCTGCTAAAAGGGAATGAGGGCGGAAAAAAACAGAGGATGCCTGATTTAACTAGGACCTGGGTAAGTAGCTCACCAGCCAGACCCAGAAACCACCGATGCGTGCCTAAACAGTCTCTAATGGGTTAGGGTGGTTCTATGTTTGAGACCTAGAGTTCTGTGTGTGTGTGTGTGTGTGTGTGTGTGTGTGTGTTGGGGGTGGAGGGGAGGGGGTGTTGTGTGTGTGGTTTTTTAGCAAACTTTGTAGTTTTCAAATCTTGTGGTCTAAAACGTTCGTCATAGAAGCTTTACACGTTATTAAAAATAATATTACCTACTAATGAGTATATCTTACAATCATTTTTATTACCCACCAATCCTTGTGTTAAAACACTGGAATAGCTCTGGCCAGGTAACTCGGTTGGAGTATCTTCCCATACCTAAAAGGGTTGGGGCAGTGGTCCTCAAACTTTTTAAACAGGGGGCCAGTTCACTGTCCCTCAGACCGTTGGAGGGCCGGACTATAGTTTAAAAAAAAACTATGAACAAATTCCTATGCACACTGCACATATGTTAATTTGAAGGAAAAAAACAAAACGGCAAAAACACCTGCATGTGGCCCGCGAGCCGTAGTTTGAGGACGCCTGGGTTGGGGATTCAGTTCCAGATCAGGGCACAGACCTAGGGTGCAGGTTCAATCCCCAGTTAGGGTGCATAGGGGAGGCAACCAATTGATGTTTCTCTCTCTCTCCCCCTCCCCTAAAACCAATAAAAATATATCCTCGGGTGTATTTTTAAAAAACAACAACATTGGAATAAAAGTGACTATTAAAAGACACTATTTTTTCTCATGGGACAACCTGAAGATGATTCTACTACCTTGAAAGTGCAAGTGTGCACACAGGTGTGCACACATGAAGAACATGCTTCTAGATTCAAAGCTAAGTGTCTGTCTAAATTCCCAGTGTCCAATCTAAATGGCCGTGCAATTATAAACTTAGATAGAAGCTAAAATCATAGTTTGGATTAAGGAAAGAAAATTTGAGCCCTAACCGGTTTGGCTCAGTGGATAGAGCATTGGCCTGTGGACTCAAGGGTCCCAGGTTCAATTCCGGTCAAGGGCATGTACCTTGGTTGCGGGCACATCCCCAGTAGGGAGTGTGCAGGAGGCAGCTGATGGATGTTTCTGTCTTATCGATGTTTCTAACGCTCTCTCCCTCTCCCTTCCTCTCTGTAAAAATATAATAAAATATATTTTTTTTTTTAGAAAAGGAAAGAAACTTTTAGAGGTTTTTAGGAGTTCCGCCTATAAGTGAGTTATTCGTCCTGTTTTCCATTTTGTTTTTACTACAAATTGTTTAGAAAGAGGACTGAGATGCAAAGAGGAAGACAGCTACAATAATAGGAAATTAGACAATTAAAATGATACCAAGTTACAGCATAACTTGGCCTTTTTGTCACCAACTTTTGACATTCTAATTAGGGTAAATGATTATGCAAATCTAGTCAGTCACTCATTGCCCCCCTAAGCCAGCGTGGCTGTGACTCTGTAAGTAAAGACTCGGATGGCATAATTAAAGCTCTCCTAAAAACTCATTGGGAATTGGAGGGCAGCCTCCAAAGATGCCCTAATTTGTGCGCAGCCCAGCACAGCTGTCCTTTTGTCCTGCCTGCCACCAGGACGCCTAGAGTTGCCCATCAAGTGTAATAGAATGTGACACTGGAGGTGTTCTCAAGCCCTGGTCCACAGGACGGGGGGAAGGCACAGACTGACACCCCAGGGTCACCTCTTGGGTATACTCAGCTGAGGAAACAGGATTTCGGGTGGATCCAAACATTGAGCACAGAACACCTGGGTTTGGGAGCATACAGGAAACAAAATTGGTCATGAGTTAATAATGGTGAAACTGCATGATGGATACATGGGAGTTGGGGGAGGGCACATGGCTAGGGAGGCCAGAAAGAGTAACTGTAGTATATGCTTTGCTTTTGTTTGAAATTTTCCCATAATAAAAAATTTAATTCATAACTACTATTACATTAACTAAGCACGGAGGCCTCTGAGGTGGTCCTAATGGCGTATTCACCTATGTAAGCAAACCCAAAGCTAAGCCTGAAAGTACCTTCAGGGTAAGAAATCAAAACCTAGCCCTGGCTAGAGCGTCAAAACCAGGGGATAGAGCATCAGCCTGTGGACTGTAGGGTCCTGGGTGTGAGCCCAGTCAAGGGCACATGCCCGGGTTGCAGGCTCGATCCCCAGTGCGGGGTGTGTAGAAGGCAGCCAATCAATGATTTTTCTCTCTCAATCATTGATTTTTCTATCTCTTTCTCCCTCTCCCTTCCTGTCTGAAATCAATAAAAATGTATTTTAAAAAGAAATCAAAACCTAATGACAACCAATCACAAACAGCCAACCAGGCTTTCCCAAATAACGCTTAAACTAGAGCCACCTAATTTCCTTGCTCAGCTTCCAAGTCTTCTCTGTCAGAGTCTTGCCCCATCTCCTGTCAGTGGAGTGCTCCTAACCACTTCTGGTTTGGCACTGCCCCATCGGAACAGATTTTTGTTCAAATAAACTAATAGTTTAAATATGTGTCCGTTTATCTTTTAATACTACCAAAACATAACATCTGTCATGAGGAGGAAGTTCTTTGTAACAAAAGTCAACTATGGTTAGCCTCTTAAAGGAGGAAGGGTCTTAAAACGAGTAAGTATGCTGTTCAATTCTTATCACACTCACTCCATATCCCACATCCAAACTCGACTCCTCCCGGTTTTCCCTAGTTTGGAATTAAGAGGAAAGACTGAGGAGAAACTGGGAGAGAAATGGGGCCAGGTGAGAGACCGAAGAAGGGAAACTGGCTGCATGGTTGGGGTCCCCAGATAATCTGTCTAGAGGATAATTGAGAGTTGATTATGAATTAATTCTCTGTCATAAAAAAAAAAAAACAATCCCATTTGACTTAAAAAGAAAGATAACTTAAGTAAAACCTCCTGAATTTAAAAAATAAAGTGCCTGGTAGTGAAGGGGCAATTCTCTCATTGCTAATGAGCTCCCCTTGGCAGCCTGAGTGAAGTTAAAGGGAAGACACAATTGGTGGTTTCAGTGCTATAGATGGAGATTTTTTTAAAGATGGGAGCCCCTTGCCCTGGCTTGTTTGACTCAGTGGCTAGAGCATCGGCTGTGGACTGAAGGGTCCAGGGTTCCATTCCGGTCAAGGGCATGTACATAACTTAGTTGCAGGCTCGATCCCGGGGCCTGGTCAGGGTCCACGCAGGAGGCAATCAATGGAGGTGTCCCTCTCACATCCATGTTTCTCTTTCTCTGACTCTCCCCCTCCCTTCCACTCTTTCTAAAAATCAATGGGAAAATATCCTCCAGTGAGAATTAACCAAATAATAACAAGGATGGGGGGCGCTTTGTCTACAGGAGTCACAGCGCAGGGTAGCTGCAGGCCATGGCGATCACCAGTCCTCCCTGGAGCAGAATGCTGCTTTTATCCTTGTGTTTTAGGACTACCCATGTCCGCGGTGACCGTAATTAATGAGCTGGTGAAAAGCTGCCCCCGCCGGGCTGTGCCCAGTGATTCCTAGCTTTGTTAGGAGAACCAGTGTGGGCTAATTAATTGGTCTTCAGGTAGTAACGAAATCAAAGGTGTCTTGGGTACCCTGGGAAGCGGAGTCTCCTCTTTCCTGAGAATCAATCAGCTCAAGATTGATGAAGGGCTGCTAAGGTCAGGCTTAGAAACACAAAACCATCTGCCAACTCTCTAGGGCTGGTACCTGCAGTGGAGCAATTTTAGAAGAACAGGTGTTCACTTTTAACTTACCTCTTCTTTTCTTTATGCTGAAATCACGATTTCAGCTAGAAAGAGCCTCCAGTTGGTTGATGATATTGTAACTTAAAATAACCTGGCCCAGAGGTATTGTGATAACCTCATTCGGCTCTTGCACAAAGTCATAGACCACTCATCCCCAGGAACGGCCTCTCTAGCCTCTCCAGAAGTATTTGGCAGCATCAGGAAGCGGTAACTGCAAGGCATTTCCCAGAAAGGTGGTATCGACTAACTATGTGTGTCTTCCCGAAATTCATATGTTGAAGCTACTCTCCAAAGTGATTGTATTTGGAGGTGGGGGTCTTTGGGAGGTGATTAGGTCATGAGGGTGGGGCCTTCAAGAATGGGCGTAGTGCCTTTATAAAAGACCCTAAAGATCTCCCTCGGCCCTTCTGCCACGTGAGGACAAGAAGACAGTCACCTGTGATCCAGGAATTGGGCTCTCACCAGACACCAAATTTGCCAGGGCCTTGATCTTCGACTTCCAGCCTCCAGAACAGTGAGAAATAAATGCTTGTTGGCTATAAGCCAGCTAGTCTATGGCATTTTTGTTATAGCAGCCCAAACAGATGAAGACAGAGAGCTCTATGCCAAGGAACACTCTCACTCTGAGGGTGGACAAATCCAGGCTGGTCCACGGTGCAGTCTGCTCGAGAGCCTGCCAAGTCTTTCAGAGCTGACACTTCAGTGTTCCAGGTTCCTTGAAGGTATCTTTCGGTTCACTGGTCTAAGAACATTTCAGAAGTCTTCGGTGGCGGTCTGTAAGCACATCTCTATGTTTGTTGATGATGGTTCAATGACTGGAGTTGCCTTTCCTCTATAATCATACATTCAGGATTTATACCAAATCGCCTTCTTTTCAATGAAGGTATTTTTTTGTTCCTGTTAACCATTAATGTCCCCAATTTCCCGAGAATAGGAGAAATTCCCCCAAATACTCTTGTGGTAGATGGATTGTATTTCTCCAAAGATGGCTGCCGTCAAATATATCCCATCTCACATGCTCTTGTTACAATGTGACATTAACAGTCCTCCATCAAGAGGTGAGATTTGGCCGAAATCGGTTTGGCTCAGTGGATAGAGCGTCGGTCTGCGGACTCAAGGGTCCCGGGTTCAATTCCGGTCAAGGGCATGTGACTTGGTTGCGGGCACAACCCCAGTGGGGGGTGTGCAGGAGGCAGCTGATCGATGTTTCTCTCTCATCGATGTTTCTAACTCTCTATCCCTTTCTCTCTTCCTCTCTGTAAAAAAATCAATAAAATATATTTTTTTTTTTTTAAAAAGAGGTGAGATTTGTGTTCCTGCCCCATGAGCCTGGGCAGACCTTGGTAAATACCTCAACCAGTAGCATGTAGCGGAAGTGAAATCATGTGACTTCCTATTATTGTCATAAATATGCTGGCACCTTGATCTTGGACTTCCCAACCTACAGAACAATGCGAAGTAAGTGTCTGTTCTTTAAGCTCCCAGTCTGTGGTATTTGTTATAGCAGTCCCAGCTAAGACAGCAACCATTACCACCGCCTATTTTCAAAACTCTTTCATCACCCTCAGTCAGAAACTCTGTCACCATTAAGTAGTAACCCTCCATTCTTCTCTTCCCCCAGCTCTTGGTAACCTCTAATCTACTTTCTGTCTCTGTGAATTTTTCTATTTTCTAGATATTTCATATAAGTAGAATCATGCAATATTTGTCCTTTTGTGTCTGGCTTATTTTACTTAACATAGTGTTTTCAAGATTCATCCATGTTGTAGCATGTGTCAGGACTTCATTAATTTTCTATGACTAAATGGAAGTCCATTGTATATGTGTGTGTGTGTGTGTGTGTGTATATATATATATATACACACACAAATTTGGTTTATCCATTCATATGTTGATGGATAATTGGGTTGTTTCCACCTTTTGGTTGTTGTGAATAATACTACTATGAACATTAGTGTACAGGTATGTATTTGGGTCACTGTTTTCAACTATTTTGTGTAAATACATAAAAATTTAATTACTGGGTCAAGTGGTTAAGATATATATATATTTTTTTTTTTTTGGTTGTCAGATAATCTTTAATTGAAACCTTTTCCTTTGTAGTTCGTAACTAGCCAGACATTCCACTGCTCCACTGTTGATATCATCTATGATGTCATGAGGGTGGCGGCCATCAACATTGCAGCCCACAGAGAGGGCAGTCCCCAGGATCTCTTTAATGGTTCCAGAGAGTTCTCTAGCTAAAGATCGGCACCACATCCGTCGGGCAATGTTGACTATCTCATCAAAAGGGATATTTCCACTGAGCTTAATGTTTTTTTGCTTCTTTCTGTCTCTTGACGGTCCTTTGAGGTCTTTGATGATCAGGGCAGAGGCAGAAGGCACTACCTCAGTCTGGGCCTGTCTGTTCTGAATGGTCAGTTTCACTGTAACCCTCAGACCCTTCCAATCACCGGTTGCTTGGGCGATGTCATCACCAACCTTTTTTGGAGACAGGCCCAGGGGGCCGATCTTGGGGGCCAAGGCAGACGTGGCACCCACTTCCCCGCTGGTGCACCTCAGGTATACGACTTAGATTTGGTTCGGGTCGAACTTTAGCAGCATGGTGGAGGCAGCTGGCGTCGGATGCACCCGGATTCGGGACGACCGAAGAAAGTTGTACCTGAGCTTCCTCTAAAGATCTTTTTTAAAGGCATAGTTCAAAAGAGTCAAGAGAGTAGTGAGGAGTAACAATACAATTTTAGAAGCTAAAAACATATGATCCAGTGACTTAGCTGAACTGAGAATCAAATTCCACACTGGCAGTAGGGAAAGAAAAGAATTAATTTAATTTACATGATTGGACCCTCAAAAGACTCAGAAATTGGCAGCACGAGTTACCCCTGAAAGTTGGGGGTGGGTAGTGGTGTGAGAAGATAAGGTGAGGGTGCCGAAAGACAGGGACTGGTTGAAAGTGGTTTAAGAAGTGGTTATAGAATGCCCAGTTTGGGCCAGTATAGAATAACTGGTATCAGACTTAACCGCCTACTGTAAAAAAAGATACAATGTTTAAAACTTAAAACCTGGACACAATATGCAAAACAAGTGTTGTAGACACTGAGCAGTGACCAGTCCAGGGCTGTGATCACTGAGAGAGGGGAGGCTGCACATTCACCCAGGCTTTCTCCCAGAGGATGTGTTCTAGGCCAGACATGGGGCCAGGGAGTAGAGCCAGCAGAGAATGGTAACTCACTGGTTAGAAAAAGTGCACATCAGAGTTCAAGGCTGAGAGGTCAGTTGGTATTAAAGGTTGTGGGGGGCCGAAACCGGTTTGGCTCAGTGGATAGAGCGTTGGCCTGTGGACTGAAAGGTCCCGGGTTCGATTCCAGTCAAGGGCATGTACCTTGGTTGCGGGCACATCCCCAGTAGGGGGTGTGCAAGAGGCAGCTGATCAATGTTTCTCTCTCATCGATGTTTCTAACTCTCTATCTCTCTCTTTTCCTCTCTGTAAAAAATCAATAAAATATATTTTAAAAATAAGGGTTGCGGGGGGAGGGCGGGGGGGGAGGGTTGCTATAAAAAAGGAACCTAAGAAGGTTGTGTGAAAACTTCCCTCAGGTCTTGGCCAATTCTTTGGCCAAGTGAGAGCAGTGGCTAGGAGACAGTGCTGGGTGCAGATGGCGTGCACTTGAGAGATACACCTGTAAGGAACTGAGAAAGGCAGGATTGGGCAGAAGGAAAAACGGATGCACAATCCAGTTGCAACTGAGACCTCAGCCATGCTCTAGAGCTGAGATGATCATTGAGGAAAGGGGCAAAGCCTCCGTATTCCCAGGTTAGCCCCTTGGGTGGGGCTTACATTGGGTAAGGCAGTTCCCTGCAGCTGGACGTAATTCCCGGAGGGGGACACAGCTTTGAGCAGTCAGTGTCAGATATTTGGACAGCTGGAGGATGGTGCTTTATCTCTAAAAGAAGATTTAGGTTGGGCACCAGAATATCCACTGAAGTTGCATTGGGGATTTCTTTCAAACATTTAAGTAATTAATAATACCAATATTCCACAAACTCTTCCAGAGACTAGGAAAAGAGGGATTACTTCTCAACTTATTTTATGAAGCCAATATAAACTTGTCACCAATCTAATGAAGCCATAAGAAAGGAAAATTATAGACCAATATCTCCTATGAACAAAAACTCAAAATTCTAAGCAAAATAGAAACAAATAGAATCCAGCAATATTTTAAAGTAATCAAAATTATCACCAATTAGGATGTACTCCAGGAATAAAAGTTTATTTAACATTACAAAATCAAGGTGATTCACCAAGAGGTCGCAGTTCGATTCCCCATTGGGGCACATTTTGGGATTTCAGCTCCATCCCAAGTAGGGGCCGTGCAGGAGGCTGCCAATCAATGATTCTCTCTCATCATTGATGTTTCTATCTCTTTCTTCCTCTCCCTTCCTCTATGAAATCAATAAAAATGTATTTAAAAATAAAAAATAAAATCAAGGTAATTCACCCCACTAACAAAATAAAGGAGAGAATCCATAGATTTATCTCAGCAAACTAAGCATAGAAGGACAATTCCTTATTCTGATATAAAATATCTATAAGAAAGCTATAATTAACATCACTTCCAATGGTGAAGTATCAAACATTTTCTCCCAAAGTTAGGAACAACAGAAAGATGTTCATTCTCACCATTTTTATTCAAGTATTGTACCAGAGGTCCAAGACAATGGAATAAAGCAAGATAAAGAAGTAAAGGGTAAAAGATTGGAAAGAAAGAAGTAACTAAAGTGTCTGTCCAATGGTAAGATATGTACACATATAATACCTTAATAAAAGGAAAAAAAAGTGCCAATCATAGATGGCATGCTTGATATGTAGAAAATTCAAAAGAATCTACAAGGTATTCGAATTAATGAAAAAATTTTAAAAACAAATTTATTGATTTTAGAGGGGAAGGGAGAGGAAGAGAGAGATAGAAACATCAATAATGAGAGAGAATCATTGATTGGCTGCCTCCTGCACACCCCCTACTGGGGCATATGCCCTCACCTGGAATTGAACCAAGACCTCGTGGTTCATAGGTTGATGCTCAACCACTGAGCCACGCCAGCTGGGCTGAATTAATAAATTTTAGAAAGCTCACTGGAAAGAAGTTCAAATATAAAAATCGCTTGTACTTATATATTCAGAATTAAAGAAGATGAACTTTTAAAATACTGTTTATGTTAGCATCAAAAAAACCCTCAAACCTAGGAATAAATGTAATGAAAGATGTATAAGACTTCTACACAGAAAATTATAAAAATATTGCTAAGAGAAATTGAAGAAGACAGATATATGGAATGATAATCCATTTTCATTGATTGGAAGACTCACATTTGTTCATTTGTTTTAACTTTATTGAGATAACATTGGTTAAGAACATTATATAAATTTCAGGTGTACAGCATTATAATTAATTATCTGTATACTCTATTGAGTGCTTATCACCAAAAGTCTAGTTTCCTTCCACCACTCCTCCCATCCCATCTGGTAACCATCATTAAGTTGTTTATATCCATGAGTTTGTTTTTGTTTTATTAGTCCATTTATTCCTTTTTTACTTTGTAAAAATAATCATGTGTTTTTGTCCTTTTCTATCCACTTACTTCATTTAGTATACTACCCTCAAGATTCATCAATGTTGTCACAAATGCAATATTATATACTAGAGGCCCAGTGCACGAATTTGTGCACCAGTGAGGTCCCTTGGCCTAGCCTGTGGGATCGGACCAAAACCAGCTCTCCAACATCCCCGAGGGGTCCTGGATTGCGAGAGGGCGCAGGCCAGGCTGAGGGACCCCACTGGTGCACGATCGGGGCCGGGGAGGGACCGCAGGAGAGCTCCAGGGCATGTCCGGCCCATCTCACTCAATCCCGATTGGCCGGACCCCAGTAGCAAGCTAACCTACTGATTGAAGCGTCTTCCCCCTGGTAGTCAGTGCATGTCATAGGGAGCGGTTGAGCAGCCTTAGCATATCATTAGCATATTATGCTTTGATTGGTTGAACAGACGACTGGACACTTAGCATATTAGGCTTTTATTATATAGGATTACTCAGCCATAAAGAGATAATCAAATATTGCCTATATCCCACATCTTGTTTATCCATTTATTCGTCAACGGACACAATGTGTTTTTCCCACATATAGGCTATTGTAAATAATGCTGCAATGAAAATAGGAATGCATTTATCTTTTCAAATTAATGTTTTTATATTCTTTGGATAAATACCAAGAAGAGGAATTGCTGGACCATATGGTAGTTCTATTTTTAATTTTTAAAGGAACCTCCATACTGTGTTCCATAGTGGCCGCACTAATTTACATTCCCACCAACAGTGTACAAGGGTTCCCTTTTCTCAACCTCCTCACCAATGCTTGTTGTTTACTAGTATTGCCTTTTTTACAATAGTCATTCTAACAGGTGTGCAGTGATATCTTGTAGTCTTATTTACATTTCCTTAATAATTGTTGATGTTGAACATTTTTTCATATGCCTATTGGCCATCTATATGTCTTCCATGGAAAAATGTCTATTTAGATCCTCTGCCCATTTTTAAATAAGATTGCTCATTTTATTTGTTGTTGTTGAGTTGTATGGGTTCTTTTTATATTTTGGATATTAACCCCTTCTCAGAAGTGTCATTTACAGATATCTTCTGCAGTTCAGTTGGTTGCCTTTTTGTTTTGTTTATGGTTTCCTTTGCTGTGAAGAAGTTTTTTAATATGATGTTGTCCCATTTTTGTTTTTGTTTCCCTTGTCTTTGGAGGGAAGTCTGAATATTAAGAAATCAGCTTTCCTCAGGTTGAGCTATAGATTCAATGCAATCTTGCAGGATTTGGAAGACATCATCCTCAAGAGTCGGCCAACTTTCATTTCTAGATATGAAGATTGACTATAAAGTTACATTAATTAAGAGAGTGTGTTGATATGAAGATAGAGAAGTAGACCAGTAGAACAGAATAGAAAGTCCAGAAGAAGACCCACACAGATAGTTATTTGATTTAAGATACAGGGATTACTGCAATTTAGTGAGGAAAGTGGTTCTTTTCCATACACAGTACTGAGGCAATTCGTTATCTGTATGGAAAAAGAATGAACCTTTATCCTTACCTCACACCATACATAAAAATTCATTGAGATAAATCATAGATCTTTATATGAAAAGTAAAATAATCCGTTGTCTAAAAGAAAGCATAAGAGAAATCTCAATATTCTTAAGGTTGGAAAAGATTTCTTAAACTGGACCTAAAAAATACTAACTATGGGCCTAGCCAGTGTTTCTAAGTTGTTAGAGCCTTGGCCCTTGCACTGAAAGGTCATTGGTTCGTTTCCCGGTCAAGGGCATGTACCTGGTTGTAGGTTCAATCCCTGGCCCTAGCTGGGGTACGTGCAGGAGGCAATCAGTCTATGTGTCTCTCTCACATTTATGTTTCTCTCTCCCCCTCCCTACTTCTCTTCCAATCTCTCTAAAAATTAATGGAAAAAATATCCTTGGGTGAGGATTAACACACAAAAAAATAATATCAAAGATAAAGTTGATAAATTAGGCTTTATTAAAATAATTTCTGTCAACAAAAGACATAATTAAGAAAGTGAATAGCCCTAGCTGGTTTGGTTCAGTGGATGGAGCGTTGGCCTGCAGACTGAAGGGTCCCGGGTTCGATTCCAGTCAAGGGCACATGCCTGCGTTGTGGGCTTGATCCCCCAGTAGGGGGCGTGCAGGAGGCAGCCATCAATGATTCTCTTTCATCATTGATGTTTCTATCTCTCCCTCTCCCTTCCTCTCTGAAATCAATTAAAAATATATATATTTTAAAGTGAATAAACATGCCTACTCTGGGAGAATATATTCGTAATACATACATCTGACAAAAGATTCATGTCCAAAATATATTTTAAAAAAACCCTTACAAATCAATAAAAAACACAACCCAATTACAAAGTGGACAAAAACTTAGGCACTTTCACAGAAGATCTCCCAAGGTCCAATAAGCCTGTGGAGAGGTTTTCCACACCAGTTCTCACTGGGATGTACAGTTTAAAACTACAGTGGCTTGTCACTACACGCTCCCCCCAAAGGGCTAAAATTTAAAAGGCTGATACTGTCCAGGATAGTGAGGATGTGGAGCAAGAACTTCGACACATTACTGAGGGAAGTGTAAATTCATTCAACTATATAGGAAAACCATTTGGTAGTATCTCCTAAAGTTAGACATGTGCTAAAGTTCACTTAGCCGTTACACTTCTACATATGCTATCCAAGGTAAATTAATGTCTATGTCTACCAAAAGACATATAAGAATGTTCACATCAGTATTCATAAACAACCTCAGTGATCATTAACTGGAGAAGGCATAAACAAATTGTAGCATAATTATATAGCAGACTATTGTATAGGAAAAAAAAAGAGAACTTAACAGCAGGTATAAATCTCAAAAATGTTAGGTTGAATGAATGAAGCCAAACACTATCTACTGTGTGATTCTATTTATAAAAATCCAAGAATAGGAAACTAATTGAGGGTGATAGAAGTCACAGAATAATGGTTCCCTTATGGAAGGAGGGATAGGAAGTTGTGTTTGTTTTTTACTGAGAAGGGGAATGAAGGAGTCTTCTGGGGTGATGGAAATATTCTTTGTCTTTATCTAGATGGTAGATTTACATTGTATACACATGTTAAAATATATATGTGCCAAATTTCACACACTGGGCAATTCCCTCGCCCTGCTCTGGGAAAATCAGGAGATTTTTTTTCTTTGGAGAATATGAAGCAGAAGATCTCTGGACTCAAGAGCACCAAGCACATAGGAGGGAGGGATATGCCAAAAACTGGGGGATTAAATAAACCTATGCATGCCAAAAGCTGGCTTACCCCACCCCAGGTTCTTTTCCTCACTTGGCTCCCCGAACTAAAAACTTACTCATGTCTCATTAGCCAGAGTTGTATCACATGATTAATCCTAATCCAATGAGCAGGCGAGGGAATGTGCAGGATGGGGGATTCCAAAAAAATCAGGACAACCTTGAGGTTTGTCGTCACCGTCATCCTTATCATCCTCATCACACATTTACCGTATATGCTCCTGCCGTACAGACTTGACTGTACCACCTAATAGACCAAAATTACACAAATATTCCTGCATCCATTATTCTGAGCAGCTTCTCCAACCATCAGATCCTAGGTCAGCTCACGGAGCAGCCACTGCAGGGACCACAGGCCTCCAGCCACCTCCTCGGAACTTGTCCAGGCTCGCGGGAGGTCCGTTCTGACTTGGCTAAGCCCGCGGAGCGCCGTGCCACTTCGGCTTCCTCGGTGGGAGTTGGGCACTGCCTCCCTCCTTCACCACTCACAGTGAGAATCTCCCGGTCCAAGGTGCTAGGAGGATGGTGTTCAGATGCTGCAAACTCCAAACAAATATAACAACAACAAAATCATGAAATGGCTTCCATTTGAGCTAAAAATTGAAAACCATTTTCCTGTTCTTTAACTCTCCTTGTGTTTACCCGATGCACCTTTGACTGAAAGTCACCGCGTCTTACAGTCTAGTCTCATTTTCTGCTCCCCCGGCACAAAGCTGTGGAGCCTCTTACTGTGGTCCAATGCAGAGGGCGTGCCTGGTCTCTGAGAGTTCACCACCTCCCTCTCACCTGAAGCTCTCTGGCACCAAGGACTGCTCTAAGTCCCATCCCATCAATCTATGGTCTCTGCTCAGCAAAGATTCAGGAGAGCAGTTTGCATGTGTGTAAAAAGAAAGTAGGACTGAACAATCTTCCCCTTGAACAGACTCTCACTACAGTGCTATACACTGTTTGATACAGGGATCAATTCCCGTGGGAAAAGATTACAATATTAATTTGAAGTGAATGACTAATGCTACTAAGCCAACTCCCTCATATTGCATAAAATAAAGTTTGTTTTAGCTCCCCTAAAAATCAGTGTTTCTTATTCTTGCAGGTCTCAGCAGCCCAACTTGTTCTGCATATGGTTGCATGTTTAATTAGTGATCCTTCTGTAAGTGTCTGCAATTAGCACCATGATGATTAATAAAATAACTCCTTTAAAGCTCCATTTAGCTAGCAGAACTGCACAATCAGGTATAATTAATTCATCATTAATAAATCATGGCTGATTAACTAATCTGTTTATTACCAACACATTACTGAACAGCTCCCACCTGAGCACAGCTAATTTTTCTATGCCGAACAGAACTGGAAGCAAACAAAAAACTCCAGCTCCTCCAAAACTGCACTGAGCAGCAGGTATATTGGTACGGTCAGGGAGATTTTGAGAGAATGCACATTTAAAAGTTATTGAGCTGCATAGACAATTGTTGCTTGGGAGAAAACACTGGCTAAATCTGGAGGCCTGGACACCAGTGGTTCTCCAACTTAAGCACACACCAGAACCATCTGAGTTTATTAAAAACCAGGTTTCTGATCCCCGCCTCCAGAGCTTCTGATTCAGTACGTCAGGGCGGGGAGGGGACTGAGAATTTGCTTTTCTAACAAGCCCCCACCTGGTGGTATGGAAGCTGCTTGTCTGGGGACCACACTTAGAGAACCACAGTTCTACCCTTTCTCATACCCGGGGGATGACTCCCAAGTTCCTTCTGTATTTTTTAATAGTTAAAAAACAATGAAAATATCTTTCAGGTTTATTTCTCTGGCCTTGTGTTTACACGCTACCTCTTCAACTGGATTGTTAAAGAATTACTTTCTTTTATTTCTCCTTCTGCCACCACAGAACCTAACACAGAACCTAGATGTAGAAACTACAGACAACACCCAGACATGCCTGTGCTTCATCCCGGAATCGTTGTTCGTGCCCCAGTCTTTCTAAGCCTCGGCCCTCAGTGCTCCCCTGACTGCCATAGTTCTCAGTGTCTCTGCCACGCCTAGGCCCTAATCACTGGCCAGTGCAAGGGCTCATTATCTTTTCATGAAAGGATGGGCCTGGCCTCCCCACTTAGAGTCCCTTGAGAGCGCGGTAAGCTCCTCTCCAATCTCCTTTGCAGCCTGTTCCCCGACTCTCCACCTGCCAGCTTCCAGCGCGGTGTCTTATGCACGGGAGGCAGCAAAGTACAGTTTGCCAGTCATGTCAGATTGCTGACCAGCGGGTCTGCCCCACAGGCTGTGAATTCGGATCCTAACTGGGCACCTAACTTTCAGAACACATGGGAGTAACAGCAACTTGAATAGAACCTGGAAAGTAGTAGTCTGCCCTCTGAGAGTTAACGTATTTTTAAAAAATCAGAGAAGAGAAAAACAAGGCCAACTTAAAGCAGTGGTTCTCGACCAGGGTGGTCACTTTTGCCCCCTGCCCCCACCTCAGGAGTATTTGGCAATTTCTGACGACATTAAAGGAATGGGATGGCTTGACTGTATTCTGGTCAAAGTGGAAAGACAGGGCTGGCCAGCAGTGGAGGCCCTGGGGAAGGTTACTCAGAGAGATAAGAGGGCCCAGCCAGGTCGGACCTGAGAGAGAGGCTGACGTGTGCTGAGGCAGGTTACATACGGTAGACTCACATCTCACACGAGTGCAGGCTAAAGTCACCACGTCTTACAAAAATACTGTAAAAAATGTGTGAGACAACTAGGGAAGTAGAAATATTAACTGGATACTCAATAATATTAAGTCATGGTTGCTAATTTTTCAACGTTGTAATAGTTTTCCATTGCTGCACAGCAATCACCACCCACTCTGTGGCTTAAAACCACATATTTCACATGGGTTTCTGTGGGTCAGGAGACCAGGCCTGGCTTAGCGGGTCCTCTGCAAGGCTGCAGTCAGGTGTCAGGGTGGGCTGGGGTCTCAGTCTCATGTGAACACTCAGCTGAGGGGAAGCGCTGCTTCCAAGCTCACTCGGGTGTTTGGTGGGATTCAGTTCCTTGCTATCGCAGGGCTGAGGGCCTCGTCTTCATGCTGGCTATCGACCAGAGGCTGCCCTAAGCTTCCAAAGGCTACCTGCAGTTGCCTCGAGAGTTCCCCAGCGTGGGACCTCTCTTCTTCAGAGCCAGCAAGGGAGAAGGAGATGCTGACAAGACCGGTGCTACACTCTTATGTAACACTAGAGGCCTGGTGCATGAATTAGTGCACCAGTGGGGTCCCTCGGCCTGGCCTGTGCCCTCTTGCAATCCAGGACCCATTGGGGGATGTCGGAGAGCCAGTTTTGGCCTGATCCCCACAGGCCAGGCCGAGGGACCCCACTGGTGCACAAATCCGTGCACTGGGCCTCTAGTATGCATATAAGATCTTTGCTTCATCTCTTCCAGCCCTCCCCGCTTCCCTCTGAGATTCATTAGTCTGTTCCGTGTTCCCATGCTTGTGCATCGAGCATCTGCCCCCTGGTGGTTAGTGCACATCATAGCTACCAGCCGGTCGCTTAGGCTTTTATATATAGAGATAATCATGTCCATATAATCACATGTGTCCCATCATCTTTGTTGTACTTGATTGGTTACAAGCACTTGAGGAGGCAGGAATCGGGGGGTCACCTAAAGAGTCTGTCTTCCATAGAGGTGAACTGGTATTGAGGCTACTATTTTTTTAAGAGCCCTTATATTTTAGAGCTAAATACTAAAATATTTGCAATGAAAAAAACAAGATATCTGAGTGAGATTTGCTTTGGAATAATCCAGGGGGCCGGGGAAATGGGTTGAGATATAAGTAATTGGCCATGAGTTGAAAATTGTTGAATCTGGTAGGTTCATGGGAGCTCATTATATGAGGTTCTCTACTTCGGTGTATGCTTGAAATTTTCATAATAAAATTAAAGAGATAGCATGCATATTAGTTATCTGTTGCTGCAAGATTAATTACCACACAACTTAGTGACTTAAAACAACGAACATTTATTTTCTCTGTTCCTGTGGGTCAGGGTTCTGACACAGCTTAGCTGGGTGCCTCTGACACAGGGTCTCACAAGGCTGCCGTCCAGGCGTCAGCAGGACTGCGGGCACCTGAGGCCTGATGAGCTGGGGATCTGCTTCCAAGCTCCTTCATGTGGCTGCTGGGCAGGCGCCTCAGATCCTCCCCACAGAGCAAGTGATGAGAGAAGGAAAGAGAAAAAGACACACACCGAGGTCGGCCAGAACAGAAGATAGTCTTTTACACCTAATCTCAGAAGGGACTTACCATTCCGAATATCCTGTTGGTCACACAGGCCAACCCTGGTGCAGTGTGGGAAGGGGCGGCACCGCGGAAGGCGCGGGTCATTGAGAGCATTTTGGAGTCAGGCTACCGTGGTGTGTGAGGCAAAAATTGGGTGTTGTCAAAAGCATCCTTGAAAGGCCTTTAAATAACCTATTAAACATAGTGGACAGTTATACCAGTGTTTCTCCAGTGCTGGAATGCATCGCTGTTTTCTTGAGTGCTAGATAAAAGTGTGGTCTTGAACTAGGGATCATGGTTGTTCCAAAAGTAAAAGTTTCCTGCCTTTTTGTTTTTTTAAGATATTTGTGTGTGTGTGTGTGTTTTTCCTTTTTTGTTTCATAAATAAATATATTTAAACACTATAATCACATTTGGCCCTGCCTTGAGCGTATTAAGTTAAATTCAAGTAAACGAAGTGCAGTATGAGGGCATTCTAATGCATTGTGAAAGGGGAAAGCTGATCATAACTTAATGGCATCTGCCTTTTAGGTCCATTTTGCTGACTCCTTGTTTTAGCTCCACAGTCACCAAGCAGCTTTCTGATTATAATTTGGCTTCCCAAACAGAAATGCACATGGGGAGAAAATGCTCCGATCTAAAGCATTCTGTGGTTACATTTCTCATTGTAAAATTAAGAATTGGTATTCTACAAAAAAAAAAAAAAAACCCTAGCCAGTTTGGCTCAGTGGATAGAGCATTGCCCACAGACTGAAGTGTCCCGGGTTCGATTCAGATCAAGGGCATGTACCTTGGTTGCAGGCCCTGGTCAGGGTGCATGCGGGAGGCAACCAATCAATGTGTCTCTCTCACATCGATGTTTCTCTCTCTCTGTCTCTCCCCCTATCTTCCCCTCTCTCTAAAAATCAATGGAAAAATGTCCTCAGTTGAGGATTAACAACAACAAAAACAATTGGTATTCTAGCTCTACATATCATTGTTTATGCACTAGGTCAGTGGTCGGCAAACTCATTAGTCAACAGAGCCAAATATCAACAGTACAATGATTGAAATTTCTTTTGAGAGCCAAATTTTTTAAACTTAAACTTCTTCTAACGCCACTTCTTCAAAATAGACTCTCCCAGGCCGTGGTATTTTGTGGAAGAGCCACACTGAAGGGGCCAAAGAGCCGCATGTGGCTCGCGAGCTGCGGTTTGCCGACCACTGCACTAGGTTAATGTGAATCTGCATGTAGTGTGGTACATTCACATGATAGGCTTTTGAGCCTGCACCCCTGAGTCCCCAGACTGTGATGAATGTACCCAAGTAATGCCACCAAGGGGAGCCATCAGAGTGGTCTAGAAGTCTTCCCAAGGTATGCATGAGCTCTATGCATGAGCTCCTCACACTCCTCAGGTCCCCTGCTATCAGAGGGGGATGTGTAACCAGTTTTGGTCGCTAGGCTGTGAGTAGAATTGACACCTATCCCTTCTGAGCCAAAACCCAGTGCAATTTTCACACACTCTTTCCCACTGCTGCAGTGACCATGGAGGCCACATGTCGACGTGCCAGAATGCACATCGGCCTGGGCCCCTGCAGGGCCATAGTGGACAGAACCCCCTCCTGACCTATGCTAATTAAGCAAATAATATGAGTGCAAATAAAAGTTTATTAGATTAAGCCATTGAGATATTTCCTACGTTAGTGTAACCCACTCTGACTCAGTCTACCAAGGGATGCCAACGTTGCTGGGAGGGCGTTTTTCAATCATTGGTAACGTTACACTTGAGCCCTGGGATCCATCTCCAACAATCTCTCTTCACTCACCCCTGTGCCCACTCTCAGCAAGATTAGATAGGCAAGAGGCGGGCAGAAGCAGAAGAGGCCAGGAGAAACCTAGCAGGACTAGAGATATTGAAGTGCCCCCGTCCTGCCCTGCTCATATCTGCTCAGGATGCTAATTCTAGAGGCTCTGTGCTCCTGCTGACTAAAGATGCCATTTCATTTCCTCTTTTTATCTGTCCGGTGTGCCTGTGTTCCCCCACTCCCGCCCCAGCTTCCCTGGGGCCACTTCTGGAGCACTACCGTCCCCGTGGCCACCCAGTCAGTCTTCAGCAGGTGGGCCGAGGAAACACTAAATATAACAGTTGCCCTGACTATTCTGACTCAGCTCTCCAATGCTAAATGGAAAAATTTTAAATCACTTATAAAACTAAATATAGGGTTTGAAAATACAGCGTGAAAAATCAACTCAGAGGCTTCAAATAGCAACTTTCATGCAAAAAAAAAGAGTTTAGAGTCATTTCAAGGACTTGTTTCCCAAAAATAGCTAGTAAGAGCTTGGCATACAGCCCAGCTGGTGCGGCTCAGTGGTTGAGCATCAGCCTATGAACCAGGAGGTCATGGTTCGATTCCCGGTCAGGACACATGCCCAGATTGTAGGCTTGATCCCCAGTAGAGGATGTGCAGGAGGCAGCCAATCAATGATTCTCTCTCATCATTGATGGTCTGATCTCTCGGTCTCCTTTCCTCTCTGAAATCAATAAAAATATAATTTTTAAAAAGAACTTGGCATACACTTCAGAGCTAAAATTCAGACCCTTTCAACCATGCATTTATATAAAATTATGCAGACAATTCAGTCCTAGGTTGGGCAGACCCTCCAGTGATTCTCTCCCTTGGTGTCAGAACCAACAGATGAGTTGTGAGCTGTGCAGTGTGTGCTGGGTCATTGGTTACTCATTAAGCTAAAGTACTGAAGCTAGTGAATTATTTTCTTCATTGCAAATTAGGGGAAACACAAGGTTACTTCTGTAATAAATTCACTCTCACATGCCTTAGCAAAACAAAAATAGAAAGCATGGTGCCCTGACCTGGTGACTCAGTTGGTTGAAGCATCATCCCGTACACCTGGGTCAGGGCATATACCTAGGTTGCTAGTTAGACCCCCGGTTGGAGCACAAACATACAACCGATGGATATGTCTCTCTCACATCAATATTTTTCTCTTTTTTTCCTCTCTCTCTAAAATTAACAACAACATATCCTCGGGCACTGGCCAGTGTGGCTTATTTGGGTGAGCATCATCTCATGAACCTAGAAGTCGCCGGTTCAGTTCCTGGTCAGGGCCCATGCCCGGGTTGTAGGCTCAATCCCCAGTGGCGGTGAGGGGGATGGGACTGTGCAGGAGGCATCCTATCGATGTTACCCCCTCTCACATCCATGTTTCTCTCTCTCTCCCTCTCCCTTCCTCTCTTTCAATTTCTTTTTTTTAAACCATATTTAGAAAATGAAAATAAAAACCTATCCTATGGTTAGGATTAACAAAAAGAAAACATGGTAGCATTAAGGTGGGGAAAAAATAGGACAGGAATTTCTAACTGATCAGCTAGCAGTTTTTGAGATGGCCGAGAACTGCCATCAGTGAGATCATCTGAAAGAAACACTCTTAATGACTTGAAAAAGTCCCCAACCCAAAGTCAATTATAGGCACTCAATATTACAAATTTAACTGAATTTAAAGTTATGTTAAAAACCCATTTTATTAAGGTAAGAGAAGAATCCATTTTAAGTTATCACTCTATAGCTCCTGCTATATTACATTACTTTTAGTGTTTCATTTTACTGCCACACTAATACATATACATTTTTTAAATTTCTAGGGTTTCTAGTTATTTACTTATATGTTCTTATTTTTGGTTATTGAACATGTGTGTTCCAATGAAGGAAATACTTTTTTATTACATACACTAACATTATTCCCAATCTTATTCCCCACATATGAACTGTTTTCACTATCTTCATGACTCATCATGCCCATATAGATTCATATTCTCATAGACAGCATAACATTGCTAACATTTTATAATCTGTGATCTTCTTTCTTAGTATTATATCATGAAATATTTTTCTGTATTTCCACATAGTTATTGGATCTTTTTAATGGCTGCAAAATATTCTATCACAATCACCTACATTTAAATGGTTTGATTTTAACCATTTGTTCCTCATTCTGTGATCAGTAGTCACAATCAAAGGTGGCTACCTATTACAAGTTACTTACTTATATTTCAAATACACTCACAGGTAGAGCCAAAACTCCATAGTTAATTGGTACACGTTAACTCTCCATTAATATGTCTTCGTTTTTCTATTTCTAACATGAGGATTAAGTAGACTACTATGCAAGCTTGCTAAAGGCAGCCCCTTATGTTTTTCTTCATGGAAACAGTCATGGGGGAGAGCAGCATCTGGGCACAGCCGCCTCTAGGCTGTCAGCGTGCCCTCTACAACAACCGCAGCACCCCCCCTAATGTCAACTCGGCCGTCGGGACGCAGGGAAATCTCCAGCTCTCCTCCTCGGCGGGAACACTGAAAGGCTGGAGAAAACAAAACAAATCACAAATTAAGGGGACAATTTTCACCCTTTTTAATGAACAGCAAATAGTGAGACAACTCTTATTACAAGTTCTAGAATCCTCCTAGGTCAGTTTAAAGATAAATTCTTTAAAGATAAAATTCTTTAAGGATAAAATCTGTCCATGGTACTGCCCAGCCCAACCGGTTCTCCGGAGGAGTGAGGGGCCACAAATGCACTTTCATCCACAAAACACACAGCTCCAGGTCTTCCCTTCCTGAGCTACTTCCTCTATCATGTCCCAGGCTCACCCCACCCACAGCTTCCTCCCTGGCTCTGTCTAGGAGTAAGCAAGGACATGTGAAAAGATAGATGCAGGAACTAGATGTCTAGGAAGATAAAGATGTCTAGGAGGTCTCTTTCCAGGCCTGAATTAGACAAAGGGATCTCATTCATTCATTGTGGTTACCAAGCAACCACCTCAGCCTTCCTGGAGCTCAGTGCTTAGGGGAGTAACTAGTCTCACCTATGAGCAGCCACCTGCTCTCCCCAAATCAGGCTCACGGAGGCCTAACCCTGCCACTGAGTAAGACCTCTAGAGCTGGACTCCTAATTTGATTATTGGGGCTATGTAGCCTCCATTGTCTGAGGTCCGTTTTCTCTGCCCCTGAGAAAATATATATTAATCACCAGGGGACGTGGTTCAAAAGCAATTTGTATGATTCAACCCTGTGGCTAGTAATAGCAGTAAGGAACCTTACTGATTATCCAATCTCCACCTTCACATCATAAATAATTTCTCTGGGCCAAAGTTACACAGCTAGTTAATTTTACTCAACAAACATTTATTGGGCACTTACTGTTCGAGAAGTGTGTCTGTGTTGGGAGAGACGGGTAGAAGGTGTTTGGGGTAGAGGATATTTAGAGTAGAGGGGTTAGGGTGAAGGAATTTAAAAACCTTTCATTTTCACGTTGGTGATACAAAACATATCTTCAAGTGCATAGTCCATATGAGAAGGAATACTAGCTTAAGATTAGGCCTTTTTTTTTTTTTTTTTTAATTGGAAAAGAGCTGTCTTACCACGCATATCTTTCTTCCCCAGTTCTTGGGACCAGTAGCTGCTGAGAACAGTGTGTGCAGACCCTTAAAAGAAATGAGAAGTTATGCCCTAGCTGGTTTGGCTCAGTGGATAGAGCGTCGGCCTGTGGACTCAAGGGTCCCAGGTTCGATTCCGGTCAAGGGCATGTACCTTGGTTGCGGGCACATCCCCAGTAGGGGGTGTGTAGGAGGCAGCTGATCGATGTTTCTCTCTCATCGATGTTTCTAACTCTCTATCCCTCTTCCTTCCTCTCTGTAAAAAATCAATAAAAAATATATTAAAAAAAAAAGAAATGAGAAGTTATGACACAGCACAAGGGAAACAGGGACAACTTTGTGGTAAATTTATAAGCAATTGCAATCAACTAGTTAGTTGTTAGGTTGGCATGGCCACAGCAGAGTGTGGCATTATGAATGGAGATAGAAAGGAAGGCGTAGAATGTATGGATAAGCTCCTCCCAATGACGCATTTGCAGTGTTTTACACTTTCTGAAAGCTGAATTAAACTGCAGGTTTTCATTCTTGTCCTGTCTACAGGTCACTGTCAGCCCATGGTAGAAAAATCCAGTCCTTCACTTAAGTCTACCTCCTTCAAGAGAAGACTATCCGCTTGCTCCTGGGATACACATGCAAGGAAAGGTGGGAACTCTGACAAAATCCAAAATCTCCATCAAGCACACATTCCCAGATTTTGGTGGCAAAAGAACTGTCCTTCAGTGAGGTATTTTTTTTAAGATAATTGTGCCCAAGGTTCAGATCAGAGAATGGATAGTACAATGAAGGAACGAGCTGTAAAGTAATAACTGTCAGAAAAGTCTGTGGGGCAGAAAAGGCTGGGATGGAAAGGGCCCCTCCTTCAGGAAAACTTACTAAACGCTATGGGAGGTCCACATGATGTGACCAACCCTCCCACTTCGCCTGAGACGGTCCTGGTTTTAGCACCGAAGGCCCTGTATGCTGAAAAATCCCTCAGTTTTAAGCAAACTGCGATGGTTGGTCATCACTGTCCAAAGACCTTTCCACTGTAGAAAAGCATTGTTTCAGGGAAAAACTTGCCCTCTGTGCCAATTAAAATCTTTGTAAAGCAGCTGTGCATGTGTAAATCCACTCAGAACTTCTATTCCGTGGGGAAAGGATTGCGTTGGCCTGTTTGGATGTCATTTGGGCATTTTCCTGACATCCAAAAAGTGCTTGCTTACTGAGCTTTGGATTTCACATGTTTTGTTCCTCAGAGAGTAACTAAGTCATCCCAGCCCCTGCCATCTGACCAGAACAGTCTGCCCAGCCTCCTTCTGCCCTGGCCACCATCCCACGGGCCAGCCTCCTCACTGCCCCCTTTTGCTGCTCAGCCCACTCTTCGCACTGTGATAAGTACTTAACTGGCATTGGATTTGCATAACCCTGTGGGATGTTATCTGTATTTTATAGAGGAGGGAATGGAAACGTTTAAAAGTTAAGCCCGGCAGGTGTGGCTCAGTTGGTTGGGCATCGTCTCATGCACGGAAAGGTTGCGGGTTCAATTCCCGGTCAGGGCACATGCCCGGGTTGCAGGCTCAGTTGCCGTGTGGGGTGTGCAGGAGGCAGCTGATCAATGTTTCACTATCACATTGATGTTTCTCTCTCTCTCTCTCTTTCCCTCTCCCTTCCACCCTCTCTAAAAATCAATCAAAAATCTTTTTAAAAAAATAAGTTAAGCCATTTGCCCAAGGTCAACAGCTAGAAAGCTAGGATGCAAACCAAGGCTGTCTGACACTAAGGTTTAAGCCTGCTATACTGCTTCCTTTTTATGGGGGGGGAGGGTGTGAGGGGTGAGGATATTTTTCCCATTGATTTTTAGAAAGTGGAAAAGAGGGAAGGGGAGGGGGAGGAACACCAATATGAGAGAGACACATCAATTGGTTGCCTCCTGCACCTTCCCCAACCAGAGCCAGGGATCGAACCTGCAACCCAGGTACGTGCGCTTGACTGGGAATGAAACCCAAGACCTTTAGGTGCGCAGGCTGACACTCTAGCCATTGAGCACACTGGCCAGGGCTATACTACTTCCTCAATTCTGTGTTTTTACGTGAAGGGATGGGGGTGCGGGGATAGGAAAACAAAGGCAGATCAAAACCCAAGCAATATGAAAGGACGACGCTTAAACAGCTATTTGTTATCCACCCCCTTTGTTGTTTAACCCTCCCCAGGACCCACGTCAAAAAGTACCTGTTACAGGGTCTTCTGCCACACCAACCCAGGGTGCAAAATATCTAGAGTAAAAGTCGAATGCTTGGGTCTGCCCGCCAGGCTCTCCTTTCAGGGTGAGAATGAGTCCTCTCACCTTCCCTGTGTTCTCTGCTTGCAGCAGATCCTGTGTGCTCACTTTCAGGTTCTCCAGAAATGACCTTGTTCATAAATGGGATGGATTAGGACATACCCCATTCCACATACACACACCCCACCACCACCACTACATAGACTCCGTAAAGCAGATCAGGGTGTGGCTGACCCACGCGCATCAGCAGGAGCAGAAGGAGGAGCAAGTGGAATACCTTCCTACCTGAGAACAAAGCTCTCTGGCTGCAGAAATCATGGTTTGACTGGACAGAGCACAGCCAGACCCAGCCAGGGCTATAAATGGGGATGCTTGGCCCTCTCCGAAGCCAAAAATCTCGTTCACCTGTCATAAGTGTCACTGAGCCGGACAAGGAGCTTCCGGGTGTCTGGGGAGTAGCGGATGTCCTGGACCCGTGTGTCGCCTATGGCAGTCTGTGAAGACAGACCAAAGACTTTTCAGGAATGTGCCCTGGGTCAAGTCCTTGATCCCCTGTGTGGGAAATGACCTTTCTGAACATCTGCAGAGTGCCAGGCCCACCCGTGGTCCCCAGTCCCCAAGTTTTAGTTAGGTTTCTGGGCTTAAGGTGTTGCCCAAGGAAAAGGTCCGTTTCCTGGGGATTAAAGAGGCCTTTAAAGGAACTGAGCTTATCCTTTTCGAGCCAAAGATAGACATTGTTCACAGGTGTTAATATGTGCCTGAACACACAACTCCTTCAAATGGGTACTTTTCCCCACAGATCAGAAGAAAGACTTAGAGAGGCCCAGGGTCACACACACATAATTTTGTTCATGTCCAACGAGAGGCCCGATGCACGAAATTCGTGCAAGAGTAGGCCTTCCTTCCCCTGGCTGCCAGCACCGGCTTCCCTCCGGCACCCGGGACCCAGGCTTCCCTCGCAGCCCAGCTTCGTCCGGAAGGTCGTCCGGAAGGACATCTGGTCTAACTAGCATATTATGCTTTTATTATCTATATACTGTATATAAAACTCTTATATGCAAATAGACCGAATGGCAGAACAACCGAACAATCGGTCGCTATGACGTGCGCTGACCTCAGGGGTCGCGTGCGGAACATGGCAAGCATCAGCCGCGGTGGGATGGTGGAACAGGTGAGCGGGGGCACCAGACAAAGGCAGGGCACTGATTGCTGTCATCGGGGAGAGCCTCTGGTGGTTACTGGAAATTCTTTGCTCCTGCGTACCACAGTCCTGCCAAGTGTTCGCACCTGCTACTAGCGCCAGCCCCACTCGCACCCACTGCCAGCAACAGCCCCGCTCGCACCCGCTGCTGGCCCCCGGCACCAGTCCCAATCACTTGACGCCATCAGCGGGTGCGAGTGGCGGCTGCCAGCCCAGCTTGCACCTGCTGCTGGCACCGGCCCCAGTTGCTCCATGCCATCAGCAGGTGTGAGCGGAGCTGACGCCATCAGCCTGTGGGAGCAGCAGCGGCGGGAGCAGACGGGACCAGAGGGCCAAGGCGGGAGGGGTCGGGCGAGGGTGTGGAGGATGGGCCGAGACCCGCCCCTGTGCTCACCGCAGCCTCGTGGCCCACAGTTCCTTTCAAGGTGCACAAATTCATGCACTGGGCCCCTAGTTATAGATAACATTGTTTTGCTTGTTTGTTTGTTGGCTTGGGGGGCTGAGGGAGTATAGGAGGGGACAAAAGCCCCTTTAAGCACTACCAGTGGCTGTGGGCAGAGTAGACGACAAAGTAGTTGTCGGGAAGTCATTAGGTGGCTTCAGGTTTTCTAACTCTCTTTAGGGACTGAGCTGCTCCAGGTCCCAAGGCCAAGACTCTCTCCACCTGGAGTGGTGCCTGGGATGTCTCCCTCTGTGACCACAGCTAACCAATGTCCCTCTCTCTGGAAACAAATCCCAGCAGCCAGATCCTACCGGCTCTCCGGGACCTTCCAGTCTCTCTGAAGGGTCATCCAGCCCTTCTCTGAATGGGTTCTATGTGATCTGAAAGTTTAATTCTCAGCTGGGAATCTTATTGCCAGTTTCTAGGAACACAAAATGACAACCCGTGAGAAGATAAATTACCCTTTGTCATTCCCAGTTTGCAAATGTTGACCCTAAGCCTTAGAGAGATCAGGTTAAGTTTTTCTACCATGAGCAAGGTAGAAAGAACTCTGAATATTTTCCATTTTCCTGCCATCATGCTTTAAATAGTTCTCCCCACCCTACCATGAAGGCTAATGTTGACAATGAAGAGTCAAGGAAAACTGGTCAATCTTCTCACCAAATAGATTCAGTATTACAATTCAGACCTCAAATGCACTGTTCACTGTTCATCCAAGCTTAGATTGGAACACTGATACCGGTATCAGGCCTGTCTTTGGGGATCAAATGGTACCAAATGTTTGTGTTCAAATACTAACAAGTGTTCAAATAACATGAGCTCAGGCTTGATTCTTGTCACTAACCTTTATCAAGTCCTTTACTTCCTGGAAGTCCTAGATGGGGAAAAAGACAAAACCATTATAAAACAGGCACTCTGTCAGTTGTACACAATTTATCAATTAGAAAGAGCTGACCTGGGGGTGGGCTGGGTAAAGAGGCAAGTCCAGGATGATACCATCCTCCGCTTTTCTGGCCTTTAGTTCCCCACTCAGCGTGACAAAGGTTAGAGTGCTATTCACATTTTCTGGTAAAAAAAAAAAAAAAAAGTCTTATTTTGTTGATCATAAAACTGTTTGAAAAGGAATCATGAAATGAGAAAATAAACTTTGTTATCTATATATATATAAGCCCAACAATCAAATGGTGGAATGACCAGAACAGCCAGTTGACCAGTCACTATGATACACACTGACCACCAGGGGGCACACGCTCAACACAGGAGCTGCCCCCTGGTGGTCAGTGCGCTCCCACAGTGGGCCAACCCTGCAGGCCATGCCCCCACCAGGGCACGAACCTGTACACCGGACCTCTAGTATGCTTATAAGTCTGTTTCAGATGCCATTGTGTTGTCTCAGATTCTCTAGCAGTGCTGCCCACGTTTGGTTTGCTGGGGTCCACAGTGGGGTCTCTCACTGGATTCTAATTTGAGAACCAGAAACATGGTTGATTAGACTTGGCATCATACTGCACGGCTTCAAATCCCAGCTCCTTACTGCTTCCTAGCTATACCCTTGAGCAAATTACTTAACCTGCTTAAACCTCAATTTCCACATCAACAAAGTGAGGTAATAGTTCAATCTATATTAATTTTAGTTTACCAATAAAATAGGGTAATAACTAAGCCTGACTCATAGAAATGCTATGTTTTCTATTAAAGTATTAACCTACAATTAGTATAGACTTATAAGCTCTACTAGTCAGTTTATAGATGACAAATAGAACATACAAGTTATGAACAACAATCTGATATGAACAGACTAGGTTTATTTTAAATAAACCGAGCTAGACATAAAATTTTGATTTAAAGATTAGACTATAAATGCTGATATGATAGCCCTCCCTCTGTGTTTCTGATACAACTTGAGCCACATATCTGACTTCAATGTGCATAACATTTTTGGTGAAAACAGAGACTTGGGACATAATTTTTTTTCCCGCCCTAATACTTCTGTAAAACCACTTTGCAGTTCAACTTCTCCCTCTATTTAATCCTTTCTTTACTCCCCTTATCAATATTGATCCCAAGATTATTGCCCGCAGTTCCTCCAGCATGCAAATGTGTCCCGGAATCTGCACTGCACCCTGGTGGAACCTGGCCTGTAACCCCTTCCCTTCCTATCCCCAAAGAACCTCTTTTTTTCTAACTCCCCACTTTTTACAGTTATCCTGTCATATCATCCTGCTTACTTCTGTGTGTGGTCTAAACATGTTCATAGCTGCCTCCTGCTCCGATTTAGGGCATTTCCAAGCATCTCTCTTCTGCCCCGTTCCCACAAAGCCCTCACCTTTACCTGTTGTATATGCAGCTTAGATGGAAATTGGTAGGATTAAGGATGAGGTGCTACACTCTATCCTCACAAGCAGTGGTTGTAATGTAAATAGTTGGGTGCATGGATCTTTAAAATTCAGAGCAGCCCTAGCCAGTTTGGCTCAGTGGGTAGAGTGTCGGCCTGTGGACTGAGGGATCACAGGTTCGATTCTGGCCAAGGGCACATGCCCAGGTTGCAGGCTCGATTCCCAGTAGGGGGCGTGCAGGAAGCAGCCAATCAATGATTCTATCTCATCATTGATGTTTCTCTCTCTCCCTCTCCCTTCCTCTCTGAAATCAATACAAATATAAAATAAATAAGCAAATAAATAAGATTCAGAGTAAAGAAGCTCTTGTTTCAGTGCGAGTAGGGACATATTGAGGGCAAAGTGTGCCTTTTGGGTCCCCGATATCACGTGTGGCACCTGTTCTTCCTGTAAGCGCCCCTCCACAGAAACCGAAGACTCCAGATTTACAATAAATGGCATTCCAGGGAACAGCGCCGTGGCTTTCCAACATGCCTGGCACATACTCAGAAAGGCCAAGGTTATTGAAGGTTGCTGTTTTTTATTCTGGATAATATTTTACATGAAATAAACTCTGCAACGTCCCATTCCAGTGTTCATCACTAAGAGTATGAGAATTTTAAAAAATATTGCTATTTGCTAAGTGATCGGTTCATTTTTTAAAATGACATTACTTATTTTGTGAAACAGCACAGCTGCAGAAGCCAGGGTAGCGTGACCACAGAGAGGGACCTCACTCGCCGGTGTAAACCACCTTAATCCAAAGCAGGAACCTTCAGGGAAAGATAAGCCACAGAGAGACAAGATCAGTCCCGTACAAGTGAGTCGCAGACTTTTCGTTTTCTTATTCTTTTCTGAATTTTCCATCAGCGTGAATTAATTGCTGAAACATGTTGTGAAAGGAGTGAACTCTAAGCATACATCCTAGGGCTCCTCGGTGCTAGGTCAGGGGCTGAAACATTCAAATCAACCAACCCCACACCCCCAGAGTAACTGAGAACCAAATCAGAATCTCCCCCTCGCTCTCCTGTCTGCATGCAAATAGCAAATGGGCGTTTCCCTTAAATATCACCCTCCCACTGGAAAAGCAGCTTCTCCCTCCATTCAAGAACGGTGTTTTAGAATGCTTATTTAAGGTGACAGGAGACGATTGGACTTTGGGTGGTGGGCACATGGTGCAATATACAGATCGGTAACATAGGAACCCACACCTCAAGCCTGTATGTTCATGTTGACCAATGTCACCCCAATCAATTTAATAATATTTTAAAAAACAAAGAAGACCCAAAAAGCTTACTGACTTTGTGTGAAGCTGTCAGTCGGGTGCAGTTTTCGGATAAAGGCGGTTTCTGAGAGGTTCATTTCCCTTGCAATGTTTTGATGCATGTCTTCATCCAGTTTCTAAATTAGAAACAAAAGGTTATTGAGACTCTAGAAACACAAATCAGACTTCCTTGGCTCAGTCCTTGGACAGCGACTGCCATTAGTTAATAACACCGTTTATGAATGTTAAAACTCACATGCTTAACAGGAAGTAATTGCCAAGGAATTCAGGCAGGTTGATCAAGACTGGCACCTTATGAAGAAGGTCTGTAGGTGTGTGCGAAGCTGGAACAGACTCTGAAAAACCTACTGGCCTGGCCTATCCTTTGGGAGATTATGACACAGTCTATCTGAGCGCGTGTGCTCTCTTCTAACAACCATCTCCACAAATGGGAACTTCACAGTCTCCCTTTCTTGTTGGGTGAAGATGTTAGGCACACACATTAGACAGGCTGGGCCGCTCTGCCCCCATTTATACACGGTTCACTCCCTTTCATGGGTCAGGCTTCAGGCCGAGGTCGCTTCCTGCAGGATGCCTTCCCGACTGCTCTGTCCAAAAGCACTGCCTCCTCCCAGTGCTTAGGCCACCTGAAACTCCCTAGTGTGTCCTTTTCTGTCGGTCCCCCCACCTCTGACTGGGAGCTCTGAGAGGGCACGGACCTGGCTTAGAACAGTGCTCTGTATTCATCCCAGGATGAGAGGGGCTCAATAAACATTTGCTGAAAGGATACTTACATTATTCACTTAATATTCATTTTTAAAACCCTCAATATAGACATTTTACCCACTTACAGATTAAGAAATTAAACACAGGGGTTGTATAATATCCTAAGATCATGATATGCCTAATAAATGGTAGAATGATTAAGAATGTGGGCACTGCAAATTAAAACAACCAATGAATCTAGAGGAAAGGTACTGTGTGATTGTTCATTGTACCATTCTTGAAACTTTTTAGTAGGTTTTTAATTTTTCAAAATAGAATGTTAAAAATAGCCCTAGCCAGTTTGGCTCAGTGGATAGAGCGTTGGCCTGTGGACTGAAGGGTCCTGGGTTCAATTCCGGTCAATGGCATGTACCTCAGTTGCAGACTCCTCCCCAGCCCAGGGCCTGGTCAGGGCAAGTGCAGGAGGCAACCAATCGATGTGTTTCTCTCACATCAATATTTCTCTGTCTTTCCCTCTCTCTTCCTCTCTCTCTAAAAAGCAATGGAAAAATATCGCTGGGTGAAGATTAAAAGAATAAATAAAATAAAAATGATATATAAATAATGTGGGCTTTGGAAACAGACAGAATTGGATTTATATCTGGATCAGCCCTCAGAGCAGTGCAAAAGTGGGCAAGTCATTTGCTCTCATGGGGCCTCAGTTTTCTCACCTTTGAAATGGGAGTAATAGTACTTTAGTGAAGACACATGCATACACATATGTATTTGCAAACACACACATTCCTTTTAAGAAAAAATGGGTCAGAAATATGAGTTTTCCTTTTGAAAATAAAAATAAATTTAAAAATAAAATAAAAAATAAATTTTTAATCAACATAATTCTTACTGGCTATAGTTTGAATTCCAAAGACAAATGAATTTATGCTTTGACCAAACCCAGAAATAAGAATTATTACTTTATACTAATAAGTTCATAAGTTCATAATTCACTTATCTGAGTTATGCAAGTTAAGCACACTTTGTTTTTCAGTTGTTTCAAATTATTTTGAAACACTTTCCGTACACTCGTATAAGGCATAAAACAGTATGTGAGAAACTAGTTATTGTGAAAAATCAGTCATGGTTTTTAAACTATCAGCTGATATAAAAATCCTAGGAAGAGGTTTATTTAAAGAAGCACTATATCCAAAAATCTATAGAAGCTCTATAGTCCTATAGGAAGAAAAATCACTTAAGAAATTGATAACGACCCTGACCGGTTTGGCTCAGTGGATAGAGAGTCAACCTGTGGACTAAAGGGCCCTTCTTTTGCCGCCGTCTCTTTTCCCTGAGCCTACGCAGCCGAGCCGGCTAACTCCTACTAGCCCTGTCATTTTCTAAATAAACTTTCTCTTGTCATTTGGTGGGGAAAGAATTGAATTCAAGCACTTGCCACGGCCTATAGAATGTTCTCTGTGGAAAGTGGCTCACATGCCTGTGCACACAACACCGGAGAGGAACTGGAAGCCATTTAATTCCCTAGTGCAGAACCTGCAATCACAGGGCTCCACGGTGAATGGCAGGGAGACAAAGGAAAGCCGGCGCTGGTGTCCTGGGTTTGCCTCCTGGGCTGCAGGACCTGTGGTGCCTGCCTGTCCTTCCTCTCTCTGATCTGGTCACACTCTCCCTATCCTTATCCTTCCTTTGTAAACTATTGCTTCCCAGACCCTCTGAAAGCATTAAAGCATCCCACATTGTAGCCAAGCTCACCATCTTTTGGCAGTAAATTTCCTTGCAAAAATGGGCTGTTTTGCACATCAGCTAGAATACATGCTTTACTTTAATCCTCTCTACCATATGACATCAAATGCAATTTGAACTTCTGTAACTAATTTCTGTGCCAGGACACCTGTTATTTGCCTGAGGGACAGAAATAATGTAGAAAATTTGGTAATAGCAGCCCTCAATATGCACCATATGCAGCTGAATTTCTACTGTGGAACCAAAGGTCAAGATGATGGTGAATCATGAGAAGGCTCATACTGGTTCAACTTTGAGAACTTTAGAAACAAAAGAACTTTAGAAACTTTAGAAACACTCATTTAAAATATTGAATTTTTGTTCAAATATTTTTTCCATTTTACACTACAACCTTATTTTCAAATGCAGCACATGGTAATTACAAACCAACAACTTTTAATTCTCTTGCTTTAATAGCCATTTCCCTTTGGCAATGTCACATGAGACAAATTTCCAACAGCAAAACAACCATGATTTTTTATTTTTATTTATTTTTTGAGTCCCAGTGTACTGCATTGGGACACTGAGGTTCCATCATCATTAGGCCCACAAAAAAATTAATAATCAGAAAATGAGTAAAGTTTTAAAATACTCCCATCTTGTGGCAGTTCAGAAATATGACAGCCTACATATAACTTGCTCTCAGTCTTTATTTGTCCCTCTGCTGCAGATGGATTCCAGCAAAGGAAAAACAGTTGGATGTAGAAGGTTCTAAATCACCCAGGAAGAAATGAGAGATTCCTTCTGAGGCATTGGGACTTCTTATTGTGAAGTTATGTCCACACAATGCAGTACTCAAGCTGTAGGCCATCTTGGTGGTTCTACGGATGCCTTGTCTCTCCAGCTCCAAATTGAACCCAAAGCTCATTCTCACTTCCCATACCCCCTACCCTGCCCCACCAAGGGGAACGTGAGACCAATGACAGTTGGTTAACCAGAACTCTTCAGAGATTTTTGCCATAATTTAATTGATTATATTTTTACTTTCACTCAACAGGTATTTATGTAGTGCCTCCCATGTGCTAGGCCGGGTGTGCTGAAACAAGTCATAATGGATCTAAGATGGTATAGAATGTGCAATCTGATGAGGAAGACAGGTATTGAGTGAATTACAAGAGTGATGGTAGTGAGCACAGCAGTTAAAGGCACAGGCCCCGCAGACAGGCAGTTGTGGGGTTGGGTCCTAAAGTCAGCCACTGAGGAGTGTGTGACCTCTGGCAAAGTACTTACCCTTCCTTTGCCTCTGCGTCCGCATCTGTAACATGGGGATGGTAATAATAAGACCTGCTCATAGAGTGGTTGTGAGGATGACATGAGATAACATATGAAAAGCACTTAGCTCAGTATTGGGCTGAATGTGTCTGAAGTCACTGTTCCCAAAGCTAAGGGTTATGTTCTGGAAGCCAGTGAGGATACCTGGAAAGCAGAAATTCCTACATTCACATCTCCTCCTTTGCATTGCTCTTCCCTCAATCACTGGGCGAAGGAAAACCCTTCAGTGCCCTAGAAGAATCTTCTCTGCACTCCTCAGTGTCTCTTCTGGACATAAAAATAGATATGAGGTTGAAACTCCCTAGAAACCCCAGGAGCCTCTGACGGGCGTGGTCACACCCTGTGAGCCTCTCTCTAAGGAAGGGCACAGAGTTTGGAAACGGCCTGTGGTAAGCCTCCTGACATGAGTTAAAGCCTGGGTTTTGTTGTACACCTGTTTTTTTTTTTCCTTAAATGCATAACTCACTAAGCTGTAAAGGGGTCTGGGGTGTTCTCTCAATTTAATAAGGAAAACTGGAACAACAAGTAGTTCAGGAACTAAAGCTAAGCATTCCTCCTTAAAAGTGTGAATCCAGCCCAGCCGGTGTTGCTCAGTGGTTGAGTGTTGACCCATGAACCAGGAGGTCACAGTTCAATTCCTGGTCAGGGCACATGCCCAGGTTTCGGACTCAATCCCAGTGGGGGGCATGCAGGAGGCAGCTGATCGATGATTCTCTCTCATCATTGACGTTTCTTTCTCTCTCCCTTTCCCTTCCTCTCTGAAATCAATTTTAAAAACAACAACATTTTTTTTTTAAGTGTGAAACCAATCCTCCTTGCTATCACTGGCAATGATTACTGGTGTTGAAAAGAATAATGACTAAACAACCAGTAAATGCCAGCTGAATTGGAATAAATGTATATATTGGGCACACAACACAGGTTTTCTATGAATAATTTTAACAGAAAAACTCATATAAACTTTTTTTTAAAAAAAGGTACCCTCAAAGCAATGAATCTCAACCTCAGGGCCATTTTTTTTTTCTTTTTTATTGATTTTATTTTTTTAGAGAGAGAGATAAACATCCATCAGTCACCTCCCAAATATGCCCTGACCGGGAATCAAATCTGAAACCTGGGTTTGTAGCCTGAACAGAAATCGAACCCACCACTTTTTGGTGCACGGGAGGACACTCCAACCAACTGAGCCACACCAGCCAGGGTTTTTTGGATTTTTTAAAAATTTCTTTATTGATTAAGGTATTACATATGTGTCCTTATCCTCCCTTTACCCCTCAACCCCTACTCATGCCCTCACTCCCCTGTTGTCTGTGTCCATTGGTTAGGCTTATATGCTGGATTTTTTATTTTATTTTTTTTTTAGAGAGGAATGGAGAGAAAGAGAGGGGGGAAAAAACAGCTGGGGCAATTTTTGATTGCCATGATTGAGGGAAAAGGGGGGACTACTGTCATCTAGTGGGTAGAGGACAGGATATTAGTAAACATTTTACAATGTACATGACAGTCTCATACATCAAAGAACTACCCAGTCCAAAATGTCAGTAGCGCTGCAGTTAAGAAACCTTGTGCTACATGCTACACACACACACACACACACACACACACACACACACTATATATATATGTATATATATCAGAGGCTTTGTTAGAATATGAAGAAGAATAAATATGGGATACCTTACCCTGTCGATCTGTTATTTTCACTAACTATGAAGGCTGGTTTACAGAAACATAAACAAAAATATCGCCCCTGAGCACCATCACAGTTCTGTGACCTATCCAGTAGTTGGTCATGAGTTTTGTAGTTTTTTACTCAGCTGTCACCATAATGTATCTATTTCATTTTTTAAATATTGTTTCGATACATTTTTCCATGTGTCTATATGGTCTTTATTGCCAAACTGATTGTCACACAATTTTTTAAGATTTTAAATATTTTACTCAAAAATGTTCCCATTTATCCCTTAATTTGTTCTTTTGTTTTTTGACCTAATGTACAGTGTGACAAGTTCCTCGCGTGAGAACATTAAAAATGGACTTGTCCTTAAAGGAAAACAAAACAAAACTTCAGGAAATTGTAAAAGCTCTCGGGACTCCATTTCCTCCCAGCCGTCTGTTATCAAGTATTCAAAAAGCAATTACTTAGTCTTTAGACTGTCCACCAAGTTTTCCTATGGTTAGTCTCATCGTGGTCAAATTTTAAACAATTTTAAACAAAACAAAAGAAGGGTGTCTGCACTTAAAATCTGAAGCATGTCCTCCTCCATAAAAGCCAGCATTGTCCTCCGAGTTCCCTTGGCACCTGGCACCTTCTGGTCCTTTAGCCTCTGAATAGTGATCAGGCTTACATTAGACTTTGAGCACCTCGGGGGCAGACAGACTTTGTACCTCCCAGCCCTAGCCCAGAGCCTGGCTCCTGGCAGATGTTGAATATGTCAATGACATGCTAAACTCCTGAACTGTGGTCAGCATTATCAGGTTTAGCCCTATTTGTCGCTGGTATTTTCCTGAGTTCACTTGTGTTTCAGGTGATCTCTGTCTCCAGCCATGGATAAGGGATCCGAGGGCAGAAAGCATAGCTTACACTTTCTTTATAATTTGTATTGATTATGAATTGGGGAAAGTGTTAAGTTAGCATCCAGGAGAACAGGATTCTCATGTCCACAAAATAGAAAAGCTAGCAAACTGGTCTTCAGATATCTATTCCGTTGTCTCTGACAGGCCATCAAATTAGCCTACTCTCCCAGGTCCAAGGCCCAGAAGTGAAATGGGAGACAAGAGAGTATCCTGTCGTGGGCTTCCTCATCTTTTTCTTTCTTCCATTTGCACTGAAGCATTTTGCTTTGAATTATGTTAAGTTCTTTGTTGAATTTTTATTTCCTAGTTTTTCCAAATACATAAATAACTTGTAAAATATATTTTAGTGGGGAGGTAGATAGAGAGAAAGAGTTAGGTAGGTGGGTAGAGAGAGAGAGATCCTTAACCCTGTTGCTTAATGAGTACACTGGAGATAAAAGAATGAGGAACAATGCTGATCCTTGTCATCTAGTGAAAACTGAGTATATAAATCACTTAAAAATATTTTCAAAACTCTTCAAGGATGTTACATATGGAAACTTGGGCAAATATACTGAGATTCTTGACAAGCAGCTTTAGTCAATTTCACAATTCCTCAAGGTGGAGTTGTATTTGAAGATTGTTTCTTTTTCTTTTTTAAATATATTTTTGTTGATTTCAGAGAGGAAGGAAGAGGGAGAGAGAGAGAGAAACATCAATGATGAGAATCATCAATCAGCTACCTCCTGCATGCCCCCCATTGGGGAGTGAGCCTGCAACAGAGGCATGTGCCCTGACTGGGAATCAAACCACGACCTCCTGGTTCATAGGTCAATGCTCAACCACTGAGCCACACCAGCTGGGCTGCCAGGTTATTTCTAAAGAAAGTTCATGACTTAGAATCTGGTTGTTAATTATTCTCTTGCTAAACCTCGCAAACTATCGTGTTACTTGATAAAGCCTGTTAACTCTATTACTTTCAGCACTGTGTGGTTGGCCAGTGCCAACTGCAAGGTTGCATAATGAATGCATTGTTAAAGTGAGTGGGGGACTCTTGAACTCTTGATCACCATTTGGCTGCTCCGCTTGGGAAAGAAAATCAGCACACCAAGGACTCAACAGTCTTCACCTATCTCAGGGAAACCCGGGCCTCTCTCCGCCTTGACTGCACACTGGACTCACACACGGAGATGAGCAAACAGGGCAGCCTGGGTCGCACCCCAGAGACTCTGTCACTGGTTTGGGATGAGGCCTGAGCACAGAAATTTTAAAGCTCCTCTGTGATTCCGATGTGCAGGCCAGTTGGGATTCACTGCACACGAATGCCCCAGCACTCACTTTGCCCAACTTAGTAACTTAAGATCATGAATTGCTTACTGGGTTTCTGAAGTAATTCTCACGTATACATACTCTGGCACTAACTGCTCTGCATGGCAGGGTATCTTGGCTTGCTTCCTAATAATAACCAGGGACCAACACAAAGCACTTAAGGTCAGGGGATATTTAATTAACCTGTTAATCCTTATCCTAATCAAATAGCAATTTTTAAAATGAGACTTTCAGTAAACTAATTCCTTCCATCTTTCTACTTCTTGCAAAACATCTCATTTCTTCATCCTGAAAAAAAATCTATAATTACATGGACTATGGGTAAGATTTAAAATATGCAGTTTGGATCTTTCATGCTAAATGTAATATCAGCCATGTCTAGTCACATAAAACCCATCTAATTTTATTCTCCTCCACATTTGGTGCTAACTAAATGAAAACCTGAGGGCTAAAAGGGAGCTCTAGTCCTTCCCTACACGAATCCTCATTTCTCTAGAATTAAACATGTAGGTGTAAGCTTTCTCACCTAAATCCATTTGCAGACATGAACGTTGCTGCTATCATTTGACAAAAAAAACACAGCAGTAAACAGTTAGGCCTGATTTTTTTTTTAAGACATCTTTAGCTTTCAGGGAACCTAGAATTCCAAGCACTGCATTTCCAAACTAATACTTACATTTTCTAGGAGACAAACAGCAGCAGGATTTCCACGAAATGCTTTCGCTGTGAATGCATCTGCTATGAAAATAGGGAGCTTCATTTTCCTTGCACGCTGTCTCTGCAAGCTCTCACAATCGCTGGTAATCTTGTTGTTGAAAAAAAAAAATCAGAAAGTTAATGTTTCACTTGGTGTACAGAAGCAACACACAGTTCCCAGATACAAAGTCAAGCAATTATTCTAACACACCTACATTTAAAGATATGTGATCCCTAATTTTTTAAGCCTCTAAAATGAATAGAATATTTTCTTTTCAAATTTTGTATTAACATTTCATACTGTACATATGTGTAATAACGTCATCATATTCTTTCTTAAAGTAGCCAAAACTAGCTTAGGCTATGTTTTTGATGAAGTGAAGAAACATCCAAGGGGCACATATGTGCTTATAGTCACCCAATGAATGTTACTACCCTTTTAAAATAATGTATTTTTTTCTAATTATAAAAATATGCTCATTACAAAAAACTTAGCAAATTGAAGTGACCCGTAACCATGCAACAACATTTCTTTTTACTTTTGGACTTAATATTATCAAAGAAGCCTCATGCTTTAATCAATTTTGTGTTATTTTATTAAATCTGCAGATGGAGACTTCTGTGAGCTCATGATACAGATTAGTTAAAGCTTTTCATTAAAAGAATAATACTTTATTTTTACTTCAAATCTGTCAAATACAGGAAAACAGAGGGGGGAGAAAAGAATCTCCTGTACTTCCACTGCCTAGAGATAAACTCTATTACTATTCGGGGTGTTTCCTTTGCTTTACTAGAAACATGGACTTTGTCATAGTACTGGAGGGATTCCTCCCTCCCAAAGTTATAGTACTTTTTGAAGATTCAGCAAATTAGAGGGTGCTTTGCTTACATCTAAAAGAAAATGACCCATCTGACACGAATTTCTTGTTTTCAAGGAGAACATAAACAGCCGGGAAGCCCTGCTGGCTGCCCACACCAGGCCCCAGCCCCCTCGGCCGCTCCCAGACCCACAGGTATTTCTATTTCTGTATTTTTATTTTTTGAGGATTTCCCAAAAGAGTTTATTTGAATCAAACTGACAACAAACTGACCCCCTTTGTTAACTTTAATAAGTTTGTACTTTTTGACCCCAAGCAATAACATTACTAATATTTTAGACGTTGCATTTAATCAGAATTTTTACCCTCTTGATAGTACATAGCATAAATATTTCTCAAGTTATAATAGTTCCTAAGAATGAAATCCTTGGGGGTGGGGGGGGTCAACGTGTGTAGACATCTTAACTTACACAGACATTTAAATTCATCTTCAGAAAGGCTGTGCCATTTTAGACCCTATATAAGAGTGTCCCAGTGTTGCTAATTTAATAGATAAAAAACACCTTGAGTTTTCATTTGTATTTCTTGGATTATTCTAACTAGGCTATTAAGAGCATAAAGTCAGAACCTCTTCTTGTTTTTCATTACTGCTATAATCCTGGTTTCTAAAACAGTACCAGGCACACAATAAATATTTTTTGAATTAATTAGGTTAGTAAATAATATGCTGTGCGTACATCAAAACTGGACTTTCATACATTGATTGACAAATACTTAGGGTTTCTCAAGATGGTATCATCTGCCAGCCAACACTTTCATTTCAGTAGCATCACCATTATTGACAGTACATTGTAATTTCTTTATGCAATTACTTGGACATTTTATTATAGATTGTTCTTATTATTTTAGAAAATTTGAATAGACAATAGGAATAATTGGAGTTCTGATAATGAAGCATAGTTTTCATAAATTTAATAGACTTGACACTATTACAAAAATCTTAGGTGTGCCAAAAGTGACACATTTTTTGCCTCATTGAACTTCAACCTCATTGGTCTCAGCCATCAGCTACCTATGTGTTCAACTAGATGAGAAAATATACATTGAAAAGACTGTCTAATTTTTTAAATTTTTTTTATTGATTGAGAGAGAGAGAGAGAGAAGAGAGAGAGAGAGAGAGAAACATCAATTTATTATTCCACGTATTTATGCATTCATTGGTTGATTCTTATTTGTGCCCTGGCCAGGGATTGAACCCACAACCTTGGTGTATCGGGACAATGCTCTGACCAACTGAGCTACCCAACCAGAGCCTTAACTTTTCTATAATGATCATAAATTTTGTGTGAAAGTTTTAAAAATAATGTTTGTTTAAATTAGGGATGGGGAACATCTGGATAAGGCCCACAGTACCATTTGGTCTGGCCCTGCCAAGGCATTAGGGGTGAGTTAATTAAATGTTTGGCCATATATAGCAGGCTAATTTTTTAAAATATATTTTATTGATTATTTTACAGAGAGGAAGGGAGAGGGATAGAGAGCCAGAAACAACAATGAGAGAGAAACATTGATCAGCTGCCTCCTGCACACCTCCTACTGGGGATGTGCACGCAACCAAGGGCCCTGAACGGAATCGAACCTGGGACCCTTCAGTCCGCAGGCCGACGCTCTATCCTCTGAGCCAAACCGGTTAGGGTGTAGCAGGTTAATTTTTAAGTTGATAATTTTGTAAGGCCCACAAATGATGTTAATATCCAAATGGCCCTTGTCACAAAAAAGTTTCCCCACCCCTGTGTTAAATAGTCTTTCGAAGTTTTTTTAATCTAATTCAATACAGAAGAATAAAATTTTACAAGTAAGTACTTTATCTTGAAATATAGGGTGGGACAAAAGTAGGCTTACAGTTGTGAGTACACAAAACACAGAATTTATTATTGTATTATTATTTATTAATTATTGTATTATTTTCCATACAAACAACTGTAAAGCTACTTTTGCCCCACCCTGTATTGCATAGCCTCTCAAATGAAAACATTTCTTTAAAGGGGAAAAAGTTCTCAGAGACACTAACAGCTAATGTCATTTGCTTGTTTAATAGCTACCCCCCTCTCTTCTATGCCCCCTCACACACACACATACACACACACACACACACACACACACACACATACACACTTAGAGTTCTTTTCCTAAAAGAACTCTAATTTTGTTTGGGGAAGCAATGTGCCAGGCCCCACCAATAAATCATAGATTGTCTAAGCCATCAGGATAATCTCATTCTCCTTTCTCAGATGCTCACTCTTCCAGATTCTCTTGCAGTTAGACATGGCCAAAGCTGACTAAGAAAGAAAGAGCATGAGTTCTTGACAATATAGTTAACCTGCTAAATAAATATAGAAGCTCCCAGTTCCAAATTTCTCAAGTAAATAACTAATGTCCTTAAGGTAAAAACTATTGTTAGTCTGTGTGGTAGCCAAAATAATGGCTCCCAAAGATGTCCACATCCTAATTCCAAGAACTTTTGAACATGCAATGTTACATGGGGGAATTAAGGTTGCAGATAGGATTAAGGTTGCTAACCACCTGACCTTAAAATAAGATTATTCTGGATTATCCAGGTAGATCCATTCTCTCAGGTGTCTTTAAAAGTGGAAGAGGGAGGCAGAAAGGTCCCAGTCAGAGAGATTTGAACATGCTATGTTGCTGGCTTGAAGACAAAGGAAGGAACCACAAGCTAAGGAATATAGGTGGTCTTTAGAAATTGGAAAAGGGAAGAAAACAAATTCTCCCCTAGAGCAGTGGTCGGCAAACTGTGGCTCGCGAGCCACATGCGGCTCTTTGGCCCCTTGAGTTTTTAGCAAAGGCCAGCTTAGGAGTACCCTAATTAAGCTAATAACAAAGTACCTACCTATATAGTTTAAGTTTAAAAAATTTGGCTCTCAAAAGAAATTTCAATCATTGTACTGTTGATATTTGGCTCTGTTGACTAAGGAGTTTGCTGACCTCTGCCCTAGAGCATCTAGAAGGAATAAATCTGGACTAGTCATTTCAGAATGCCATAACAAAGTACTATAGACTAAGTGCTTTAAACAACAGAAATTTATTTTTTCACAATTTTGAGGCTGAGAAATCTAAAATCAAGGTGCCAACAAATTTGATTCCTGGTGAGGACTCTTCCTGGCTTATAGATAGCCACCTTCTTTCTTTGTCCTCACATGGCAGAGAGAGAAGGGGCACAAGCTCTCTGGTGCCTCCTTTTATAAGACGGTTAATCTCATCATGAGGGCCCCAGGCTTATGACCTCATCTAAAATAATTACTTTCCAAAACCCCCTTCTCCAAATCCCATCATATGAGAGTTTATAGCTTTAACAAATTAATGGGGGGTGGGGCGGGATAGGGGAACAGTTCAGTTCATGGCAACACCTTAATTTTATCTCAGTGAGACCTATTTTGGACTTCTGACCTCCAGAACTGTAAAATAATAAGTTTATATTGTTGTTAGCCATGAAGTTTGTGGTAATTTGTTATAATAGCAACAGGAAACTAATATAGTCCAATATTGTATTACTTGCAGCCCAACACAATTCTAACTGCTGCACAAATTTCCAAGAATAATAGTTAATATTTATTGAACACGTATGTGCTAGACAGGATTCTAAGAGCATTTAATCCTCAGAGCACCCCGATGGGATCAATACTATTATAATCTCCATCTTACAGATGAGTAAATGGAGGCTCAGAAAATTTAAGGAACTTGCTCAAGATCTCCCATTTAGGTAATGCCTGCATTTGAACCCAAATACTCTTAACTCCAGGGCCCATGTTCTTAACCATTAACAAGCATCCTCAAACTACGGCCCGCGGGCCACATGTGGATGTTTTTGCCGTTTTGTTTTTTACTTCAAAATAAGATATGTGCAGTGTGCATAGGAATTTGTTCATAGTTTTTTTTAAACTATAGTCCGGCCCTCCAATGGTCTAAGGGACAGTGAACTGGCCCCCTGTTTAAAAAGTTTGAGGACCCCTGCATTAGAATATATCAAGGACTAGAATTTGAGAAACTCTCACTTGAGGAACCAAAATCCTAGTTACATGAAATTGTGAACTATCATTGCATAACAAATTTTGACTTAAGTTTTAAAATAATTTTTTGGCCATCATTGAAACAAAAACTCAGCCCTAGCTGATTTGGTTCAGTGGACAGAGTGTCGACCTGCAAACCAAAGGGTCCCAGGTTCGATTCCAGTCAAGGACTTGTACCTTGGTTGCAGGCTTCTCCCCCGGCCCGGGCCCTAGTCAGGGCTTGTGCAGGAGGCAACCAATCAACGTGTTTCTCTCACAATGATATTTCTCTCTGTCTTTCCCTCTCTCTCCCACTCTCCCTAAAAAAATCAATGAAAAAATATCCTTGGGTAAGGATTAACAACAACAAGAAAGAATAAATCTCTAATTTTTTTAATTACTGTGTGTTTTCTAAATGTTCGGTGCATGCTAGACTTTGGGGATAAAATGATGCATAAGTCACTAGCTCTCTGTCAAGGAATTCTTAGCCAGTATGGAGACTAATGTAAAAATTATAATATGAAAGAAAAAATATAGATAAAATGCTTCAGAGCCCCAATGAGAGCAATAACTCTATCCAGGAGACTGTCAGAGGGAGCTCCAGAGATGAGGTGACATTTGAGTGGGTCCAACACCACACAGTAATTATTCCGCAGTTCCGGTAGGTGGGAAGAGGCATTTTAGGTAGAGTGCATAGGTAAATGGTGAAGCAAGCAATTGGGGATGTGGAAATAGAGGAGAGGCAGTGGATAGCAGGGTGGAGGTGAGCTATCAAGACCAGCTGGAGCCAGTGTTCATGATTTGGTCTTCATCATTGTGAGGTCAGAAATCCAAAGGTCAGTTCAACAGCTACTCGGTGTCAGGATCCAATGCTAGGCACCCAGGGAGAGGAGAGGCTCATGAAAGAGCCACAACCCTCGACCCCAAGGATCTAATTCTAGAACTTTCTTCTTTTGTCTTCTTTTTTTTGTTTTGTTTTGTTTTAGAAGTTATTTCTGAACATGTCTTTTTCTCTCACCTTAAAATTCTATTTTATTTCTATAAGAAAAAGACAGCCTTAACCTCCCCCCAAATTGCTGAGGGAAAATTTGAGGCAGGTAAAGTTTAAGCAATATGCCTTTCTTTACCCGATAAGCAGGTGTGTGCAAATTCTGGCATTGTGGTCAACCGAATGGCTGGACCTGAGGTGCAGCTATCAGATAGGTGTTTTTCAAATGACCCAAATAATTTAAGCTCTGACCAGTTAGCTCAGTTGGTTAGAGTGTCATCCTGATACCCCAAGGTTGTGGATTCTATCCCTGGTCAGGGCACATACCTAGGTTGCAGGTTCATCCAGGTCAGGACTCATACGGGAGGTAACTCATCTCTCTCACATTGATATTCTCTCTCTCTCTCTCTCTCTCTCTCTCTCTCTCTCTCTCTCTCTCTTTCTCTCTCTCCCCCTTCTTCCCTCTCTAGAACCAATGAAAAACATATCCTTGAGTGAGGATTGAAAAAATAAATTACTCAACATAATAAAAGACATATATGACAAACCCACAGCCAACACCATACACAATGGGCAAAAACTAAAACCATTTCCCCTAAGAACAGGAACAAGACAGGGATGCCCACTCTCACTACTCCTGTTAGACATAGTACTGGAAGTACTAGCCAATGCGATCAGATAAGAAGAAGAAATAAAAGGCATCCAAATTGGAAAAGAAGAAGTAAAACTGTCCTTATTCACAGATGACATGATACTGTACATAGAAAAACCCTAAAGACTCCATCAAAAAATTATTAGTTACCTAGGAATAAACTTAACTAAGGAGGTAAAAGAACTATACTCGGAAAACTACAGGACACTGAAAAAAAGAGACAGAGGAAGACATAAACAGATGGAAGAACATACCGTGTTCATGGATTGGTGGAATCAACATCATCAAAATGTCCATACTACCCAAAGCAATCTATAGATTCAATGCATTCCCCATTAAAATACCAAAGGCATATTTCACAGACCTAAAACAAACTTTCCAAAAATTCATCTGAAATAAAAAAAGACCCCAATTAGCTGCAGCAATCCTGAGAAAGAAGAACAAAGTAGGTGGGATCTCAATACCAGATATCAAGCTGTATTACAAAGCCACTGTTCTCAAAACAGCCTGGTACTGGCACAAGAACAGACATATAGATCTATGGAATAGAATAGAGAACCCAGAAATCAACCCAAACCACTATGCTCAATTAATATTCAACAAAGAAGGCATGAACATACAATGGAGTCAAGACAGCCTCTTCAATAAATGGTGTTGGGAAAATTGGACAGATACATGCAAAAAAATGAAACTAGACCACCAACTTACACCATACACAAAAATAAACTCAAAATGGATAAAGGTCTTAAATGTTAAGACGAGAAACCATAAAAATACTAGAGGAATCCACAGGCAGCAAAATCTCAGATATATGCCAAAGCAATATCTTCACCGATACAGCTCCTAGGGCAATGGAAACTAAAGAGAAAATAAACAAATGGCACTACATCAAAATAAAAAGCTTTTGCACAGCAAAAGAAACCATCAACAAAACAACAAGAAAGTCCACTACATGGGAGAACATATTTGCCAATGTCATCACCGATAAGGGTTTAATCTCCAACATTTACAGGGAACTCATACAACTTAACAAAAGGAAGATAAAAACAACCCAATCAAAAAATGGGCAACAGACCTAAATAGATACTTTTCAAAAGAAGACAAAAGGAAGGCCAAGAGACATATGAAAACATGCTCTAAGTCACTAATCATCTGAGAGATGCAAATCAAAACAACAATGCAGTACCATCTCACATCTGTCAGAATGGCTATCATCAACAAATGACAAGTGCTGACGAGGATGTGGAGAAAAAGGAACCCTCCTGCATTGCTGGTGGGAATGCAGACTGGTGCAGCCACTGTGGAGAACAGTATGGAGTTTCCTCAAAAAACTAAAAATGGAACTCCCATTTGACCCAGTGATCCCACTTCTAGGAATATATCCCAAGAAACTAGAAACACCAATTAGAAAGGATATATGCACCCCTATGTTCATAGCAGCACAATTCACCATAGTTAAGATTTGGAAACAGCCTCAGTGCCCATCAGTAGATGAGTGGATTAAAAAACTGTGGTACATCTACACAATGGAATACTACGAGGCGGAAAAAAGAAGGAATTCTTACCATTTGCAACAGCATGGATGGAACTGAAGAGCATTATGCTAAGTGAAATAAGTCCATCGGAGAAAGATAAATATCACATGATCACTTATTTGTGGAATATAATGAACAACATAAACTGATGAACAAAAACAGATCCAGAGACAGAGAAACATCTATCAGACCATCAAACCTCAGAGGGAAGGTAAGGGAGGGTGGGGGTAAGGAGGAGAGATCAACCAAAGGACTTGTATGCATGCATATAGGCCTAACCAATGGACACAGACAACAGGGGGGTGAGGGCATGAGTGGGGGGGGATAGAGGGGTAATGGAATAAGGACACATATGTAATAACTTAATCAATAAAGAAATTAAAAAAAGAAAATAATAATTAAATTAAATAAATATATCCTTGGGTGAGGATAAAAAAATATTTGGATGAAAATTTATTTTCAAATTAGTTTCACCTAGCTACTAAGATCATACATATATGGCACTCAGCTGCTTTGTGTTTACTTTACACATATTTCCTAGACTTAATCGAAGCTCTGAAATACTGCCTTTGTTAAAATATTTGTAGACTAGTTCCAAATTCCTAAACTATGTTTATATTCAAACACCAACTGTTTTGGAAATTTTTTAGTTTTCTGTGTAAGTTTACAGTTCTCATCTTATCATCATGACTTAACCATTTATCAACCAAATTTAAAAAAAAAATACTTTGACTACTTGAAAATAAGACCCACATTCTTGCCTCCTAAGAAGATCAAGGATTCAAATATATAGTGATGGAAGGAGATTTGACTTTAGGTGGTGAACACATGATTCAATATACAGATGATGTATTATATAATCATACAATTGAAACCTACATAATTTTATTAACCAATGTCACCACAATTAACTTAATAAAATTTATTTTTTTAGAAGAAGTTCAAGGAATTAGAGCAGACTCCAGAAAAATTATAAACTGATTTTATGATCCTTTCTTTTTTTATATATATATATATTTTTTTTTTTTTTGATTTTTTTACAGAGAGGAAGAGAGAGGGATAGGGAGTTAGAAACATCGATCAGCTGCCTCTTGCACACCCCCTACTGGGGATGTGCCCGCAACCAAGGTACATGCCCTTGACCGGAATCGAACCTGGGACCCTTGAGTCCGCAGGCCGACGCTCTATCCACTGAGCCAAACCGGTTTCGGCTATGATCCTTTCTAAGTTAGCAAAGCATGATTCAGTACTTTTTGCAGTAGTAAAATCCTTAATGTATGCCAAAAACTGCTTAGGCTCTTTCTACTACTCTATAAATAAGCTGTATTTGACTATCAAATTCTATTGCATGTTTATATATTGAATTTTGAATTTTTGGACAGTCTTACAGTTAAAGACATCAATCTAGTTGTAAAGTACTGGTAGAGTCTTGCTCTATCTTGAAATTAAATGAGGAAAACTGAGTCTACAAAGTCATTAGAGAAATATATTATCTATGTCTTTATATACATGGATTTAACTTTAGCAATTGTGGGAAATTGTGGTTTTTTTTTAATGTTATGATTATTATAATCCCATGAATAATAAAATAATAACTTTTAAAATCTTGTAGCCCTCTCTATATGTATCCTGTTTTTTATGTACACTTACAAATGCATGCTTACTATAAATATATAGTATATTATGTATATTCATATGTAATACCTAGTTAATGCAAAAAAAGCAATAAATGAAGGAATAAAGGAACAATAAAGACATAAGACATATAGAAACCAATACAAAATGACAAGCTTAAACCCTATCTGATCAGTAATTACATTAAGTGTAATTCTCATTCCTCATTACTCCTCAGTATAAGTTAATAAATTCTAATTCCAATTTTTACAACATATTCTATAGCAAGTTTGCTTCCAGAATGTAAAAGCAAAACATATGTTTATGAATACCAGATCTATGTTAATTAGCATATATTAATTTCCTTCTAGACATATCCACTTGGATTGTACATGGAATCTCTAAATCAACATACCCAACATTCCTGTATTTCCTATGTCAGTTGCTGTCCCTACCATCCAACCCTAAACTAAAAATAATTCACCCTTGACTTTTTTTTAACTCATCCATCCATAGCCCCTCTAATCAACCACTAAATCCTGCTGAAAATAGCTCCTAACTATTTCCCAAAGACATCCTCTTATATCTATCCCTAATACCATTGTTCTAGTTTAAGTGCTTATCATCTCTGCTGGGCCTCCTCCTAGTCTTCTCTCTTCTCCCCCTCTCAATATCCATGCTCCCCACTTCAGCCAAAATTATCTAATTTGAGGCTGATTATCAACCTACAAACAAAAGCCATGGATCATTTGAGATCTTGCTCCCTGGCATATGTCATCGATTTGATTTAAATAAACTCTCTACAGGCTTGAATTTTTCTTACATCAACATTTACTTGGTGTAGTCGACAGGATTCTGAAGCCCACCCAGGACCACCCTAGCACTGCAGAGCCGGATCCAGTGCTAGGTACAAGCAAGGCCTTGCTTAATAGGAATGAACCACTTTTATTAATAATGATATGACAAACGCACATGAAATAGGATGGGACTGGGATTTTTATTATTTCAACTACTAATCACTACCCTATATAACAACCTAACAACCCATTTTAGAGGTTCAGCTCAGCTGGTGTGGCTCAGTGGTTGAGCATCAACCAAGAGATCACAGTTTGATTCCAGGTCAAGGCACATGCCCAGGTTGCAGGCTCCATCCTCAATAGGGGGTGTGCAGGAAGCAGCAGATCGATGAGGTCTCTCATTGGTGTTTCTCTCCCTCTCCCTTTCTCTCTCTCTAAAAATCAATACATTTTTAAAAAGAAACTGAGGTTCCAAAAAGTTAACTGCCTCAGAACCAAACAACTGGTAGGTGAGTGTCAGAACTGGGGTTGGAGCCTCGGCCTGATTGACTCCCTGATTATGAAGACAGTTCTAAATTTTGCCATTGATTTTCTTGGTAATCTTTGGAGCTTTATCTCCTGATTCTTCTATTTCTTGGTCCATAATAACTAGGCTAGATGGTGGTGAAAATTAGTTACTTAAAGTGCATCCACCCCCAATATAACAATCATTGGCATAGGTACATATATAATGAAACCTGTATTTTTATCTACCAGTCAGAAGCTTAAAATCATGTGGGTGGGAGGGCAGGAAACAGTGTGCTACTCTTGTATCTGTGCTGCTTTCTAAGTTACTAATGTGCTTATGACACAATAAAAGCAGTACAATAATTTGACTTCAATTTCTTAAGTAGCTATAATTTGTAACTGTTTTCCCTATTCTTCACATCAGTCCACTGGAACAAAAAGAATGTTCAATAATTTTAATTATTTTCAAAAATTAGTGTGTTAGGTGCTTTCTTTCTTTTAAATTTCCATTTGCTTACTTAGTGTATAATCATTAAAATTGGGTGACACCTTTGAATTTCCCTAGTCCCAGATGAACACTTATATGACTTAAAGAAACAAAAAAGTATTAAGAATGTTAACAGTTAATGAAGCCTTGTCCTGAGAAATAATTTGGAATCATGACAAGGAAGATCACTTCTTTCTAAAGATGGAAGGTATATATAATATAAATCCAAGAATAAGTATTTCACAAAACATTAGTAAGACAGATTTAGTGTTCAAAAGGCATTAACTACCTTAATTAGTCACACTTCTAAAAACTTAGTTTTGCTATGTTTAACTTATATGCTTTTCATATAGGCAAAAAGATTATGATAATCCAGTTTTTATGTCAATTTAGAATGTCATTAGAGGAATATGTGAATAACTATCTTAACCAATTTCCAATTTTTAGTTACCGTATTTTCCGGCGTATAAGATGACTTTTTAACCCAGGAAAATCTTCTCAAAAGTCGGGTGTCGTCTTATAGGGCGGGTGCTGAAACTTCCGAGCAGGACTGGAGAATCTGCGGTCACCGAATACGGTGCGGGGAGCTCAAAAACAGCCGCACTCCATTCATTTCAATGGAGCCGGACGGAGACCACAAGCGTCTCCGGTCGGTCGGCTCCTTTTTGTGCCGCATACGGTCTCTGTCCGGCTCCATTGAAATGAATGGAGTGCGGCCAGGTGCTCACCCCATATGACGGGGATGTAGCCGTGGCCGTTTTTGAGCTCCCCCCACCATATGCAGCGACCGTATGAAAGCAGCAAGGGCGGCGCGGTACAAGGACGGTAGAAGAAAATCCACTCACCAGGATTCGTGGAAAGAAGTGACTTAACGCGGTCCGATGACAAGGTGAGGGGGCACCTCACCAGGAAGGTGTAAGTGAAGGGCGGAGCCAGCTGCAGGCGTCTGGGACACCCGGGGTTTGGAAAAAAGAGAGAGAGCGGCGCTGTGCCCAGAAAAACACATTTAAAGATCGCATTCGAGAACAGTGGAATGAATGGATGGTTAGCGGCGAAAAGTCATTCACAAAAGGGGGAAACATGCGTGCTCCAAAGCTGGATGTTTTGTGCAAGTTTGTCCTAAAAGCCTGGAATGATATTGATGCAGAAACAGTAACCAAGTCTTTCAAGAAGTGTGGCATATCAAATTCATTAGATGGTATGGAGGACGACTACTTGTGGCAAGATGAACAGGAAGCCGAAGCTGAGACCACACTATCTGATACGGAATTCGATCCATACGATGACTGCCTTACAAATGTATCACAAGAGGTCATTGATGTACTTATGATATCAGATGGCGAACGGGAGGATTTTGAAGGCTTTTAAAGGGAAACTGTCACGCCAGCAAAACCTGTAAAAATACCGTGGCTTGCTTGCAGTTATGATGGGCGCTGCTAACTCGCCAGGGACTTGCCTGGCACTTGCTCTCTCTCTCTTGTTTGTTATCGTCCTCCTATCATCATCAGTTCCAGTTTGGTTGACAGCTTAGAAAACAAACCGCATGGCAGCTCCCCTGGGTTTATTGTCTTATCCTTCCTTTCAGCTTTAGAGCGAATTAGGAAAAGTTTAATCCACTTGCACAGTTTTATGTTTGATGACAAACAGCCTTATGTTTATAAGTGACAGTTTTCCTGCTAAGTACCTGCATGTCATAAGCATTTGAATTAAAATTACCATATTGAAATCAAATCTGATGTTTTTTTAATTTTTATTTGGTGTGCGTTGGAAGAGGGGTAGTCTTATACGGTGAGTATATCCCAAACTCTAGATTTTAACTGGAAAAGTTGGGGGTCGTCTTATATACTGGAAAATATGGTAATATGCCTCCCTCCCCCAGAAGTGCAATCTCTGGATTTCTGTAACTTTCTCTTTCTCTTAGGCTCTGCATGGAATTTTCCTCTCCTCTCCTCTTGATGGTGTAATACATGATCACATGTTCATTGTCTTATGGGTGGTGTAGGTACTTCCATTTCCTTCTCCCTTTTCATCTTTTCTCTTGTTATGGTCTCTAACAAGATCCTCTCCAGGGTCCCTCTGATCTCTATGCTTATAGGAAAGCACTGAAATGACTGAAAGGAAGACAAATAGAAAAAAAACAAAAAGCAGCTGGGAGCCCTTATTTCTAATCATCTCTATGGAAACAATTCCACGAAGATCCAGCTGGAAACCATTCTGTAGGGATCATTGGAGCAGTGGGCACCAAGCCATACTTACAGGATTCAACTTGCAAATGGGAATAGTTGATAGCCTTTTTTTTTTTTTTTTTAGAAAAATAGTAAAGTAGGAAGTTAAATAAAATTAGGTTTACCCCTATATAGCATACTTTTTTAAAAACTCAAAACTTGCCCTCACCGGTTTGGCTCAGTGGATAGAGCATTGGCCTGCAGACTGAAAGGTCCCAGGTTCGATTCCGGTCAAGGGCATGTACCTTGGTTGCGGGCACATCCCCAGTAGGAGGTGTGCAGGAGGCAGCTGATCGATGTTTCTCTCTCATCGATGTTTCTAACTCTCTATCCCTCTCCCTTCCTCTCTGTAAAAAATCAATAAAATATATTTAAAAAAAACACAAAACTCAAAACTTCCTACTTGCTATAATGATAAAAAAAAAGCAAAAGGAATATATGTACTAGCTTCTACATGTACTAGCTTCAAGTTCTTCTTAAGCACTCACACTTGCAAACAGCAGAGTGCACACTACAAAGATATGATGTCCAAAGAAAACATCAAGGTGTGGTGATAAAAAAACCATTACAATGCTTTTAGGACTGTGGCCTAATTACACAAAGTAAGTATGCGGAAAGAATGCCAGACTCAACCGGGCAGTAAATAGATTGTTCCAACTCAGGCAAGGGATGAAATGGATTACAGAATTCCATCTACTAATTCAGGTGGAAAGACTGGAAGGATAAAGTAGGGATGTGACTTGAAACTAGGAAAGAACTCCATCTGAAGTGTGAGATCTTGGCGTCTTTACTAACGCAGCAGTTATTTTGAAAAGAAGAGGGTGGGGTGCTCGTAGTGTCAGTGACACCAGAACATCACGTCTCAGCCCTATTTAAAAGTCTGCAGCCAATTAATGGTTAACGGCAGGTCTCCTGTTAAGTCCAGTGTTTTTTAGGGGAAGTAACTTCAATTCACCTGAAATGATGACCTGCCCTTGGAGTAAAACCACCTGGGTTCAGATCCTAGCTTCTGTCACTACCGGTGTGACCCTGGGCATTTTTTTTTCCCCCTTCACTTCTCTAAACTCAGGCACCTCACCTGTAAATTGGGGATAATAATAATTACTATCTTTCAGGGTTGCAAAGAGTGGGTGAATTGAGCACAGCACCTAGCTCAAGCAAGTTCTCAATAAATGTGAGCTATTGTTATTATCCTGGTTTTGTTTTCCTGTCTCTTGTAATGATGACCAGACAGTACCTTCCCCCTTTCTCTGGGGGGCATTTTGAGAGCGTGGGCTCAAGAAAGGCACTACAGCACTATGGCTTAGCCAATTCTTACTGTCCCACACTTGCCTTTCTTTTGTACCTTGGTTTCCGGCACATCCCCAGGAGGAGGTGTGCAGGAGGCAGCTGATGGATGTTTCTCTCTCATCGATGTTTCTAACTCTCTATCCCTCTCCCTTCTCTCTGTAAAAAATCAATAAAATATATATATTTTTAAAAACTATATAAGAACGTTTATTTAGAAAGTCACAGAGGTAGAAGAAATGAGCAGTAGAAGAAATGGGCTTCAGGAAACAAGTTACAGAGGCAAAAGACGGGGGTGGGGGGGCTTTGAGAGCTTAGTGAAACCCCTGGGGGGAAGGGGCGGGCACGGGAAAGGGGCAGGGGCGAGCTCAAGACTCTGTCCCACACTTGTCTTGAGCAGATCTGAGGTTGAATTAAAGTCATGAAATGGAAGTTTCCATTATCTGAAGGTAACTAACTTCCTGGGTCCATCCTACACACTCCAGATCTCATGGGGGGGGAGGACGCGGGGGCGGGGGGGAATTATTCAAGTTTCTTCACTACTAACACCCTTTGTGCCCCTATCCCACCCTCCACAGGCTTCCCAATGTCCGCAGTACAAAGCATGGTCTGACTGGATATTGAAGTTCTACACGTTGGTTTCCCCCCTTCTCACTTCATGTCCGTTCCTACATTAGGGCCTTAACTTGCACTGATCTCTTTACCATGCCTGCCCTTCATCCTCCCCCAAAATTCAGCTTGCTTTTCTTTAAATAATAATTTAAAAAACAGGTGTCACTAGGAACCTTGGTGGTATGTGAGCATAACCAAAAGGTTATTTATTAGGTGTCACTTGTACGCACTACTTTCAAGAAGGCAAAGCTCGATATAGAAAACCCGAGGGGGCCCGTAAGCGCCGAGCCAGTCACTCAAATGATCAAGGGCGAGAGATGAAAGGCCAGAGGAATGCGAAGGCGAGGTGAGATTTGCAAGGAAACGGGGCAGGGAGGGAATCAATCCGGGAGCCGCCCAGACGAGGCCCGCTGTGGGGCAGCGGGGCCGCAGCGCCAGAGCGAGGACGGAGAAGCCCCAGGCCCCAGATGGTCTGCTGGATACCCGCATCTCCCCAGTGGTGAACAACAGCTAGTTTTACTGCATAATGCAAACATGGTGGACAAGGAAAACCTTGCCAGTGTTTGGCGGCTGAACCACGCGGCGCCTTTGCACGCAGGTGACGCTAGGGTGAGCGCGGGACCCTGCTGGAATTTGTGCTGGGGCGCAGAGGACCGGAGAACCGCTCCAAACCAAGACACCACGGTTCTTTCAACACACGCGGGCAGGACCCCTGCGGCCACTGATCCTCCAAGAGGCCAGAAAGGTGGGTTCTGAAACTCGGATGGCGGCGCCGTCGGAGAGACAAGCGGAACTCTCCGCCCCTTCGCGAACTGGACCCGCCTCGGCTCCTCGCCGCGTCCAACCAAGGCCCCTAGTAGCGCGCAAGCGCACTACCTGCCGGCTGCGCCAAAGCGGGACCAACGCTCTCGTCTCGCGAGAACGACGCCGGCCGGTCTCCGTTGCTCTCGCTCCGCCACCCCCCTCCTCGCTCGCTCTCTCCCATCCCCCAAGCCAGCCGCTCTGCTGCGCAGCTCCCTCAGCGGTAGCCTCCGCCGGAGACGGTTGGAAGAACCGTTGTGGGAGCGCTACACGAGGAAAGCGACTTCTTCCTCCCGGCCGGACCCCGCGGGCGCTGCAGTCGCTTGACAGGGTATCTGAAGTAAAAGGGGGTAGGTTGGGCTGGTGGTTCCGTGAGCGGAGTCGGGAGAAGGACGAGAGAGATTGGGGCGGGGGGAGGGGGAGTGTGGAGGTCGCCGCTCGGAAACGGCCAGGCTGCGCCTCCCAGGCGATCTCCCACTTCACGGGGGCGCGGGGGGGGGGGGGCCCGGCATGTCGGGGGGAGGACCCGTTCATGTGGAATTCAGTGAGTGAAACCGAAGCCCGGCGTGGGGGTCACCCAGCATTTCCCCGTTTCCCCGCTGGTTTGGCCTCCGCCATCTTGGGCACGGTGGCGCGGCCGCCTCGGCTTCCCGCCCTTCCTCCTCTACTTCGGCTCCTCAACTTCCGAAAACTGGTTTGGAAGGCCGGAGGATGGTCCGGGCGCCCTGGAGGGGTGCGGGTGGGGAGCGGAGCGAGCAGGGAAAGGCCGGGCGGTGGGTGGTGGCGTCCTGGGCTGGCGGGCGCGCTCCCGATGGAAATGGCGCGGGATGGGCCCGGCCTCCCTCCCTCCGCAGTCTCGGCTGGGCTACCTGGGCTGGCGGGACTGCGAGTCTCTTCTGACGCAGATTCTCCAGATGAGAGAGGCTGGCGCTGGGGGAGGAAAGCCAATGGCGACGAAGGCGCTCCACTCCCGAGGCCAGGACAAAGGAGGCGGAGGGCCTCCTTTGTAATCTGCCGCCCGGTGGCTGAGGTTTCGGCCGGGCTTGGCCGCCGGGCGGGGCGGCGCGGCGGGGGAAGGGGCGTGCTCTCCCTAGCTCTCCGGTCTCTAGGGCAGCTAGATAAACGAAAAGTCTCCGGGGAGGAATAAAGGACGCTTAGCCGGCCCTTATATTCCAGATTTGGAACTTCGAAAAGAGTACGTACTCCTCTTCCAACGGGGTTTTATTTTTTTTTTTTTTATTTCTTGTTTTATTCACGCTTATCTTAAACGTATTTAAAGATTTTTGTGGGTAATTGGTTTGTGAGGAGGAAAAATGGGTGATTTGTTAAATAGGAATGTGAAATGGGTATTTCAAATAGGTCGCCTGGGCCCAGTGAACGGTGCGATGAGGCTTATTGGCCTTTGGGGCGGGAGTGGGGTAGTTGAGCAGTGGTTTTGTGTAGTTTGGCACATCCCGGGTTAGAGTTGAAGTAGGCGTTTACATTTGGAAGAAGTTAAAGCAATCCGTGAAGGCAAAATGTGTCTATGTATAGGAACTGAGTTACTGTTCGAAGACCTGGGGGGGACGGGGGGGGCGGGGGGCGGGCATTAGGCTGTAGAAGTAAAATGACTTAAAAATACAATTGGTGTTTCTTTTCTTTGGGCATGTTTTGTTTTGTTTTAATCTAGTGTAGAACTGTCGTAATATTTTGAACAAGAGCAGAGGCCTACTCAACAGAGAGACACACCAAAGCCAGTCCATATAGAGTGGGATGATGGGTCCTTAGAACACAGGAGAACTGGGTCGGAAATTTGCACTGAAGACAATAGGAAAGGGGAAGAAGAGTTTCCACTAATTCATATGAATCTTTACAAGAAGTTGGTCTACTTTTGGGGCTTTGATATATGATATAACAGCTTCCTAATATGATTGCCCTAGAAATCTTTTTTCTGCCCTCATCTGCATCATAATCGGGAAATCCATGTAAATTGCCTTTAAATTTTTAACAGAGAGTGTGTGTTTTATGTCCTCGTTTTAGTAAACAAGTGGCTGAATGTAATAAAGAACTCATTCAAATTCCTTTTTATTCCTTCTTTTAGATATTAGTGGTGTGCCTTTTTTTTTAATTGAGTGAGCACTTTGAAAGGGGGAATGATTTAAAATTAACATATCACCAAATTTTTTGCCGAAATTTGAAGTTCATTCTCATTTTTTAGGACCAGAGGATTGTCATTTAGAAAGTTATTTATTGATGCAGCAAACCCTTCTTGTATTGTATGCTTAAGAAGATAGTATAATTTCTGTTATAATCTGTTAGATGCTTTTACTAAGGAACTAAAGTCTCATACAAAACTCACTAAAATTGTCCTAATACTTCAACTGCTGGTATTTTTAATTGGTGCTAACACTTGGAAATCTTAAAACAATTGTGATTGGCCATGATGCTGTTGCAAAGAAAGGATGAGATGGATTATCCTGAATAATTAGTAAAAGCTAGGTGGTTTCTGAGACAGCTTTATTAAGGTACCAAAGTTGGTTGTATGCCTTTAAACTTTTTTTTTGGTTTTCTAAGTAGAATTCTAGACTCAATTTTCAGGTTTTAAAGAGATAATAGTGTGTGCTTCCGTTTTTATTGTGTACTCTGTGAACACAGGTGATGAAGAATCGCCCTTTTAAAAGTTTCCTCTGAATCTGCTTAACTTTTCCATAATTTAAAATTGTGTTAACTTTGGAGTGTGTGTGTGTTTTAATGCTCACTCAAGGATGCTTTTACTAATTTTTAGAGAAAGTAGAGGGGAGGGGGAGAGAAACATCGAATAAAGTTGCTTCATGTACATACCCTGACCAGAGGCGACCCAGGTATGTGCCCTGACTGGCATTCAAACCCGAAACCTTTTGATGTGTGGGAAGACGCTCCAACCAACTGAGCCACCCGACCAGAGTTAGTGTTTTTTAAAGATGTTGTGCCTTATTCGTTGTTTTTATATAGGCTCACATTGGCGTAACTGATCCCGAAAATCAAAACTAGTTGGCTCACTAGTGCTTGTAGTAAAGGTAATCTATATTCAGCTTTTTTGTATTTGTTCCCAAAACAATATCTTCACATTGAAAAAATGCTAAATGATAAAAAGCACCATACTAGTAACATCTTTTCACAACAGATTAGATTGACTTTGCAAAGTTCTTAGATTTTTTTCATGAGGAAGTGATGTGTAATGTTAAATCTCCACTTTTTCCCTTTCCTTAAATCACTCTTTATAGGAAACAGCTATTTAAGTTGGTGCTGTTGTTTTTTGTTTTGTTTGTTTGTTTTTACAACAGTTTAAGAAAATGGTTAGATCTTCAAAATGTCTCTTTTTTCCCCCCAGACTGATTTGAGGCCTACATTGAGGGCTACTAGAATAGTGTTGTTCCCTCTGCTTTAGACAGTTTCCAAGGAAACATGAAACTGTGTCCTTTTAAGACTCAATACGTTTCTGTCCTAGAAGGTTCAACCTGTTATTTTGTGGTACATTTCATTAGTTCTACGGTGCCCTTAAAATGGCCACCATTGAGTGGTTATCACGCCGCAGACCAGGCACTGAATAATTCTTAAAAGTGGTCCAGTGAAGTATAGGCAGCATTGCTGCATGTTTACAGTTGGACACAGCTGTTAAGTACTTGCTTAAATTAAGGACCCAGTGAGTGACAGACTTTAGGGATTCAAGCCCAGTTTCTTTTCTCTTAAACTAAGTCCATACCAGTTATTTGTGTGCATAAGAATTAATTGTAATGTCAAATAAAAATGCATAATCTCACTTTTGGGATCTCTGTCTAGGACTAAAAAAACAACAGCAGCCTGGCTGGTACGGCGAAGTTGGTTGAGCATCCTCCCATGCACCAAAAGGTTGCCGGTTCGATTCCTAGTCAGGGCACATGCCCAAGTTGTAGGCTTGGTCCCTAGTAAGGGGCATGCAGGAGGCAACCAATAGATGTTTCTTCCTCTCTCTCTAAAAATCAATAAAAATATTTAAAAAGTAACAGCAACAATAAAAAACGGGCACCAGAAGTTATTCCTATGCAGAGCTGATTTGATTTATAACCACATTTAGGAAATTCTACATTAGTTTATTTTAAATGCAAGAATTTTAGGCAGGGGAATTTCACTCTTTGCAGATGCTGCCCCTAACAGTTGCACTGATAATTCAATCATGTGAAATTAAGTATTAGTGAATCCTGTTGGTATGAAATAATTCTTGAGCATAAAGGAATCGAGTGAACAAATTGTTTTGTTTACAGGGGAGGAAGTGGTGAGGGAAATTTTTGAAATAACCAGGTGAGTAGGATTCCTACAGCTGCATAATGAAATTTGTAAGCTCTGGTAAGTTTCTGCAGCTGAAGGACTTCTGCATTAGCCTCTTTAAAGTGTTCTGGAATCTTAAAATAAGGAAGGATGATTGTCTTGGGAAGGGAACTGGGTGGCTGGGTGGGTCTTTTTGGAGGGGAAAGAGGTCTTTTCACTGTACCCTTTTTAATACTTTTTGAATGTGAATGTATTGTCATTTCTTAAAATTGTGTCTAAAAGTAAAGCAGTAACTTTTTAAATATAGTATGTTCAGTAACTTAAGTGGCCTTTTTACCTCCATTTTTGAAATTCAACCTAGTTTAATCATTTAAAACTTAATCTTGGGGAGTGTGTGCACCAGATTTCGTTACAATAGAGTTAAAAATTTTCCCCCTTCAAAAAATTGGATATGTTCAGAACTATAGTGCATCTAATAAACTTACACTTTTATGATGCCATTTTTTCCAACATCAAAGAAGTACTCGTACTTTTGGCTTGGGTTCTTAATGTGAGTGGATGGTGGTACTTATGTGCAACTTTTGAGGGATCAGGTTTTAAAGAATTTGCAGAACTAATTCAAGTGAATGATAAAACATGGAAAATGAATGAAAATTTGAGAGATGGGGCAAAGGTAGAGTTGATACTAAATGACAGGTTAGGAAATAGAGTTTGAACAAGAAGACTTAGAGTGGAAGTAAGTAAATTTATTCAAAATTAGGCAATATATAATATTTGATCCTTAGAAATTGAGTGCTTTTTGGTGGGAGGGGTCAGGTTTCACTGCCTTTCCCAATCTTACTTTGCCCGACCCAAAACAGAAAGGTGTTGTGTTGTAGCATTGTCTTTGGAGTCATTGAGTCCTGTTACATTTCCTGTTGTGCACCACTGAGAGGTGTTTCTTCAGTACCTCTGACAAGAGTATATTTTGATTGACTGCTTTATGTGCTTGTTTATTTTTTTATAGCATTTAATCAAACGGTATTGAGATGGATTGGGTTATGAAACATAATGGTCCAAATGACGCTAGTGATGGGACAGTGCGACTTCGTGGACTGCCATTTGGTTGCAGCAAAGAGGAAATAGTTCAGTTCTTTCAAGGTACCTCTAGTATTAGTCAAAGTTTAGTAGTATTTTATGTTATTACTCAGTTTTTAATTTACAAAACCCGTTTGCTTGTTTGGGGGACTTTTTAATTTGAATATATTTTGGTTAATGTATAGTTATGAAATTTGCTCCAGTTAATATTTAATACAGAATTTATAGAATATGTAAAACCTAACTAATGTGCAATAAACTTAATTGAGTAATTATGTGTGATGAACCATGAATCAGAAGATGGAGCATAGTTAAATTTGATTTCAGCTTTTTTTGTTTTCCATGTAATATAGGTGGGCTGTTAGAGTATGTAATTTATAAAGACATTAGTAGCAAAAAAAAAACTTTTGTGTAATCCAATTTTTGAAAAAAAATCTTCCATTTGTATTATGGGGTGATGGGGAACTAAGTACTTTGTTTTGTTTTGTTTAGAGTTGTTTTAAATATTTGATTCAGATGGGAATGTTTCAGCCTTTAACACTGTTCCCCTTGATGGGGTTATTTGTCCTTGGGTTAAAGGGTTGGAAATCGTGCCAAATGGGATAACATTGACGATGGACTACCAGGGGAGAAGCACAGGGGAGGCCTTCGTGCAGTTTGCTTCAAAGGAGATAGCAGAAAATGCTCTGGGGAAACACAAGGAAAGAATAGGGCACAGGTGGGGATGGAGAGTTTGGGATGGTGTTAAATTTTTATTTTTGGGGGTTGTGGGTCACTATTGCTTAAGTGGGGGGTACCAGTAACATTTTTCTGGGATAGTTTAAAAGAATTGATAATTTAACTTGGAAACTACAGATATGGGTGGGGAATTAATGCTAATAGTTTGCTTAAATTAAAATTAGATTGTTTCCATTTCTCTGTAGGATGTTGTTGATAAATGCTTTTGTATAATCAACTATTTTCTCTAAACATCTATCTTGTGCTTAAGGAAACAAGCTAAAATTATTATATTCATATCTCAGATGATTGATTTGTCTATGTAAAACTTAAATATATTAATTATTAAGTTTGTAGGTGTAAAAATGTTAACTTTATGGTATATTTAGGATAAATTGGGTTATGTATCTAGATACAGAAAAACTTATTGCATTTTGCCCAATATCTTATTTACTCTAATACATTTAAGCTGAAACCAGTACCTTAAACCATTTTTAAATAGGTATATTGAGATCTTCAGAAGTAGCAGGAGTGAAATCAAAGGATTTTATGATCCACCAAGAAGATTGCTGGGCCAGCGACCAGGACCATATGATAGACCAATAGGAGGAAGAGGGGGTTATTATGGAGCTGGGCGTGGAAGTATGTATGACAGAATGCGACGAGGAGGTGATGGATATGATGGTGGTATGTGTATCTAATGAACAAAGGTTCTGTTGTCATTTTCTTAATGTTCCTGACACTTTGTCAAGAAATACAGAAATGGCAGTAATTTCAGTACCTACTAGGTTTTAAAACCTGTTCATGAAAATACGGATTCCCATGGCCAGCTGTGGGACTTGATTGATGCACATATTGACACCTAGATAATGTATACAGAAATTAAAATGAAGATATTGGCACGTTTGGACATTTTCTTCTTGGCATCAGGGTGAAATTAAATGTCTAAATGTATCCTTTTTAGATTTTTAATTTTTACCAGGTGTTAACCGCTTTTTTTCACATGTTGGGAGTTGCAATACTTTAGTCAAATTGCTTATATAGAGTATGCTTTTGTAAACTATAAAATTTATCTCTTTAAAGTATTCATGTATTTTCTCAAATTACACAGGTTATGGAGGTTTTGATGACTATGGTGGCTATAATAATTATGGCTATGGAAATGATGGCTTTGATGACAGAATGAGAGATGGAAGAGGTAAATTAAATATTAAAGACATACTAATTTTTAGGTGAATTTTGGTAAAGTCAATTAAGGCATATTTTAGTGTATTCCTACATAGGCCTTTATACTAGAGGCCTGGTGCATGAAATTCATGCATGGGGGAGGGGCTCAGCCCGACCTGTACCCTCTCCAATCCAGGAGCCCTCGGGGGATGTCCTTCTGCCAGTTTAGGCCCGATCCCGCAGACATTCCTCTTGAAATCCAGGAGCGCTGACTCCTAACTGCTCGCCTGCCTGATCCCCCTAACTGCCCACTCCCCTGTTATCTTTTTTTTAGTCTTACTCCCTTCACACACAATTATATTTGACTTCTTATTGGCTTCTCCCTCACAAAATTTTTCTCCTTTATGTAACACTTTTTCCTACTGACTCATCATTTATAAACTTTTCTTTCCTCCTTATTTCCTCCTTCTGTTCCATCCTTCTTCCCATCTTTCTCCTACCCTCCCTCCCCACATCCTTCTTTCCTTTATCTTTACCCCTGCCCTCCCACCCCTTTTCCTTCCTTACCACCTTAATTTTTTTCTTCACTTTCTCCCTCACACCTGCTTAGCTCACTCCCCCATTTTTTCCCTCTTCCCATTCTCCTTTTAAGCTCTACCAGTTCCCCTTTAAAACTTTTCTTCCCTCCCTCTTTCTCATCCTACCTTCCCCATTCTTCTCTACTTAACTTCCACTGTTTTAATATCTACCTGCCTAATCACTATCATTTATCTTTTTTCTTTTCTAACTCCTACTTTTAAAATCTGTCCCCAGTACACAACTATACTTGATTTTCATTATAGCTCCTACAGTTCACTTATACATCCTCTTTCCTTCAACTCTGCTCTCTACTGACTCCTTTATAAAGTTCTTGCCTCCTTCCCGCCTTAAAGCTTCCATTGGGGGGGGGGGGGCGCGCGTTAATCCCCAGCCCAGCCAGTTGTTCACTGACCCCCCCCCCCTCCCCCTTCCCTGGCCTCCCCGCTGCCGCCCTGCTCCCATCCCCTGCCCAGGACGCCCGGCCTAGCGAGGGTGACCGAGGCCCAGGCACTGCTGCTGCTGCCGAGAAGCAGGAGCACCTCTGCCCAGAAGGCCTCGCACCGTCCACCACTCCGTCCCAGGGGCTCCCGCCCTGCCCCTCGCCGGGCGCACCCCTCCTGCTGGCAGCTCCGCGTTTCCTTTCCTTTTCCATTCCTGCGTCTTTTTTTGTTGTTGTTGTTCCCTTTCTGTATTTCTACATGCAGGCCTGCCTTTCCCTCTCCTTTCTTATTCCCTCCTGTTGTATCCTACCCTACCCCGGGCTTTGCAGCTGCCTGAGCAGAGGGCGGGGACACAGCCTGCTGATCCAGTCATGACGTGACACTGTAGCAGATAATTTGCATATTTCTCTGTTAGTATAGATATACTTACTGGTAAATTCTCCATTTGATGTTTAGAACAACTATAAGTTAGAATTTCTTGGGGTTGTCAAAAAGCTGTAAATAGGAAAAGGTGTGTATAGGGAAGAAATATTTTGTTGAAATGCTTTTCTACGTGTACCAGTTTATGATCTGGCAATGTCTCTTTAGGTATGGGAGGACATGGCTATGGTGGAGCTGGTGATGCAAGTTCAGGTTTTCATGGTGGTCATTTTGTACATATGAGAGGATTGCCTTTTCGTGCAACTGAAAATGACATTGCTAATGTGAGTAATTTTAGTAATTAGTGGTTTTATACTAATTCTGGATCTACATTTTTTTAAAGCATTCTTAATGTTCTTGTTTTCATTTTAATATCAGAATCCCTTTAATGTGACTATATATATCTTCAGTAGTTGATGAATATTTTTGTGTCCATTTTGTGCTGTACCTACATAGGATTCAAGCAAGTAAATGCTATAGTTACAAAGTCCAGTTAAGAATTTAGTGAAAAGACTGCTCAGCGTTGTGGTGGTGACTGGGAGATTGTTTCCCTTGTGTGAAGTTTCTAAAGTATAAATATATCTAACAAGTGAAAAGTTCAAGTAGTTTGGTTTGGCATTCTAGGCTGTATGGCGAACTGAAAATAATGGAAATAGATGCTATTAATTTGAAACTGGTTGGTTTCATATTGGTTAGAGAATCAGTGAACTTCAGCCCAATAGCCATCCAGTACTTGGCTCCCAGTGGCCTACAAAGCCAAGAATATTTACTGTGTAGCTTTTAAAGAAAATTTTTGCTCTAACTTACTGGGAACCTATTGGCCTAAGTTCCAGGTATCTGTGTTTTCCTAAGTGTGGTCTTATATTCTTAGAACCTCTAGTGTTGATGTAATTGTTAGCCTTCCAACAGGGCAGTAGAAGGGATGTCTTAATGAACAAAAACAAAGGCATGTGGTAATTTTGGTAATATAAAAGTAACAAGTTTTTCTTTTCTTTAGTTCTTCTCACCACTAAACCCAATACGAGTGCATATTGATATTGGAGCTGATGGCAGAGCAACAGGAGAAGCAGACGTAGAGTTTGTGACACATGAAGATGCAGTAGCTGCCATGTCTAAAGATAAGAATAACATGCGTAAGTAGTATCCTTGGCATGCTAGCTTATTTCCTAGGTGTGAACTTGTTTATTATAAGTTCAGACTTTCATAGCTTTCTAGGGAACTTTATATTGAAGCATTAATTCAGACTCTTAGTACTTGACAGGTAATTAGCGCTTAAGTTGTTAAAAGGGGGAAATAGGTATGTTACTTGTCTGAGTTTCACGCCTTTTGCAAATTAGTATCACATTTTAAATATATATATACACACACACACACACATATATTTTTATTGATTTCAGAGAGGAAGGAAGAGAGAAAGAGAGAAACATCAATGATGAGATAGAATCCTTGATTGGCTGCCTCTAGGGGATCGAGCCCACATGTACCCTGCCTGGGAATCAAACTGTGAACTCCTGGTTCATAGGTTGATGCTCAACCACTGAACAGCACCAGCTGGGCAGTACAACTTCTTAACATATACATTGATCGACTTGGATAAGTTATTCCTTCATGTCATCAAATCAGTTTAAGCCATTTAATTGTACTTCGACCAGTTATTCCCAAATCTGGCTGCACATGAATCACTTAGTACTTAAAAAAGTTTTCCTGGCCGAAACCGGTTTGGCTCAGTGGATAGAGCGTCGGTCTGCAGACTGAAAGGTCCCGGGTTCGATTCTGGTCAAGAGCGTGTACATTGGTTGCGGGCACATCCCCGGTAGGGGGTGTGCAGGAGGCAGCTGGTCGATGTCTCTCTCTCATCAATGTTTCTAGCTCTCTATCCCTCTCCCTTCCTCTCTGTAAAAAAAAAAAAAAAGTTTTCCTGGACATAGACTCTTAAGATTCTAATTCAGTTCTATGATTGGGCCTGGAATATATTTTTAAGAAGTGTACCAGTTGGTTCTGAAATAATGTATCAGTCCTTGTTATAAATAAGGAAACTTGTTCAAGATTATATAGTTTGAACAAAACTAGATTTTATCTCTGTCCAGCATTCGTTTATCACTCCCCTCACAATCTGTAAGCATATACTTAGGTTTAATATTAGGTAGTCAGCCTGTTTATGCTTGGATAAATTTGATCCATCATTTTCCCTCTTACTCTTTTTTTCCCTAAAGAACATCGATACATTGAACTCTTCTTGAATTCCACTCCTGGAGGCGGCTCTGGAATGGGAGGTTCTGGAATGGGAGGCTACGGCAGAGATGGAATGGGTATGTATAGTTTTGTAAAGTAAATGGAGTTGAGTTAGACACTTAGCAATCAACCTCAAACTTGTTTGTTTTGTTTTTAAAGATAATCAGGGTGGTTATGGATCTGTTGGAAGAATGGGAATGGGGAACAATTACAGTGGAGGATACGGGACTCCTGATGGCCTGGGTGGTTATGGTAAGTGTCTTTGGTTACTCTGGTTCAGTTTGTTAGTCCCCATATGTGGTGCAGACTGTCTTCTACTTTGGTTACTTCCTATTAAACACTCAATGTCTTTTTTTCTAAGGTCGTGGTGGTGGAGGCAGTGGAGGTTACTATGGGCAAGGTGGCATGAGTGGAGGTGGATGGCGTGGGATGTATTAGAGCAAAACCACCAACATAATAGTCCTGACAACAGAATCTGGTCTACTAGACTTTCTTACAGATTTAATTTCTTTTGTATTTTAAGAACTTTATAATGACTGAAGGAATGTTTTCTCAAATCTCATTTGGTAAAGCAACAGATTGTGATGGGAAAATCTGTTTCTGTAGGTTTTATTTGTTGCATACTTTCACTTAAAATAAATTTTTATATTCAAACCACTGATGTTGATACTTTTTATATACTAGTTACTCCTAAGAATGTGCTGCTTTCATAAGATTTGGGTTGGTGTATTTTATTATTGGCTCTACAAGAAGTAGTAGTAATTTTAGAGAACAATGATTCACCTCTGCATAAGCTGCAAATCTTAATGAGACACATGGAATAGAGCTTGAAAAAGTGTGTAATAACTTTAATTTCTCCTGGACAATACTGCAAATAAAAAACCTAAAGATTGGTTTAGATGGGTTCAGGAGTACAAATTCTGTTAATTCTATATTAATCTTTTTCAAATGTTACTTATCAGGCATAGCTCTGAAATGTTGATGAGGTATCTGGATTTCTGAATATTCATAATTGTGTTACCCAAGGATGGGAGTGTTGGAAGTTTAAATTCTAGCCCTAGATTTTAGAATAAAATCCCCTCACACTTGACTGAAGTACCAAAAAAATGTCTCCAAAAAGTGATAGTTGTAAGTTATCTCAAGTTTAGACTAGGTTAAGGTTCCAAGTGACATGAGAATTCAGTACAAAGGTTTTAACTATGGAGTATAATTCTCACAGGTGTATTTTCAGTTTAAGCCCAATAGTTAAAACATTTTTTTAATAACTGTATAAATAACCTTTAAAAATGTAAGAGACGAGTCCATGTTGTAGTCTTAATTAAAATGAGAATCCTACAGTTGGATTTTGTATCAGATATCTGTTTGGAGTTTCAGGGCCATTGTGTTAAATACTATATGTAGCAAGGAAAAGGTGCTTTTTACTTTTAATCCCTTTGATCAATATGGCTTTTTTCCAGATTGGCTAATGGATCAAAATGAAACCTGTTAATGTGAATTCAGTTATTGAATTTGTTACTTGTTTTTGCTAGAATGTAATAAATATCAATGTGGGAGATAATAGTATGGCGTCTGTCCTAGAATGCTTTGTGTCAATTACTGATCATAAATCAAAGGTACTAAATATGTCTAACTGAAGATAAGACAAAGTGATTTCTGCCTTAGAGAAGGTAGCTGTGATAGCCCGTCAACTAAGCAACATTTCATCTTAATGCCTGTACCTAGTCTCTTAGCTATCCATTTTAGTCTCTTACTAAAATTTTAGAGGTCCCATGTGCTTTTATTTTCCCATGAGTAAAACTATATAATGTTATCAATGAAAATTGCTCTTCTAAAGCAGGGTAAGTTTTCAAATCTTTTATTTGTATTATAAAATTCACATTTTATTTTAAAATATTACAGGGTAGAAGGATTACAATCACAATTCCTTGGCACCATGATAGCATTATCGTGGTAGTACTGGCTAGATAAGGGAATGGTATGTGAAGTTTGCAAATCTTCCTTGAAAAACAAACGTGTAGGTTCACAAAGTACAAATGAAAAGCTTTGTAACATAAAAACTGGTATGTGTTTTGTTTCTTAAGAGCTAAAACTAAATGGAGCAAATTGTATTCCTGTGTCAAAAGCTTGCCTACAAAAATCTCAACTCAGTGGTGATACATGAGTTTTGAATAGCAAAGAACTGAAGGAGAGACTAAAACTCAGTTAGCCAGCCTTGGAATTTAAGCAAAAAATCACTTTTTTAAATTTGTTCTAAGCACATTAATAAAAAACACTTAGTATCATAAAAATGTTCATCCAGCAATACAAAACAGTTTCAATAATATAATTTATCTCTTCAACATTTCTATTAGAGCATTCAAGAAAGACCACCTAAAAATCTGTCGGTTCTGCCAGAAGACCTCAAATTGGATTATGGAGAAAAAATCTTTTAAGTAAAATACTTAATACTTTGGCAATTTAAAAAAATAACTTTTAAACTTTTAATGAAAGTATGTACTCTGAGGAAAAGATCCTGCAAAATAAGTAACCCCCATCCCCATCCTAGGGGGTAGGGGGAAGCCATGATTAAATTCACTAAATACAATGCTCCTAGGAATAAGATTATTCTAATATCACATTGTTTGAAAGGTTCACAGGGGTAAAGTGCATGGCTAAAATCTGACTTTAAAAAAAAAAAAAAAGGAGGGTCCCTAGTAGTGATGCCATTCAAGTGATTATATACAAGGGGTAACTTGATTTTTACAAATTAAATTCTTGTATATGCTATAAGCAATACAATGAGATTAGTGTTTATTCAATCTCATGCTTGAAATGGTTCAAGTATGTATTTCGTGGCAGGGCTGAGACCACATCTTCATCTGCTAACCAACCCTGGTTTAGAGGTGCTCAGTATGTGGTAAATTTTTTACTCTATATGCAGTAGCAGACCACTGCAATATTAATGCTTAAAAAATTACTGGAAAGATCTGCAAGTAGCAACTTACGGTAAAAGGATGATGATTTAAACTTCCTTTCAAAATAAGGAAAAGGTTGAGGCAAAACAATAAACTCTTTAGCCCACTATATCTGAAAGATAGCAACTACAACACTGGTTTTAGGAGCAAGACCCAAAGGAAATACAGCATAAAATATTGGCCTTTTCTAATGCAACATGAGCAAAGGGCCAAATAAATATAGTTGACGCCTTACCAAGCTAATTGAAAATCTGTTGGAATGTTAACATAAAAAATTCTACACATTTCCCATCTTTCTCTGAGAACCATGAAGCTTTAAAGTGCATTAAGAAAATTATAGGCACCATCAAATATCAACTTGGCGATCTGGAGAAGAAAATCTGAAGCCCTATTTTTAAGAAGGCCTTTATAAAATAAGGCAACTGTGTTAGCTATGCTATCTGGCCTTATCAATGTTATTAAGAGTTACATGATTATTACATGAACTAGGAATTAAGTTGAAGTTATTTTATAGCATGCCCTGTTGAAATTTTTAATAATGGAAAGGAAATAACAAATTATACAACTTTTTAATTCCCAATAATTGAAGATGTGAAAGATAAAACTGGTACCAATACTGTCTGAAAGCTGCTTAAGAAGGGCTGTCTGAATATGTTGTGCACGTATTCATACATAACATTTATCATTAGTGCTTCCATATAATGATTTCGCTTTAGAACCTTATGGCAAATTAGATGAGCATCTCTGAATCAGCAACGCATGACAGGAATCACAAACCCGTACTGGCTTTGGTGAAGAAGGCAAAGGCAGTTCGTTGTCAGAGCAAGCATTACAGAAAATTTCCCCACAGTTTCTACAGTGGTGCTATTATTGGGAAGAAATCAAGAGAAAAAAATTTGAATAAAATTAAAAGCCATATTTGCACTGAAACTTTTGGACTCACTTTCTACTTCACTTACCTTTCTCTTAGAGAGTGAGAATTCCTTTTCACATAGCTTACAATGAGTTGCTTCTTTGTCTTTCAACCAAACCAGTCCCTAGTAGGAGGAAAAATTAATGCTCAAATTGGTAACACTAAATTACATGTGGAAACATTTTCAACCAAGAACACTTTCTAGGAATGTATACAGGTGCAGAATCCAAAATTAGTCTCGCCTGGCCAGAGTGGCTTCCTGATTGAGCATTGACCTATGAACTAGGTGGTCACTGGTTTCATTCCGGTCAGGGAATGGCCTGTGATGTGGGCTCGATCCCCGTTAGAGGTGGCAGCTGATCAATGATTCTCATTGATGTTTCTATCCCTCAATAAGAAAAAAAAATTTTTAGATGAGTCCTTTCTCTTTGAGATATACTGAAATAGTTGTAAATTAAATGTGTGAACATGGATTCAAAATAATCAGGAGGGACAGGATGTGGGTTGTGTATATATAAAACAAGATTAGCCACATGTAAATACTGAAACTGAATAATGGTTTGTTTTTATTCTACAATTACATATGTTTATATTTCCATGAAAAAGTTTTTTAAAATAAAAACCTATTACTAATGGGAGTTTTCTTTAAGGAAAGGACCTTAAAGATTAGTCTAACAATTAAGGGCAAATTTTCACTGAAATGCATTTGAGTTTGGCATTAGGTTTACTTTATATAGTAATTCCCTAAAACTTGATAATTTGGAAATCGGATATTTGAGTTAAGACTTCACCTTAAATTCAGTTTCACATGGCCATTAGTTTCCCTCAAGTTCTATAACACAAATTTAACAGCTACTGTGTAAACCTTAGTAGAAAGTGTATGTAGTCTTAAACAGGTGGGAGTTAATTTCTTACCTAAAATTTTTTATTTGACCCATTCTTAACCAATCAAGATCTTGTCTAGGGAAGAACATTTTTTCCTTATAAAAGCAACTTTGTTAGATGGTGTCAGTTTTAGAATAAAAAGACCCAGGTGGAGAGTCCTCGATGCTTCTGACCTCTGGGGCATAGGGACCTTGATCACCTAACTAGAGAAAAATCCTCCAAGATTCCTGACAAAACTGTAAAGGAAAAAGGACTAAGCATTTACAGATAAAAATCACAAGGTCAATTTCAGATATTACTGTTTTACAGTCTTAATAACTAGCATTATCTCCTAGCAGAAAACAAATGGTGTTGGGTTAATTCATTTGAGGCAGTCTAAGGCTCCTTGGAACACAGGATTGTAAGAAGTGAGGGCTTTAAAAACCAGATAGCTCCAACACCACCTGCAAAGAATCAAATTATTTGAATTGTGGATTATTTTTCTTACGCATAACATGGCACCTTAAAAGAGTATGGGGGGGGGGGGGGGAGAAGAACACCTGTAATAATCTGAACAATAAAGATTTATTTAAAAAAAGAGAGAATCCAGTCCTACTTGCGCACCATAAAAAAGGGAAGTGATTTACCAAATGCCCCAAAGCCACCTGTTGGAAGCAGCTTTCCTTCCTGCTCAGCTTTGCCTGTAAGGGATGGAGGGAGGACCCGATGTGAAGCAGATTCCCAAGCAGCACCATTAGATTCAGAGAGAATCTCTCTGACATCAGAGCTGGACTTTTCAGACTTAGAGTAATTTGACTGAATTTACCCTGCCTGTCTCCCAAGGACAGGCTGAGATCAACTACAGCTCTCATTTTATCAGGAGAAAATGCAATCCAGAGAGCTGTAGTTGCTTTCTCAAGAAAATATGGCTGTTTATAAGCGGAGCCAAGACTATAAGAGAACAAACTATTATTCTGCAAACAAATAGCTATTTTTCTCTGCTCAATTTCCAGAATGTAAGTCACCCAACTTATACACCACCACCACCAGACAGGACATTAGAGTATCCTTTTCTGGAGAAACAACTGCCCCAGAGGAAAGTGGGGTCCCCTCACTCAGCCCAGCTTGCACCCTCCAATCCAGGATCCCTGTCACAATCCTGGACCACTGGCTCCTAATCGCTCACCTGCCTGCCTGATCGCCCCTCTTGCTCCCCCCGACACACACACACCAGCCTGGTCGCGCCACAGGGCCTGCTTGTTCAGTCATTTGGTCGTCCCTCGCCCCACTGCCAGCCTGGTCGCCCCATTGCAGCCTGCTTTGTGATGGTGTGATGGTCAATTTGCATACTACCTCTTTTTTTATATAGGCTCTTCTAACTGAAAAATATTTCAGTCTTTAAATAATAACAGTAGGGCAAACATTCCTACCCATCTCCTTAAAAAGAGCAAAATAAAGGCATATGCAGATGTGCAAATTCTTAAAGTCTTTATCTTGGGATTCACCATTTTCTAAGAAGATACTGAAGGATGCACTGACCAAAACAAGTGAGTAAACCAAGGAAGTTCCGGGAGTTCTAACATGAAAAAGGTAAAGGGAATTCTAAGAATGGCAGTAGAGCAGAGAGCATGACTGAAAGGGAAAAAGAACAAACCAATTACCTGATTCATTTACCATGTGCAAAATATTTACCAAGCATTTTATACAGGTATAAGAAAATGTTGATATTCAAATACAACTAAATTTTAAAAATAAAAGGCCATTAACTTCAGAAATAAAAAGCTGAAAAATATAATTACAATATATTACTTGGCCTAGCAAAGAATAGTATTTAGTTGTAATAAAGAAATTTAAGTGGGGGCGGGGGGGGAGAATGTTAAGTGAATTCCACAAAAATTTTAATTATACTGGGAGGACAGTAAAAGAAGACACACCAGAGTGAGAGGGAACAAAACTCATCCATCATGTTAACCAGGCAATAGGTAGGTCTAAAATAGATCTTAAAGAGCAAACAATATACAGTAGGTCCTCGAGATCTGTTCCTATGGTGCGACATAACGTGATTTTCACCATAAGTCGGAACCTACCTACATAAGCACCTACGTCATTCACATGGAGCACATACACAGCAGTAATGAAGTGAAACAGTAAAAAAAAATTTTTAAAGATAACAATTCCTGACCTTGTGGTAAATAAATAATAATAAACATAAAGCACATATGTACATACATCAAAATGATGGAACTTTTTATAAATAAATGAGAGATGGCGACATAACCCGAGGACTGCCTGTATACTGCATATTATTTAGAAACAGGGATAAATGCCTGAAGAAACTAGAAGAATTGGAAGTAGTTCCCTTTATGAGGACGGACCTAAGGTGCATAAGGGACGAGGATGAAGAACAAGAGACTGCTACCATAATTTATTTCTAGCACTATCTTGACTTTTTACATTACTTTCATGTAGCGCTTGGATAAAAAAGCAAAATGGGTAGCTTATGCAGAAGGAAGCCATCTGTCACTGAAGTACTCAGACTATTTTCTCTTGTGTTGTATACGGGATTCTTTCATCCATCAAACGCATTCAGAACCATATACTGATAAATTACACCAATCATTTTCACATATCTTAACCTACCCAACATTCAAAGCAACCCTATGTTTGATTCATAAGCCCATTTAAGAAGAGGAAACACTAGTAAGTAATATACTGGCATAGGAACTCAATGATTCTCCAATTCAAAGGCAATTCCATTCTGTCATGCCCCATTTTGTAGGAAAATGGACAAAATTATTTGCAAGGTCATTTCCAATATGAAAAAAATTAAAATGTGGTTCCAAAAGTATAGGGAAGAGCTGAATTCCCCATCACACAGGCTCCCCACATTCAGTGTTTCTGCCTCTATAAATCCTGGGATTCAATAATATACCTTATATTTATATGTCTTTACCTTCTACTGAAGACTTTACACTGGAGGGGGGGTCCCTCAGCCCGGCCTGCCCCCTCTCACAATCCGGGAGCCCTCAGGGGCAGGAGGCAACCCAGTGTTCAGGGGAAGGTGACACCCCCATCACAGCTCTGCTGCTGCCACTGTCGTCAGCGCAAGCCTCGGCCGGCCCTGGGCGGCTGGGGGTTGAGGGGACTGGGACTAGGAAGGTATATATATACCTTGAGGAAAACACTTTCTACTCACCTGCAATGCTTTGTTGGCTTCTTTTATATCTTCTATTTTAAGTTTTGATCTAAAAAGATTACAAATAAGTCCAAATTTCAGTATATATATTTAAATATAGGACATCTAATAATTCACTAGAAAGGTACTGCTTTTACACAGAATATAAAATTGTATATCATACATGATTCTTAATAATCTTTGGCTAGTGGGATTATATTTTACATTTTCCTATATTTTCTGTCTGAAAGCAAAAATGTATTCTTTAAATTTAAAAATTGCTTTTTAAAAGAATACTGACATTTTCATGTGATTATGACAATGTTAGTATTAATAATTAGCTATCACTTTTGGCTTATGGTATGCCAGACACTATGCTATAAATTTTGCATTCATAATCTCATTTAATCTTTTTAATAAATATATTTTAAAGATGAAGAAAGTGAGTTCTAATGAGGTTTAGTCATTTGTAACAAGTCACAGAAGTGGTAACTGGGGAAGCCAGGATTCAAACCCTGGTCTGTGTGACCACAAAGTCCACATGCTACCATTATACACATTATTTGTCTAACAGGTGCAAAAGAGAGGAGAAATTACAGAAGATATAATAGTAATACTTTAATTGAATGTATTGGGTGACACTGGTTAATAAGATCATATAGGTTTCAAGTGTACATTTCTATGATACATGATTGTATATTGCATTGTATGCCCACCACCCAAAGTCAAATCATCTTCCATCACCATTTAAAAAATTTTTTTAACTTTTTATATTGCTGGTTAAAATACCTTTATTCACAAATATGGACTCTAAAAACCTTGCCTCTCTCTAATACAAACTGCCAAATATCCTAAAGAAAAGGGCTAGCTATCAGCCCAGCTTGGCTCAGTGGTTGAGCATATACCTATGAACCAGGAAGTCACGATTCGATTCCCAGTCAGGGCACATGCCCGGTTTGCAGGCTCAATCCCTGTGTGGGGGACACAGGAGACATCCGATCAATGATTCTCATCATTAATGTTTCTATCTCTCCCTCTCCTTTCCTCTCTGAACTCAATTAAAAAAAAAATGTTTTAAGTACTGAGCCAACCTCAGGCCCTCATCATCAACAAATTTTTAAAGAGATATTCATCATCCTTTGTATTAGGGAGGAATTTATTTTTACTTAATTCAATCTGATAACATGTAATCATAGGGATAGAGGATGAAAAAGAAGAGTATTTCAGCAGATAAACTGATACAGTCTAGGAAAACTCACAGGGCTATTGGTCCTTCCTTCAGCCCTGATTCAATTCTCGTCACTGCAGAAGAGGACTAAAGTTGACAAAGGTAGAATGTGTTTTGACTCACAATTGGCCCTATCCATATCTTAGGGACTATGAGTTTCATAAGCAGAAAAGGAAAACTAATAAAGCTGCCGCATAAAAATTCAAACATTAGTAAGGAAAAAACTACATATATCCTAAATAAAGTAAAAAGACAAATGACTAAGTGGGGGGAAAGAGGTATGCTGTGTACAACAATTAATTTACAAAGGTCCCATAAGAAAAAGATAAGCAATCCAACCAAAATATGTGCAAAATATAAACTCCAATACAAATGGAACACAAACAGAAGTTCAACCCTGCTCATGGTTAAAGAAGTATAAATAGTATTTTCAATGATCAAACTGGCAAAAATAAACATTCTCTCCTATTTCTTTCTAGAGAAGGGTTTTTAACACTGGAAGCGATGGGTAATTTGGCACTATCAAAAAAATATGAAACATTCTTTTTGGCCCAGCAATCATCTCTATAAACTTTTTAGATATACTCATTAATAAAGTATATAATGATATATCAAATATACATACAAAGATGTTCACAGAAATCCTGGGTGGTGGTGTTTTTCTAAATATATTTTTACTTATTTCAGAGAGGAAGGGAGAGAGAGATAGAAACATCAATGATGAGAGAGAATCATTGATCAGCTGCTTCCTACATGCTCCCCATGGAGGGAATCAAGCCTGCAACACAGACATGTGCCCTGATCAGGAATTGAACTGTGACCTCCTGGTTCATAGGTCAACGCTCAACCACTGAGCCATGCTGGCCGGGCAGGGTTATTTAAAAATTAGAAACAGTTTTTTAAAAATAGGAACAGTTTCAATGAAAGCACACTCGTGGCCCTGGCCAGATGGCTCAGTTGGTTAGAGCGTTGTCCCAATATATCAAGACTGTGGGTTACATCCCCAGGCCGGGTACAAACAAGAATCAACCAATGGATGCATAAATAAGTGGAACAAATCAATAGTTTTCTAGCTGGGTTGGCTCAGTGGATAGAGAATCAGCCTGGAGACTGAAGGGTCCCAGGTTCGATTCCTATCAAGGACACATGCCTGGGTTGTGGGCTCGATACCTAGTAGGGGGCATGCCGGAGGAGCCAATCAATGATTCTCATCATTGATGCTTCTCCCTCTCTCCCTAAAATCAATAAAATATATATTTTTAAAAAATCAATGTTTTTCTCTCGCTCCTTTCCTCTAAATCAATAAATATATTTGATAATAAACAAATAAAAATGATAGCACACTCATTCTAAGGAATATCTTTATGTACTGAGATGGAAAAACTTCTAACACATACTCTTAAGTAAAAAAAAGCACAAACTTCAGAAAAACATGCATATAGCTGAGTTAGACAGGGATTAAGAATTCAGTTTACAATGAAAACATTTATGAGACTGACGCGCTACCTACTGCGCTAACGAGGCACCTACAATGAAAACATTTAGTAGTCAAAATAATCCTTGAAAATTCCTTAGTCAATAAATTTCTGTATAGACTGTTAAGTGTATCTGACCTTGAGCAGTAATTTTCATGAAAACTAAAATTTGAGAAACAATGAACTAAAGGAAAAAAGTCTGAATTCAGCTATCTGAACAGTCAAAAGATCATGTTTTTAATAAAACTATAAAATTTCTTGTGTTGAAAGAGATGGGTGAAAAGTAAGACACATTCCTTGTTTAACTATTCTAATGTTTTAATATTAAACCTTTATGATCTTACTAAATGTAAACATATTATTTTTTGTTGTGGGGATTCTTCATTGTTGAGTCCCTAGCATTTAGAATAGTGCCTGGCACATAGCGGAAAGTCAAGTATTTATCAAATGAATGAATGGAAAAATGTAATAAGCACTTAGCACTGAATCTGGCTCAAAGTGTGAGTAAATGGATGCCAGAATCACAATGCAGCTGTTCTTTGAATTTGCAGAAATAAAAACTGTTAGAAAGCTAATGTTTCCTTTTGTGGTTTTAGTGAACTACTCTTTCTCCTGCCCTTAGAAACTGGTTTCAAACTTCTTAATGGAATCCCATCTTAAGCAAAACGCAGACCACAGAAAACGCAGAGGAATATGTGAGACAGAACATTTCTCTTGTCTTTGTAGGAACCCAACAACATTTCAAACCAACCACACAGTATGAAGCCAAGCCCTTACTCCAGACAAGATAAAATACCCTTCACTTCCCACAATGTTGGCTCCTTCTCAAAACACTCTGCAAAAGCTGTCTCCAGATATTTTTAAAACTTGGCTTCTGTTGTTCTGAGAAAAACATAACTCCTGAATACTTTGATTTAAAGAAATTAAAGTCTTAGCTTTCATCTCCTAGAAAATGTTCAGAGCCAAGATCTAATATGAAAACTTAATAAAATCTCTACCCTATAGTCTTATTTGCTAATCTTCAAAGTTTTTGTTTGGTTTTGTTTTTAATAGTTCTTTTTAAAAAAAATATATTTTATTGATTTTTTTACAGAATCAATACTCCCCACCAGGTATGTGCCCGCAACCAAGGTACATAACCTTGACCGGAATCGAACCTGGGACCCTTGAGTCCACAGGCCGACACTCTATCCACTGACCCAAACCTGTTAGAGGTGTTTTTAATAGTTCTTATCTTTCTTTTCTATATTTAAACTTTTCTGCCTGTTTGGTTTGGCACACTTAATAAAAATCAATGACTACTTAGTTGAAGGAAAAAAGATAAATTACTCGCTAAGTTTGTTGCCAAGTTCTTGAAGAGCTTGCTCCTTTTCATGATATATTTTTTTCAGCTGCTGATTTTCATCCTGGAGGTTAAGGAACTCCTTCAAAACAGTAAAAAACAAAAACAGACAACGCAATTTAAAAGAAACAAGAAAACTCCACATTATATACATACCATTAATTAGGAACACAAATCCTTTAGCTTTTTATATAAAAAACAGTATTGAGTGACAGATCTCAGAGGGGAGGGGGAACAGGAAAAGATTAACCAAAGAATTTAATACGAGAAGCCTGGTGCACAAGACTCGTGCACCCCTCAGGGGATGTCCACCTGCCGGCTTAGGCCCAATCACCGGCTGGCAGTCAGACATCCCTCTCCCAGTCCGGGGCTCTCGCAGTCCGGGACCCCTCGCTCCTTACCTCCCGCCTGCAGCAGAGGCAGGAGAGGCCACCTCCGCTGCGTTTGCCAGCCCCAGCCGTAAGCCCGGCTTCTGGCTGAGCAGCACTCCCTCTATGGCAGTGCACTGACCACCAGGGGGCAGCTCCTGCGTTGAGCATCTGCCCCTTGGTGGTCAGTACGCATCATAGCAACCAGTTATTCCACCTGTTGGTCGATTTGCATATTACGCTTTTATTATATAGGATATGCCTAGCCCGTGGATACAGACAGTAGTGCAATGAAGGCATGGGGTGGGGTGGGGGAGGTGGAGGAGGGCAAAAGGGGAAAATGGGGGACATCTGTAATACTGTCAACAATAAAAATAAATTTAAAAATAAAAAAATTATATGTCCAAAGCTCTTTCATAATTGCTCTATCAACGATCAACTATTTTCTATTCATTTAACCTCCTTACTGTTATATATATATATATACATACATACATATATATATATTTTTTTTTAAATATAATTTTATTGATTTCAGAGAGGAAGGGAGAGGGATAGAAATATCAATGATGAGAGAGAATCATCAATCGGCTGCCTCCTGCACGCCCCCTACTGGGAATTGAGCCCACAATGGATGCTCTATCCACGGAGCCAAACCGGCTAGGGCTCCTTCCTGATATTTTTTAAGATGACTAGTATAGTGTTTCCTTACTATAAACGTAAATTATGATTTGATTCTCTTTATAAATAACTTTCATCAAAATGTAATTTTTAAAAGTTTTACCACCATTTACTTTTTTAAGACTAATGATTTGTTGGGTCTCATTTCTAAGATGAGATAAGGAATCTTTTTCCTTTTGAAGATCTTCCTGCAAAGTCTGCCTCCATTCCTTCTCAATCTTCAAATCAGTTTCCAGTTGTGCCCTTGAATGACAAACAAACAGAAGCTCAGTACTGCTGCTCACATGACAGTTGTATGTATTCTTTAACAAGAGCATCTTTTTGGTTGATTATTTTTGCCTTTATAATTCATTTTAAGGCCACACTATACTATTACAACTAGTTACAGTAACAGTGTAGTGTGAGAAATATGGGATTTTATTTACATTTCTGTGCCATGTGAAAAATTTTACAACATCTAATGAAAAGTACTCTTCTGATATAAAAATTACAGCAACCACTAAATCAGTTTAACATCAGTAATAGAAAAACCAGCTGTGGTGCAAAGAGCTACTTAGATTACTGTTGGAAGCTGACCAATTACAGGACGGTAAGACCAAGGAGACACGGGAAAATCCTCACTGCCTCGGAATGCCAGCCCACATTTGAAAGCACTACTTCAACATTCTAACAACAGGCACTAGCTGACGAGACAGAAGTTGTGAAATTCCTTCATTTCAATAATTATTGCTCAGAAGTAGGTATAACGGGAGTATATACTAATAATGCTCCAGTTTCTAATACTTTACATTTTAATTACAATATATCATAATACTGAAAATATTACATTATTTTAATATTTTGTGTTAATGTTTTTATTATTTCTGTTTCCTCATTCAAGTTAGCATTTCCATTTACAGCCACATTCTTTTTCAGTGAAGTAAACTTCAGATTTTATTATTCGAGTTGATGAGAAGAAATACCTCAAAATAGAATTTACAAATTGTTGATAAATACTATTTTACTACAAATTTAAAAGGAATACATAGAGGCAAATATAATATTACTAACACTGAAGTAACCAAAGTACAGAGTGCCTTACTGAGTGAGTGGCCTTACCATCATCCACAATCAGAAAAACTAAGTGAAGCGAGTTCCCCTTCCTCCCCCGCAGCCCCACCCCTTTCCTCTCCCACAGGCGTGCACGTCCTAAACTCTAAGGGTCCCCCTGAGACTTGCATCCAGTGGAGCAATGGGCAGCAGCAGCTCATCTTGGGCTAAGCCTCTGGACCTGTCTCCAAGGCCCCCGTTTCTCACTTCTCAGGGAGCTTAAAGCAGCCCTGCCTGGGTCACTTGTCACTGTGACTTTTACTTCTCAGGGAGTCCACAGCCCTGTGTGGCTCACTTTCCTGTAACGTTCTAGAAGGCCAACGCAGCCCCGCCTAGGATCTCTCATGTTGCTTCTTCCATCCTAAGCCCTTCCTTGTTTCACTGTCCCCAACTTTAATAAATGTACTCTCAAAATAAAAATAAAAATACTGTGAAAAAACAAATTAAAAAAAATTTTTAATTACTATATATTGTCAAAACATGCTGACCACCAAAAGCAGAAAATCATAAAGAAAAAAAAGGGCCCTAAATGGTTTGGCTCCGTGGATAGAGTGTCGGCCTGCGGACTGAAGGGTCTCAGGTTTGATTCCAGTCAAGGGCATGTACCTTGGTTGTGGGCACATCCCCAGTAGGAGGTGTTGCAGGAGGCAGCTGATCGATGTTTCTCTCCCATCGATGTTTCTGACTCTCTATCCCTCTCCCTTCCTCTCTGTAAAAAATCAATAAAATATGTTTTAAAGAAAAAAAAAAGGGAAAAATATAACTATAAAAATTTTAATTTTGTAAATAAAAAGAGTAGACTATGAACAATGTTTAAAAATTAATAATAAACTTTAGAAAACTTTCACTATAGAAAAACCTAGAATAAATAAAGAACTCTTACAAAAAAAAAAGCTGAACATCACGAAGGGAAAAAAATAATTAGAAACTGACAATTCACAAAATAAAGAAATGCAAGCTATCACTTGTAGTCAAAGATATGCAAACTCAATAAAGCATAATTTTTTCAGGTTAAAGGATTTGTTTAGGTTAACTGTGATACGATGGTGTACACCTATGTTGAGTGATATGTAGTAAATACAATAAACAAGATACTAAAGAGCATGTAGCATGATCCCCTTTCTAAAAACCAAAACTACGTAATATAAATATAACATAATACCAAAAATAAATAAGGATAGTCATCAAAATGTTTTTTTTTTAAAGTCCCAACAGCCCATTTATATAGTAATGGTTCCAATTTTTTTCTGAGTCATCAGAGATCCTTCCTGATCTCCAAATTCTTAACATGTCCATGCTCTCCAAAATGGCACCAACCGAGAGGCCAAACTACCTCCAAGGTTTCATCAGGGACACACATCTCTCTGCAGCTATACCCACGTCTTATTAAGAAGGTAGTGCTATAGAAAAAGGGCCAGGCCCTTGTAACACTGTTTAGGCCATCCTTTGGCTAGGCGTCACTACAGAAAAATACATCAGATTTGTCTTACCTACATGTTTGTCAAACTCTAGAAAAGTAACTCAGAAACAGAGTACCAGGGCTTCAAGACTGTATTCCAGTGACGGGCAAGACGTCCCCGGCTGACTCTCCCTGTTTTCCATGTGGCACGGTCGGTGCAGGGGCTTCAACAACAAAACGCTTGGCATCATTGACAAACGTGTTCACTTAGATGCCCCTGGTGACTGCTGTGAACGTGCTGGGAGTCCTTTTGTGAAAATCTTAAAATTAAGAAAGTGCTTACTGGTTTTGTTTTGGGTGTGGGTTTTAGTTTCACAATGTAGAAATGATGCAAGTTTTCAACCAATGTCATGTTCCCTGCCCTAAAGCCTTATTCTACACACCAGTTTCTCGAAATGTTATTTTTGTGGTAGATTTAAAAGGAACTTAGAATTCTGATTCTGGACAAGATGAAATAAACATATATCCTGCAACAAAGTACAGTTAAAAATCCTGGACATTATATATAAACAAACATAAAATTCTGAAATAGGGAAAGAAGGCAGACCAGAAAAAAAACACAACACCCCACGACTCACGGCATAACATAGTTATGAGCTCCCTGAGCTTCTTTTTGCCTCCTATACGGCTCAGACTGAGTGTTACAGCCGCCTGCAACCCACAAACTGCAATGGTCTCAGTTTTTTTAAAAAGTCCCAAGAAAGGTATGCTCTCTCTTATCAAAGAGCTGGGAAGAGACAGCCTAGAATGGTAGAAACCCTTTTGACAATAAATGCCCTATTTCAGCAAAATACCAGAGGGGGAAAAACACAGGCTCTGACCACTGTCAGCAAAGCCAAGTGGAAATTTCCATCCTCACTGGACAATAATGAGGTAGCCCTCCCAATCCCCACTGTGGTGACATCAGAGGACAAGGGAAGCTGAACTCTCACCACCACCCAGCAGTCATGAGGTGCCTCTCCTCAACCACCCTACGCTATTAGTGGAGACCACATGGGGGGCCTGCACTTGTATCTCATGCATGGGTAACAAGGCACTGAAAGCCAGGTGGGGAGCCTAGAGTTCTCCCTTGCGCTGTGGTAATGAGGCACCTCTCCCTGTCCCCTCCGGGATGGTGGCAGCAGAGACCAGGCAGGAAGCCTGAACTTCCATTCCCCCTCTCTCCACAGTGTCAGTGGAGACAGTGGGAAGCACAGATTTCAATCCCTGCCCAGTAGTTAGGCACCTTCTCATCCAGGATGGTCCTGAGCACCTAACCCCACTTGGTATACAGGGTCAGCGTCCACATTCCCCTGCTGGTGTGGTTTAAGTGGAGGATTGCTAAAACATAAGATTTAAATACGATGCAGTCTCAATTCCCCAAATGTCCAAAATGTAATAATAATTTTAAAAAACACACCCAGAAAATAAAAATCTCAACTTGGATGAGAAAAAAAAAAATAGATGCCAACATGTCAGACTGTTCTGGGTGCTGGAACTAACTATCTGACAAGAATTTTAAAGCAGCCATTATAGAAATACTCCCATGATCAATTAGGAACATGCTTTGGGGGCGGGGGGCATGTGCTGGGGGGTGGGGGTGGCCAGGGAGAGGTCAATGGGGGGAAAAGGAGACATGTAATACTTTAAAACAATAAAGAATTTAAATTAAAAAAAAGAACATGCTTGAAACAAATGGAAAAAAAATAGAAAGTTCTAGCAAAAATAAAAAAGGAAGAGGGAAAGGAAAGAAGGGAAGGAAGGAAATATAGAGCCAAATGGAAATCTTAGAACTGAAATATATAATAATCTCACTGGATAGACTCACTGAGGGAAGGAAGATGAGGAGGAAAGAATAAACTTCAATACAGAAATTACCCAATCTGAGAAACAGAGAGAAAACAGACTGAAAAATTAAAAGAGTGTCAGGGCCTGTGGGACTATTTTTAAAAAAGACCTGCCCGGCTGGCACGGCTCAGTGGGTGAGCGCTGACCTATGAACCAGAAGGTCACAGATCGATTCCCATTCAGGGCACATGCCCAGGTTGTGGGCTCAATCCCCAGTGTGGGGCATGCAGGAGGCAGCTGATGGACGATTCTTTCTCCTCACTGATGTTTCTCTCTTCTTCTCCCTTCCTCTCTGATTTCAATAAAAATATAGGAAAATAATAAATAAGATCTAACATTTATGTTTCAGAGTCCCAGAGGAGAGGAGAAAGCAGGTGAAACTGAAAAAATATTTGAATGGCCAAAATTTTTCTAAATTTGTAAAGATAAACGTAAAGATTCAAGAAACTGACCAAAGCCCAAATAGGATAAATCTAAAAAAAGAATCTTGAGAATAATTAGAACAATTAAAATGACAGTTTATTTTTCAGGAGAAACTATGAAGACCAAAAGAAAGTGGCACAACACTTTTCAAGTGCTGAACAAAAAGATCGATTTAGAATTCTAAGGATACCCTGAAAATATTCTTCAGAAATGAAGGTGAAATCAATCAAGATGTTTTCCACTGGTGTGAGGGGGGGGGGGACGACCATAAGAAAATTTGTTGTCAACAGACAGACCTACCCTCAAAGAATGGCTAAAGAAAGTTTTTCAGACACAAATAAGAAACTTGGAACATCAGGAATGAAGAAAGAACAAAAACTTCTCTAAATTATGTTTACAGGTTGAAGCACAAATTATAACACGGTCTGATGTGCTTCTCAATATTATGTAGAGAAAATACTTAAGCAAGTCATATTATAAAGGAGAGAGAGTATAAAGTGGAGGTAAGGCTTCCACACTTCACTCAAAGTAATAAAATGTTACCAGTAGACTGTGAAAAGTTGCAATATATAATGTGTAGAGCAACCACTAAAAAATATCTATACAAAGTAATACACTAAAAAACACTACAGATAAATCAAAAAGGGATTCTAAATAATGTTCAAGTAACCCATGGGAAGGCAGGAAAAATGAAACAGAAATAAAAACCAGAAAAATAATAAAATAGCAGACTTAAGCTCTAATATATCAACAATTACACTAAATATAAATGGGCTAACTACATCATTAAAAGAGAGGCTGGCCCAGCTGGGTGGCTCAGTGCCTGAGCATTGACCTATGAACCAGGAGGTCACAGTTTGATCCCCAGTCAGGGCACATGCCCGGGGGTTTCGGGCTTGATTCCCAGTTAGGGGGTGTGCAGGAGGCAGCCAATCAATAATTCTCTCTCATCATTGATGTTTTTGTCTCTCATTCCCTCTCCCTTCTACTCTGATAACAATTTTTAAAAATTATATATATATATAGCCGAAACCGGTTTGGCTCAGTGGATAGAGCATCGGTCTGTGGACTGAGGGGTCCCCGGTTCGATTCCGGTCAAGGGCATGTACATTGGTTGCGGGCACATCCCCGGTAGGGGGTGTGCAGGAGGCAGCTGGTCGATGTTTCTCTCTCATCGATGTTTCTAGCTCTCTATCCCTCTCCCTTCCTCTCTGTAAAAAATCAATAAAATATATATTTTTTAAAATTATAAATTATATATACATATATATATATATATATATATATATATATATATAGAGAGAGAGAGAGAGAGAGAGAGAGAGAGAGAGAGAGAGAGAGACTGGCAGAATGGACAAAAACCAAACTATAAGAAGAGAGAGAGAGAGAGAGAGAGAGAGAGAGGCTGGCAGAATGGACAAAAACCAAACTATAAGAAACTTACTTCAAATAAAATAATAAAGATTAGGCTGAAAGTAAAATGGCAGAAAAATGCAAACATTAATCTTTCATTTACTACATAAAAATACTCATCAAAAGAAAGCAGAAGTGGCTAAATTAATTCAGACTTCAAAGCAAAGAAAATTACCAGAGACAGAGAGGCACATTATATAATGATAAAAAGGTCAATTCACTAAGAAGACATAGCAATCCTAAATGTGTGGACACTAAACAACAAAACTTCGGAATACAACAAACAAAAACTGACAGACCTGAAAGGAGAAATATCTAAGTCCAAGTTACTTGAAATTATAGAAAATTTAACCAATCCTCTTTCAATAATTGATCTGCTAGACAAAAAATCAGTAAGAACAGAGAACTTAACATTTCAACCAACAGATCTTAAGGCAGCTTAGCAAGTTATACATCAGATGTGATATGGGGTCTTGTTTAATGATCTGTTACACATAATACATAACTCTACTTTCTACTGTTGTTGTTTTTTAAAATATATTTTACTGATATTTTACAGAGAGGAAGGGAGAGGAAGAGGGAGAGAGAGTTAGAAACATCGATGAGAGAGAAACATCGATCAGCTGCCTCCTGCACACCCCCTACTGGGGATGTGCCCGCAACCAAGGTACATGCCCTTGACTGGAATCAAACCTGGGACCCTTCAGTCTGCAGGCCGACGCTCTATCCACTGAGCCAAACCGGTTAGGGCTGTTGTTGTTGTTTTTAATAACAAAAGTAATATATATTTACTAGGAGGAAATACTAATGTTTATAAAGTAAAATTAAAATATCCCTGTCAATCCCAGAATCTGTATTCTTTATAAACTCTTTTCTATGTATATGTAAGTATACACGTATGCAGTTTTAATTTTATAAAAAATAGGATCATACTTAGCATAGCATACAGTCTGCAATTTTTTTTTTCAACTCAATGACATATACTGACATCCTTCTTACTTAGCTATATACAGATCTATCATATGAAGTACTCATAAAAATGTTCTCAGAAAACATCATGTTCTTTGATAATAGATGTCCCTTGAAGTTATAAAGGCCTATTATACTTAGAATCTAGAAACACAATGGCCATCAGATTAATATTAAACAACAACAGAAATAAAACTCTCCTTGAGCAAAAAGAGCAATACAGTTGAAAGCGCTCTATAAGCAATAAAGGTAGTAAAAACCAAGTTTTAATCTAAGTATGTTATCTAATTTTTTTATTTTTAAGAACTCTACAATCCAGCTGGCATCATTAAATAAATGAAAATATTTTACCACAGGTGCAAAAGAAAGAGGGGCGCATGGAAATCACATTAATACAAATATTTTTTTCCAAGAGCGAAATACTCACAGCTGTTTCTCCTTTTGAGAGATCTGTTTCTGCAGACTGTCGGATTTACTCTGACATTCTTGTAGATATTTCTTATCTTCCTCTTCAGCTTCCAGTTGCGCCTTCTCTGCTTGCTGCAATCTGGTGTAATTCAAATCAACTTTGGGTAAAACTGAGGCTAGAACTAGGGTGTAAAAGGGTGAAGAAGACAAATAAAAGAAAAATGGGGAAATAGAAACATTTCTAAATGAAAACAAAGTTTGGGGGAAAACTCACAAACTCAAACGTGAAAGAGCCACACAATGTCTAAAAATTGTTTTGTGATTTTTTTCAATATAACATATAATATGCCCAGAATACTATCTTCAAATCTGTTTTATTTCTTGTTTATAATTAACAATGCAAAGCAATACAGCCTTTACCACTTTTGTAGAGCATAATGAATCAACTGTCAAAGCATAATAGGTGTGTTACTGTCTTTTTACAAAACCATGAAAAGCATAGTACTTCTGTCTATACTAGGTGAAGAAACCGCACTGTCATCTGTTATGTTAGGATGTGTACACCAGGAATCAAGTGTGCTAACAAGGCCAAGAGCAAAGACCTGCAATTACTTCAAATAATAGTTTAGTCCTCCCCATAGGATCATTACACATTTACTAAATTATGCCAAAGCTGTATGTATACGTGTGTTTGTGTTTTAAGATTTAAAAGAATTTAGTACTAGTTGGCAACATTCTCTAGAGATTATTTTTGTTCCTCATCATTGCATTTTAAAAACTGGCTAAAAATGTGATTTTAATTTTTTCTGTTTTTATTTGTAAGGCATTGCTTCTCCCTGTGCTTAGCTCCACTCCCTGACTCCTACGGCCATCTAGGATTTCTTATATGTAACTTCAATATATTTATAAGAGAACATCTCCCAAGTATTCTAGAGACATTAATTCCTTTTAGAGAATCCTAAGAGAAATTTCTATTCAACTAACCAAAAATATTGCCTCTTTTCTTCCTTAAAACCATACCAATGGAGCAACCCTCACATATTTCAGAAGTATGAATGCTACTTCTAAGGAAAAGAGAGTAACATTCCAGTTATCTCTAAATTTAAAATATTAAGGTGGGGGGTAGGGGACACGAGTGTTTTCATGTTATAGAACCTAAAAGAAGTCAGTGTGAGGTAGGCCATGAAGCTGTGCTATCACAGAAGAGTGCTAAGGGGAACTAAAAACTTGAGGGGCTAAAGCACAAGATGATGGCCAATCTGGGTTATAAACTATTTTAAACATATTTTAAAATTAGTAAAAGAGCCATCAGGCAAGGAAGGGACCAATAGTGGGGGGAGAGGGGGCAGGTATATGTGAATCTGTGCCAACACATTGTGAAACTGATTAACTTATTTTTAAACTAAATTTTTATATTTTCCATCAAAAAGTAGCAAAAAAGATAAAACTGCATTTTAAAATCCTGACCTCCAAAGGTCAATACTCAAAACCAGCCCTTGTGCACAGGGTCTAAGGGATGTGTTTTGGAAATACAAGTGCATCCACTCTGCTTTATGGCAGTGTATTAACACAGCAGCTGATCAAGAAGTGTACAGGGTCCCTAACACCCTTTTAGAAGACTTAATAGCATAAATTCTTTTCTATTTAATATATTGTAAAATTGTTGATTCTCTTTTAGTTTATTTAAATACAGTGGTTGGTTTTTAGAAAGATATATCTTTGACCAGCTTGTACTGGTCCTGAGTGTCACTGCTGGCACATTTCACCAATGACATTGCAATTGTCCTAGTTTGAGTTAACAAATCATTGTCACTTCATAATGGAATGGACAGAAATCAAAGACAGAAAAAGGTAATAAAGATGTCCAAAATGTAAAAATGGGGATAAAGAACACAAAAAAGAAAAAAGAAGAAAGAGGATGTCAATAAAAGAATATTCATGTCAATAAAGCATTAATAGTTATGTTTTTCATAAGTAGATTCAAAGAAAGCAATGATAAGACATATGTTGACACCAACATGACAGGTCAATGGAAATACATTACATTTTCCAACAATAAAAGTGAAAAATGCCAATATAAAACAATTAAATTTAAACAAAATTATCTCTTGGGTTGAGTTAAGGAGCCTACCTCAAATAAAACACAACTCAACTGTCAACTCAGAAAGCTTGATTTCAGATAGAGATGGTGAACGACAGAGGATATGATAACCAATATGCATGGAAACCAATCAGGAACAATTCCACCATGAATTTTTTTCGAGGTTTCTGTTTGTGTATTTGTTTTATGTAACGTAATAGATTGAACCACATGAAATTGCTGATATTAGGCCTTTAAAATATATACATATAAAATGGCAAGTTCAAATGAATCAGCTTCATATAAAGCAACTTGATTCCATGCAACAACCAAAACAAAAAAGGCAAAATTCTGCTGGGCTAAAAGAAAAATATGTCCTAACCTAAATTTTCTTAACGTTTTTTTGTGGCAGATGTCAGAGTTGAATAAAGAAAAGGGGGAGAAAGAAAGAAAAAAAGAAACTAAGATTGGAAATGCTGTACCTTTGTTCCAGCTGCCTCATGGCTACAGTAATTTTATTGGTTTTTTCTTCTAGTCGAGCAATTATTTCATTTTTTTCTTGCAAACTATCTTCGGAACCCTATTTAGAAAAACATAAAAGCTATAGTGGTTTTGATTTTTAACGCTGAATATTTGTAAGTTTTGTGTACCGTTCTGCTATGGTGCTGTTACTTTGAAATGAGCAGAGTTAATTTATAGATTAAAATACTCCTATGATATTAAGCAGTAGTACTACCAGTCTTCATTTAAAATATAGTAAAGGAAAAGGAAAAAGCCTTCAATGTTTTTGGAAGACAACAGGATAAGCTCTTGTAACATACACTATTTTTCAAATTAAATTGTAAAGGGATTTTGGCAACTAGTCTACTTAACAAAAATGTCACTTTGTTAGAGAATTCACAATCATTAGAGTAAAGCATTTCAATCAAATCTTTCTCAGGACTATACTGTATAAAGAAGTTCACAGAGCTCGGCCTGCATGGCTCAGTGGTTGAGCATTGACCTATGAACCAGGAGGTCAGGGGGTTTGATTTTTGGTCAGGGCACATGACAGGGTTATGGACTCAATCTCCAGTGTGATTCTATCTTCACTGATGTTCCTCTCTCTCTCTCCTTCCTCTCTGAAATCAATCTACACTAATAAAAGAGAAAGATGCAAATTGACTGTACCTTCACAACACCCACCAGCCAATCAGGAGTATGCAAATTAACCCAACAAAGATGGTGGGTTGATTTGCATACACAGGTGCTGAGCGGCCGGGGGCGGGGCAGGACGCTTGCAATCTGCACCGCCCCAGCAGCTCCGGGCCTCTGGGCAGTGAGGGAAGGCGGAAAGGCAGCTCCAGGCCTGAGTGAAGGCAGTGCCGGCAGCCAGGGGAAGGAAGGCCCATTCTTGCACGAATCTTCGTGCATCGGGCCTCTAGTAAAAATATATTTTTAAAAAAGTTCACAAAAATGTCTTGCATATTTAGACTGAGTTTTCCCAAAAGATTTAACCTTCATGCTGTTAACCTTTCAGCATTAAAAAACAAATTCAGATAGGTGATTTTTTTATAGTTCTTTGATACTTTTTTCATTGCTACATTTCTTAAGCTTCCATTTAGAAATAAAACAAACCTCATTGCTTTTTATAACCAATATGGCACAGTTAAAATAGGCTCATCTCTTAAAAACCAAACCTTGTGTACAAATATTCATTTTCAATTTATATAACAAGAAATTCCAAGAATTTAAGAACATTCCTTACCTGCAACTTTTGGTACATCTCTATGTTAATTGCTTTAACTTCCTCTAGTTGTTGTCTAAGGCCTATCAACGTATCTTGTTTCTCATGGATATCTTTCTCCAACAATTTCATGGCAAGTTCAATCTCATGCTTCATACTAACTTGTACAGCTAACTCATTCTCCACATCCTGTAATTGCAATATATCCTCAGTTCAGATGCCACTTCAGGATGTCAAAAGTCAGATACACAATAGTTAGTGAGACCAAGAAAGAGTTTCTATTCAGTCCTGGCAAGATGGATAAGTTGGTTGGAGTGTCCTCCTGTGCACCAAAAAGGTTTAGGGTTCAATCCTCGGTAGGGGTGCATATGGGAGGCAACCTATCCAACCTTCTCTCCCACACCAATGTTTCTCCTCCCCTCCCCTCCCTCCCTCTCCCTTCTCCTCTCCTCCCCCTCCCCCCCCCTCTCTCTCGTCTGTCTCTCCTTTCCTCTCTCTCAATAAATAAAAAAAAATATCCTTGGGTGAGGATTTAAAAATACAAGTTTCTAGCCCTCGCCAGTTCAGTGGACAGAGCTAAACCTGGGGACTGAAGGGTCTTGGTTCAATTCTGGTCAAGGGCACGTTCCTTGGATGCAGGCTTGATCCCTGGCCCTAGTTGGAGCACATGCAGGAGGCAAGCAGTCAATGTGTCTCTCTCACATTGATGTTTCTCTCTCTATCTCTCCCCCTCCATTCCACTCACTCTAAAAATCAATTTAAAAATATCCTTGAGTGAGGATTAACAACAAAATTTTCTGTTCAATATGTAGACTACTCCTTTTGAGTTATAAGCTCCACTGAAGGGAATAAATCAGGCCCTATAACAACATCATACCTAATAAAATGGTAATATGCAAATTACCATCACTCCACTACACCCACGATTGGGCCGTTGGGAGGCTGGGGGCGGGACTCGGGGTGGCTGATTGGGCTGACTCACGAGTCCCCGCCCCCCGTTCCTCCTGCCGTCCCCAACGGCCGGAGCTGCGGGAGGACCCATGGGGCCAGCGGAAGGCGCCGGTGGCGGAACTCCAGGTGGCTGATTGCATGGCTGCCGGCACCAGTTTTCCGCCAGCAGCAGTTTTCCTCTGGCCACCTGCTGATCGGAGCGCCGTTTCCTCTGGCCTCCAGCGCGATCGGCCACCCAGAGTTCCTCCACCGGCGGTGCGGAAATGGAGCTGGAGGAACTCCGATCGCGCTGGCGGCCAGAGGAAACGGCACTGGAGGAACTCGGGGTGGCCGATCGCGCTGGAGGCCAGAGGAAACGGCGCTCCGATCAGCGGGTGGCCAGAGGAAAACTGGTGCCAGCAGCCAGGTGAAGGAAGGTCTTTTGCACGAAACTTCGTGCAGCGGGCTTCTAGTTCTAAATACTTTCAAATGCAGCCCTGGCTTGGTTGCTCATTTGGTTAGAGTATCATCCTAATACACCAAGGCTGCAGATCCCATCACTGGTCAGGGCACATACAGGAAGCAACCAATGAATGCCTAAAGTGGAACAACAAATTGTTTTCCTTTGTCTGTCTGTCTCTCTCTGCCCTTCTCTCTATATATAATCAATAAATATTTTGCTAAAATGAAAGAACTTCTGACACTCTGTCAATTATTACTATTCTACTGGCTCATGAATGAATATTTTTTGCCTCAAAATCTCAGTATTGACTTTCCTTAGACAGAAAAATGAAGTAGTCCATATAAGTGAAAGCCAAGATAACTCAAAATTTTTGCTTAAAATATTTTACATCAGAAGGAAAAGATGTTTCCTAATATTAAAGACAAATAGCAAAAGGGATGAAAAATCTCACAATACTCTCTTTTTGACCTGGGAGGTAGTTATACAGGTATTTACATTCTAACCTATTTGTATTTTTCTGAAGGTATTATGTTTCATAATTTAAAAAGGTAAAACGTTAATTTTAAATATGATTCTACTAACATTTGAATACGTCATTTTATTGTTTCCTTTTTTGTAGTGCTGGTCACAATCTATTTATTTCACAAACACAGACAGTAACAGTTTAAAAACACTGTTTAAAAAACACGGATACAACGGGAACTTAAAAGAATTTGAGGGGATTAAGGGAATGAGATTGATTGCTATCCCACTGAGAAAAATAAGGCTGAAAGAGATTTTAAGTAGTGCTTGCTTAAGAGTAAATAATAATAGTAACAACAACTGTTATTAATATACTCATATAACTTCAATGTACCTACCTGTCGTAGCTGCGATTCATCTCGAAGCTGCTTTCTGGCTTCATTGTACATTTCATCAAGCCCCTGCCGAGAATGCTTGTATGTTTGAAGCTCAGTTTCCACATCCACTTTGGTAACCTAGGAAGAAAGCTTTTTCCTCTATAATCACTGTTATTAACACAGCACAGAAATACCCAATCTACACCAAAGTCCCAACCAGTAACAACGTCTGACACAAGACAGTCTGTTTGCAATCTGTCTATACTTACCTCTAAGTGCTGCTGTGTTTTCATTAAAATCAACTTATTCTCACTTCGTAATTGATGATTTTCTTCTTGAAGTTTAATGATGTTATTCTTTGCTATTGCTAACTAAAAATTATGAAATGGGCAAGAAAAAAATTTAAACAGCTTCATTTATATTTGCTTTACAGGTTATGTTCACGGCTATCAATAACAGAAAATAAAATCCTAAAGCTAGTAAAAATCTCACAACCACAAAAACTTGCATAAAAAAAATGTGCCCTTATTATCCCAAGATACCAATGACAGAAATTTACTAATTTCTACTATTTCCTTTTGTTAATCAATATATACTATGTCAATCGAAACATACTATGCTTATCTGGTTAACAATATGTCCTGAATATAAAGTGCCTAAGTAAGCATATAAAGAATTGTGTGTTGAACAACTAAACTGTATAGACTTGTGTAAAGACAGAAATATCTATAAGGAAAAAAAGTTTCACTATCATTGAAAATGACATTCATGATAAGCAAATAGGATACCCTGTGAAGCATGGCACACTGAGTGACCAGGGCCAGTGTGAGTCAGCTCTCATCATCGGAACTGAACATGAATGGCTAAGTGGCTTGGCTCTGAGGCCCAGAATAAAAAGAAGGATCCTATGGAAGGGAAGCAGGGGCCACTCCACAATGTTGGCTCGCAAGTAAATTTCTGAATAATTTATCAGGGATACAACTTGAACTTCACAGTGTGCCTAAGGCCAAGAAGAGGCACGAACCAGTGAGCAGCTCTTTCTGATGATCCCAAACCATCAAAACAAAGATGCATTCTTAACTGAAGACATGCAAACAACCATGTGTTCCCTGGTTTGAAAAAATTGGGCAAGTTTTAAAAGAAATAATTTAAATTAATATGGAAAATAGCACTAATAAAATAACAGATTTCTTCCTCTATCCAAAATAATTCTGAATATATAAAGCAATATATCTATGGTTTGATAGACATTTTTTCAAGTTATAGAAAAATAGTATAAAAAGAGAACTAAGATAAATTTCTGGTTCTTGGACCACCAGATAGCCACTTTGAAAATGCAGAAAACTGGAGCACATGGGATAAATTTTACAGATGAGAGGGTTGAGAAACGGTGAATATGATCATGCTTGAAAAGAAAAGTAATCTGACTCGTGGAACAAGAGGGAGAATATCATTTTAGCAGGTAATTTAACTATAGGTGAAATATTCTAAATGTACCAGAACTATTTTCTAATTAGAAAAGCAATGAAATGTTTTTAATACATAAGAAATATGCACCATCTAATTTCAGGTCATCCAGATTTAAAATGAGAAGCACAGCTTATTTACAGAGAGTATGTCTGAGTTTCATCTTTGAAGCTCATTTCTAGAAGTTGAGTATCTCGAAACAATTCAGATTCACCTGAGATATGTGGTTTCTCTCCAACGTCTCAATCACAACTATATTACAAGTACTGCATCATCCTAATGACCATGTGTATGTGCTTCACACACTCATACTGAAAATGAAAAAGCATCACCAATACTAGGACTGTGATGACAATACCTCTTCAATCAGCTTAGTATTTGACTTTTCCAATGAATCAACTCTTGAATGGAGACTGCTGACTGTGCTGCTGAAATTAATGAAGAAAAAATTCATTCAAACTCACTCACAAAGGCAAGAAAAAGTATGTTATCCTGGATTCTCTATGTTGAATGACATTCACCAACTGCCCTGTCTGAATTTTTTAGTGTGAGAAATTTCATTAAGTCAGAATAACTTGATTTAACTAGAACAATACAGACTGTAGCAAAAGAACCAATATTTCTATTAAAATTTCATTTGATGCTGCTCATTATTTTTTGTCTTTTTAGGGTCCCTTTTACATGTAACTTATTATACTATTTAGGAATGGAAATTCCACATAAAGATAACTAAATATTATTAAAACTAAATTTAAAATTATTTTTAAAGGATAAACTTTAATGAAACTTATAAACAGTATTCATCAACAGAAACCCCATTCTATTACCTCTCTCCACTTCCATAGTAACTTAAAGACCTTCAAAATCACCATTTTTGAGAAATGCAAATATGAGATACCTACTATCAGGTACCCAGTCAGCCTGAAGCTAAGCAAACACCCCATCTTTCAAGGATATAGTAAAAAATCAGGTTCCACTACATGAAAAAACTTTTTTATATTTCTGTTTAAATCAATCAAGACTGGGCATTATTATACATTTTACTGAGTCTAATTTTCAAGTCCTGCTTGATTTTACCATTTCAAACTTTCTCTAATAAAATGTAATATGCTATATACATTATAGTAGAAATCTACAATAGATTCAAAAAATTTTATAACAGCCTCAGGAACAACTATGAGCATTTTAGTTTAGATGTGAAACAAGAAAAATGTTTTTCTATTTATATTAAGCTAGAGGCTCAGTGCACGAATTCGTGCACCAGTGGGGTCCCTCGGCCTGACCTGCAGGCCGAAACCAGCTCTCTGACATCCCCGAAGGGGTCCCAGATTGCGAGAGGGTACGGGCCAGGCCGAGGGACCCCATCGGTGCACGATCAGGGCCAGGGAGAGACGTGGGAGGTTGGCCAGCCAGGGAGGGACCACAGGAGAGCTCCAGGGCATGTCCGGCCCGTCTCACTCAGTCCCAATTGGCCAGACCCCAACAGCAAGCTAAACTACCTGTCGGAGTCTGCCCCATGGTGGTCAGTGCATGTCATAGCGACTGGTTGACCAGTCGACTGTCTGCCCCCTGGTGGTCAGTGCACAACATAGTGACTAGCTGACTGTCCCCTGGTGGTCAGTGCACATCATAGCAAGCGGTTGAGTGGCCTTACCATATCATTAGCATATTACACTCTGATTGGTTGAACGGCTGACCAGTCGACCAGACACTTAAGCATATTAGGCTCTTATTATATAGGATCATTTTTTAAATGTAAACAACTTGAGTTCTTTACAAACAGTACCAGAGTATCTGGACAATCTATATATATAAAAGCCTAAGTGACCATTACAATGGAACGACCGGAACGACCAGTCACTATGACGCACACTGACCACCAGGGGGCAGATGCTCAACACAGAAGCTGCCCCCTGGTAATCAGTGCGCTCCCAGAGCCAACCTCCCACGGCCAGCCAACCTACACCAGTCCCTCCCCCCGGCTGTCAAACCTCCCACGGTCCCTCCCCTCATCCCTCCCCCCATCCAGTAGGTCCTAGCTGGCCTGGCCCCAATGTAGAATGGGCAAGATGGCCCCAACAGGCCCTGATCGCCAGACAGGCCTAGGGACCCCACCCATGCACAAATTTTGTGCACTGGGCCTCTAGTAATATATAACAATCACAGGACCATAAGATAAAAGACTAAGGTTATAGCTTGCTTTTCTACTTTCTAATTGCGTCACCTTATAAAACCTTTCTGAGCTTCAATTTCCTCATCTATAAAATCAGACAATAATATCTGTCCTACATTTATGTGAGAATCCTATATAATAAAAGCCTAATATGCAAATTGTCCCCTTGGGAGTTCGACCACTCACTATGACGTGTGCCGACTACCAGGTGACAGTGCGAAACATGGCGGGCGTCAGTGATGTACCAGAATTACCTATTGACCAGTTTCAATGAATTTTAAATTACCTATTGCTGGCAGCGGGCGACAAGAGCGGGACCACAGCGGGATGGTGGAGGAGGTGAGCAGGCGGCACCAGGCCAAGGGAGGTGCGAGCGGGGACCCGACTGCCTCACCAATCGCCCTGCAGACGGTGACCAGTGGCCACGGCAGGGGACGGGGTCGCCGCCCAGCTCCCAGACACTGAGGGAGCCGGGTGGGGGGCCTGGCCCCAATCGATCGCCCCACAGGAAGGATGGTGGAGCAGGTGAGGGGGCAGCGCCAGGCCAAGGCAGAGTGCCAGGCGGGCTCTGAGGCTGGGGGCACGAGCTGGGGCCCAATCCCTGCAGGCCATCCTGAGGGATCCCACCCATGCACGAATTTGTGCACCGGGCTTCTAGTTAAAAAATAATCAAAGAAGCACATATAAAAACAGTAAACTCTCAATAGTGGTTTTTAGTGAGAGGTAACAGGTGAATTCTACTTTTTAAAAATATGTTTCTATACTTTTGAAATATTCTACAAGTACCAGAACTATTTTCTAATTAGAAAAAAAAAAAGAAATGTTTTTAATACATAAAAATATACAAAAGTATGGCATTAGTATTGTACTACCTGATTAACACACACATAATTTAAGAACTGAGACAGCTCATTTGAACCAAACGGAATAGATTCTATGATAAATTGTTGAGTAAAAACAAAGTACAGAATAACAAAAAAAATATGCCACCTTATGTGTAAAGAACTGGGGGAAGGTGACAATTATAAGAAAATATATGCAGGCCCTGGCCAGGTGTTCAGTTTGGTGTCATCCCAATACCCCAAGGCTGCAGTTTCGATCCCCAGTTGGGGCACATACAAGAAGCATAAATAAGTGGAATAACAAATCAATGTTCTCTCTCTCTCTCTCTCCCCCCTGCCCCTAAATCCCCACCCTTCCTCTCTAAAATCATTTTTTAATTAAAAAAAAAGAAAATATATGCTTATTCTTATTTATTTGCATATCTGTGGCGGCATTCATCAGAACACAGCATGTTAATTATTCCCTAATAGAGAAGCTAGATGGGGTTGAAGATCAGGCAAGAGGGAGACTTTTCATTTAATGTCCCTTTTGAAGTTCAAACCATGGGAATATATTGCCTGTTCTCAAAAAGTGAGTGAAAGTTTAAAAGAAAATAATTAAGCAATACAAGGTTGCACTTAGAAATACAATCTCAGAAATAAAAATTACACATATATCTCCTGTATCTATTATTAAAACTCCGTGATTAAAAAAGAAGACACTGCCTGGCTGGCATGGCTCAGTGGTTGAACATCGACCTTTGAACCAGGAGGTCATGGTTCAATCCCAGTCAGAGCACATGCTCAGGGTTGCAGGCTTGATCCAGTGTGGGTGTGCAGGAGGCAGCTGGCTGATGTTTGGCTCTCACATTAAATGTTTCTCTCTTCCTTCTCCCTTCCTCTCTCTCTAAAAATCAATTTTTTAAATATTAAAAAAAAAAAAGATCTTTCCTCTCTCTCCAACTTCAGAGGAAAGCAAGAGTTACTGCTTATTAGTTTTTCTACAATGGGAAAATGTCTAATTGTATTTTCAGATTGTAATACGTTATTTGAGTGAAATTCAGAAAATACAGAAGAGTATAGAGTAAAATAGAAATTATTCATAATCCCATCATCCAGAGATAGCCATTTTTACTAATTATTCCTTTTAACTAATGAGAACAGTCCATTTCTAACTATGTAGCTAATATTCACTATACCTGTGTTATATAGTATAGTAGTCATAAGCCATTTGTGGCTACAATAAGTACTTACAATGTGACTAGTCCAAATTGAAATGTACTGTGTGTAAAATATACACTGGATTCTGAAGATAGTACCAAAAAGTTAAAATATATCAGTAATTTTTTATATTGATTACATGTTGAAATTATACTATTTTGGGTTAAATAAAATATATTTTTAATTAATTTCATGTCTCTTTTTTACCTTTTTAATGAAGTTTACTAGAAATTTTAAATTACCTATTGACTCACATAATACTTTTACTAGAGGCCCAATGCACAAGATTCGTGCACTGGGGGGAGGGCACAGAGGGTCTCTCAGTCCAGGACCCCTCAGGGATGTCCCCTGAGGATCGGGCCTAAGCCAGCAGACGGACATCCCTCTAGCAGTCTGGGACCCCTCACTCCTTACCGCCCACCTGTAGTGGAGGTGGGAGAGGCTTCCACCACTGCCTCTGTGCTTGACAGCCGTGAGCCTGGCTTCTAGCTGAGCAGCACTCCCTCTGTGGAAGCTCACTGACCACCAGGGGACAGCTCCTGCATTGAGCGTCTGCCCCCTGGTGGTCAGTGCGCATCATAGCAACCAGCTGTTCTGCAGGTCGTTCCACCATTCGATTGATTTGCATTTTAGGGTTTTATTATATAGCATTAGACATATAAACAGATCTCAGACATTCTTCCCAGATTGAGTATTAACTGACAGTTTCAATGAATTTTTGAACCATCAAAATGATATAAACTTCCACCCTATCTAACCTTTATTATTTATTTATTTATTTTAAATATATTTTTATTGATTTCAGAGAGGAAGGGAGAGGGAGAGATAGAAACATCAATGATGAGAGAGAATCATTGATTGGCTGCCTCCTGCACTCCCCCTTCTGGGGATCCAGCCCACAACCCAAGCATGTGCCCCTGACTAGAAGGGAACCTGGGGCCCTTCAGTCCACAGGCTGACGCTCTATCCACTGAGCCAAACCAGATAGGGCTAGCCTTTATTTTAAGGGTATAGGGATAAGTAAGAAATTCTATTTTTGAATCCTCTGAAGATTATTATTTAAAGTCTGACTTATTTTCTATTGAAAATGAATTATCTGCAATAATTCTCTATATACTTAATTTAGATTTTCTCTGTCTCCTCAACCCTTTCTCAAAGATGTGTAGAGGGAATAGGGTTAAGCTGGCCTGAAAAGAGGGGGACCCTAAGACAACAGTCATAAATGCACTAAGTATTCCAAGTATCCATAACACTTACTTCAGTTGTCTATTTAATTCTTCAACGTAATTCTTCTGGTCTAATATAGCAGCAATTTGAACATTCCTAGAGGGGAGAAAAGTAGTTTTGTGCTCATTGGAAAGGTATTTATTGGGTGCCAAAAATAATGTCTGTATCATCTAAAATTGTTGTCAAGTCATAATGGTAAAACATTATTTTGCCTTTAAAGTAAAATTCAAGAAACTTCAAAATCATGTAGCAGTAAACTGTGTACTAAGTAACTATAATCTTTATTTAAATAAATTACTTGCTAATACTAGATTTAACAGTACCATTAGTATATTTTTAAAATTTTTGCATCAGTATGATTTATTTTTTATTAAAATATATTGACATATAACACTGTGTAAATTTAAGGCATACAACATGTTACTTCGATACATTTACATATTATAACTGCCATAGCAATAATTAGCACCTCTATTATATTACATAATTATCCTTCCTTTTCAGTAGTTGGAATAAGTATATTTTAAATTTGAAAACAATTTAAATAAACAAACAAACACAATTAGCTCTTGAAATAAACCAGCATATGTAAGCTTGTGAATAAGCTTTCATCCCTTTTATCACAAAACACAACTAACTATTAAAATGGGTCTATTAACTATTAACATGTAAAACAGAAGTTACACATCATTCTAAAGCCTCCTTCCAAGTGGTCTTTGCTTTGTAAAGCTTACAAATGGAAGTGAAAACTAAACAAAGCAGGAAATACACACAAATAAAGGAAATAAAAACCACATGGTAAATAGATGTACCT